>NW_019394266.1:0-369699 GCF_000612105.2 Orussus abietinus | reverse complement strand
ATAATAATATTTAAAGTTATATTAGGAGGGGACGAAAAATTAGTTATATACGGAGATATTTTAGAGTACGGTAACTTCCCTACATCCTGGGGTTGATTTTCTTATGATCTTAATGATCTCCCTGAATTAAAAAAAATTGTCAATACACAAAAGTCTAATGCAAGGAGCTTAATAAATTGTAGTCGGTTTTTCAATATTAAAATGCATAATTTGGCGAGGGAGTAACCCCATGTCGGACTTTTTAGGTTCAAGTAAGTGCGCTTTAAATATCCTGAGGACTGGGAATTCTTCGCGGCGGGAATGCACCGGTCTGCAACAGACCATGCAATCGGATCCGGGAGCTAAGCTCTTTCCTTCGTGACACGGAGGCTTCGGTAATTCCAAGGGCTCGCAAAGTCTAGAAAATAGCCACGACCGGGAGCTCGCTGTAATTAAGCCCAGCCTCTATTTATGCGATGCACACACGTTTACCCCAGGCAAATTCCGGGAAGGCCTTCCGCAGCGTCGCGTGGAAATCGGAAAGTCGTAAGCGACGAGTAAACTCGACGCGGTCTGCAGCTGCAGCTGCGTTTACGAGAGGTGCGCGATCGATCGCCGCCGTTTTCGGCAAGGGCCATCCAATTCCGCTCTCATTAACCTTTATTTCTTCCGCTCCCTTTTTTCCGCGGGACGGTAAATTTTCCTTGGAAAAGCCCCGCCACGGTTTGTTTATTCTTTCCGTAATTGTCCAGATTTCCATCTTAAGCGTTTATGCAATTCTACGGGAGAGCTTGTTCCGTTCCGATTAAACTCGATCCAACAACCTTATACCTCGGATTTATATTTTGCGTTTTAATTAATACACATATTTAGACCTCGTTTTGATTTCCGCAGAAAATGTGTGGATGTGGAAATCCTTTTTTCAATGCCACACCGTTTCCGCCCTCACTTTTCGTAGTCCTCGAGAAGAGGGTAGCTTCTCTTCCCAATATACCAACGACCTCTTCCGGGTCAGCGATTCCCTCGAATTTCCAATTCACTCCCCGAGTGTTTTAGGCACTCGACATCAATGATTCTACTTCCATTGAACCGAAACAGGGTCCCCTAAGGTGAACTTGGTCCCCATTAAAATCTCACGGCGTTTGGCCCCACTTCCCGATATTCTTCGTGGGCTTCCAACTTTTCAGGTCGAGCGGGAGCGTGAATGTGCCAAAGAGGAGGCAGAGGGTGGTCTAAACTGCACATTCGGGTACTCCATATATCTCCGGCCCAAAAAAGCTCATGCAGACCTGACCCCACATTTCCAAAAAATTTCCCCAAAATATCTGCCCAAAATATCGAAAACACCCCAACGTTGCTTCCTCGCCTCCGCTTAAGAGCATACACTATTTCCACCAACCCCATCATTCGAAACCGGGCGTTAAATCCATATCGACGTATCGCCCGGTATTAACAATAATTAATTCTTCCCTCTTCGTTCCTCCGTCCTGGGGGAAGTTCCTATTAAAATCTTCCAGCATTCCGCTCGATGTTCCGGGATTTTTCCGGAGGTGAAGAGATCGGAGGAGGCGAGGCGCACGCAATGTGCGACTTAAAGTGGACTTTGCAAGGCTCGATTCGTCCGCGGGGCAGGGTGGGAGGAGCGGAAAGAGGGAGGAAAAGAGAGAAAAAGGGAGAACACGCACGTACGTGTGTCATTGTATGCGAATCCCAGGTTTAAAGAGGTGGAAGTGCCAGTGTACTCGCGATGCCGGGCTCGCCTTCGCCTCCATCACCGGGTGGCGTCCAACCCGGTGAAAATGGCCTTTGAGGGTGGGCGCAATATAACCCGGCTCTGGGTGAAACGTTGGGAGGAAAGCTCGCGAAAGCTCGCGAAAGCACGCAAAAGCTCTGGGCGCGAGTAGCCGCCCTTTTGCGTGCACCTCCACTGACCCTGCCGTCATTCCCCGTCGTCCGTTCACCTGGGCGGTGCAGCTGCAACTGCACCGCCTCTCTTTGTTCCCTTTGGAATCCGTCCTGGATATATTCCGGCTTACCGAAGAACGACCCGTCATCTCGTTAGAACGCTCCCGTGCCTCGATCATCCACCCCGAGCTGATCGACGAGTTCTGATATCTGGGGATTTTCTCGGTTCGCGTGCAGGGGATGAATTGCCCCTGCCTGGATTTATCCCACCCCGTGATTTCGCGACGAACGATATCGCCTACTTCTTCGCGTTTATTGCCACCCCGATAGAGTAGATAACCTCCATGGTGGCGGAAATTAATTTAGAATTTAATCATTTGTCTACGAGCTAGAGTAAAAGTACTTCTAGATAGGTAAACGAAGATAGGACATCCTGACTAGCAAAGATACCGAGAGAATAAATCCGATTATATATTTTCTGCATCAAGGAAACAAATATGGAAATCGTGAGGTGATCATTTTATTTATGTTTATTTAACATCACATCATGTGGAACGTCATTAATGACGGGGACATTAACGGAAGTATACTTTATGGGGTTTGGATCTAAGTTCGTTGCGCTCGCATTATTATATTTCACTATAAATATTAATGTTTTTGATGACTTGTAGGGTATGTTTGATTTTGTCTGGAGTTACTAGATGAATTTTAATATTGCACAATTTCGGTTTTCTGTACTCACCCCCCAGTGGACTAGATTACAAACGCGATTTTCTCAGAGTGACCTACGTTTTTCTACGCGAGGGTGCTTTCACCGCATACATGGCGATTTTATTTTTCCAGTCCCCATGGTTTCGCCTTTTCCTCCTCGCGTTATACGTTTTTGTATGCCGTGTAAACAATATCACGTCCTTCGTTCGCCTTTTACGATTTAGGCGAATCGAGGGTGACGGATTTGCTCGAGAGCTCACAAGCTGTAGGGGGCAAGTTGATAGACACGAGTACGCCCCGATAATGGATTCCCAAAGATCTTATCCCGAGTCCTAAGGGAATGGCGAGTGACTGTTGACACGTGACGAGGGACTTCGTGCCTGCACACGTGTGTACGTCCACCCACGTACAGACGTGCACATACGTCCGTATGTACGCTTACGTATACAGACAGCCAGGAAACCCCTTGTGCTTTCTTTGGATGTCGGGTTTCAAGTTTTCCAGACTTTTGGAAAAGCTTGTAAGATTTCCTCGTGGTGTGTAGGGGTTTTCTCGCGCCACTCAAACTCTTCGGATTCCTATAGGGCTGGGGAACACAGGAATCGCGTCGATCCTGAGAGAACGCACCCCTCGGCACTTGGCTCCTTCGGGGGATCGCTATTTTAACCCGCCATCTTTCCACTCCCGATGTTACGTTCGACTCGATGGGTTTGCCATCCGTTTTGAGAACCCCCCCACCCACTCGTTCTTTTCGGCTTTTTTGTCAGTGTAAAGTGCACTCGTGTAATGGATTTCGAGCCGCGGCTCCCAGAACTGCGGATTACTCTCATGGCACGATGACGACGCGGTGTCCTTGTTCAACGTTCATATAGAAGGAAAGTATTAAATTCCAGGGGAAATCCCATGAAAAATTATTGATATCAATTTAGGACGAGAGTAACTCTACCTTAAGTTACTCGAGTACATTGAGAATGAAGCAAAAATTAGGTTCAGGGTGTACAAGAATCAGTTAATTTCTACTCGTTAAAAGTGTTGGTCCCTTATCAACCCGCTCTGATACTCGGTTTCTCTACTCCTGTTTATAGGAGAGTCACGAGCCGCTCTCGTCCTAGTTTTCAGTCATATGGTCACCAGAAGGAACACGTTGAATGCCAACGTCAACGTCTCGTGCCAAGGAAGAGGGCACTTTTTTGAGCGCGGCAAAGCCAGAAGGGGTCTCCTTTCATTTTGCAAAAGTCGGGTGATACGCGGGACACATTCACCGGGCAAAGCCGGAGAAAGTCGTATTTACGCAGGGATAGTTAGTGTCGCGAAAAAGTTGGCTCCCCGGCGAGTAGGTGGACATTCAGAAGTGTGTCGACAATTACTGGCATCCTGGTGTGGTACCGAGGGGCGGTAACGAGGGCGACGCAACGAGAGCGAGGGACTCACCTTTGGGGTGCGTCCCTCGCATTCATCCCCTGGCTCATCTCTTATTTCTGACTTTCTCTCGCCAGGGTGATCTAACTTTCCCACTGGGGAACGGGGGAATGCAGCGAGATGGGAACACGTTTCGCTGCATCCCCAGGGTCGTATTAGTCCTTCTTATCAGCGCTTATCGAATGAGTAAGGTGACGTGGAAGTGTCCCCTGAGACATCAAATTATTTAACAACTTCTCTCCGAACTGGGTGCACCGAATCGTTTGCAACTTTTCTGCGTGAACGTGGTTGCTATAACGAAGGGCCTGACGTCCGTGCCACGTGTACCACCGATAATACGCGTTAACCTCGGCTGGTACACGGGGTGACATGGAACATAAAGTACATTAAAAATAACAGAATTTCATCTTTTTTACCGACGTCGATTAAACTTCTCGGCGTATTTCATATCACTTTAACCCCTTGCCCTACGATTTAAGTTCCAACAGCGTGGGCCCAAAACGATGTTTGCATTTGGCCCGACCGATGTACCACGGGCCAGGCTCGTGATAATCTGTTTTGGCCCGATTATCTGACCACGAGTCTCACACGTGGATGTAGGGCAAAGGGTTAATAGGCCTCAAATATGTTATGGAACGCACGTAGCGTGTAATTTGGGCAACACTTAAATACGATATAATCCGCGGATGACATGAATCACAGACGATGTGTACTCACTTGACAGGTAACAGGACTGCTGAGAAGTTGACAGTGACGGATCTTCCCACTCCAGAAGTGATGAGATAGTGACACCTCGTGTTGGGAGGGTACAGTCCCGGATATCCTGGACTGGCCAGGACGCAGTCCTCGTGGCAATCCGCGAACTCGTACACCCAGTCGCACTCTGAAACGTGAAAAAGATTGATATCTAGAGTCCTATGTCCTATTTGCAATGAGAAAATGCGGTGAAATTCCTCCCACGATGAAATCCAGACATTTGACGCGTGCAGTGGTAAGTAAACAAAGATCGTGTGAATCCGCAGAGAAACCGTGTACCTCTGTACCTTTACACGAACGCTGTTATCATCGTATCCATTATCCAAGTTATTTCGAACCACGTGTAAAGTAAAGCCTCATCGAGTAAACTTTGGATGAAAACCTTGACGAGTTCACCCCCTCCTGGGAAAGCTCAAAGAACAACCAACAATAAAATTTCCGATAAGCCGATATTAATTCACGGGATTTAGTTGGCGCCGAGCTCGCGATTTCCGTCACTGCAGAAAATAATGAGTCCATTGCCGTACCACGTTAGCAGCGGTTCCTCAAACACAAAACGATGACAAAATTTGTCACATTTTTCCGTATAACTTGATGCAATGTACGATCATCGTTCACAAGCTGACCATATTCTGATAATATTCCTGTTTCGATTCCAGTCTAGGCGATCAGCGTCACGATCAAGGTGTCAAAGATCACGCCTTCACAAAATTTGACAAAATTGGTTCTGCTCGTTGCTAGCGGTCCTTGTTGTTTTATCGATTTTTCCTCGTTTTCCGTGTAAAGGCCCTTCAGGATCCAGCAAGGATGCAGCGCGTCGAGAAAAGGAGGCCCTTCGGTGGCTCGCTCTCTTTGGCTGCCTTCCGGTCTTTGTTTAGCTTTATATTTCCAGGCCTGCAATTGTCATAATGGGCGGACCCATTAGAGATGGGGTCGCCTCCATTGCCTTCGGCACCGGCTCCTCCGATTTATGTAATGTCCTTTGAAACGTCGAAGGTCCTCGCCTTTGCTTCATTTTTCTGTCCGCTTTTACTCCTCCTCTTTTGCGCGGTCCTCTACACTCTCGCGCATTCACTTGAGGTGTTAACGGCTTCGCCAAGTAATGGGCACGCACGTTTAATGGGAAACGGTCATAACTTTATAATACAAAAAGGTACAGAATGGGGAACAGAGTTCGTTGAAATCGGTGCATTTAGAGGGATGGAATGGAAAATGGAAAACCTGGGCAGACAAGGTCTGTCGTGGACGTGGCAAAAGTTTTTTGGGATTACGGAAATCGCATTCGATATTTTATGTTGAAAGATTTTTTTATTACGACGTTATCAGAGCCCGGTAAGAAATAAAACGTTCACGGGGACGTCGCCATTCTCTCCTCGATTCTCTTTTCATTTTTCTCTCCATTTCTTGTCGCTCCTTTGCTCTTCACTCTAATCACGGAAATAAATTTTCCCTTGGGAGTTTGGAATGGTCCGACAACTAAAGAGGAGTTAAAACGAAAAGAAACTTGAAAAAGCGGCTTACGACAATCCAAGGTGATAGGAATATACAATGTGCAATCGGACGTATGAAGAGATAAACGCGGATAATCTTGGAATGTGTGCACTCGTCTCGAACAGGAGTTAAATTAATATTATAGAAAGAAGCGTGACAATAAATAGAAAAGATCGCTACAAATTTACTTTCACGCACCGTGTTTTGCTTGGATTTAAAATGATATACAATTCTCAAATTACTTATTTTGTTTAGAGAATTCGCTTGATAGTTGTTAAAAGAATTCGCCTTTTAAAGTGTCTCGAAAAATGGGAGCAACCTTTTAACAACGATTTTCCTTCGGGGATAAATAAATATTGCTTCGTCAGAAGGACGAGCGTTTAATAGATAGAACAAAAATACGTTTAAATCTTGATAATAAAAAAAAATACCACGGCATTAATTGGGAAACTCGTGGAGTGCAGAATCGCGGAATAAAAAACCCGCTATATCGGCCGCCGGGCAGTTGATAATATTTGTAATTGTAATACAAATTTCGCCACGGTAATATTCCGATTTCGCGGGTCTAGTGAGCGTGAAATAAACATTGAAAACGAGGGACGCGAGAATTTCCATTTATATGCGAACGGGGAGCTTTTTCGAGGACGGGGGTTGAATTTGCTTTAAAGGTTGAGTATCGACGATTGTGCGAGTTAACCGGAATTTTCCTTTTTAGAGGTTGCGAGCTTCGAATCTATCCGTGCCGTACTCTTCCGGGTCGAAGAGGGGCAAAAAAGGGCTGGAGGAACCGAGGGCGTACGATGCAACCCCTGAAAATCCACACTATCGTGTAACACGAAGATTTACGAGAGCGCACTTTGGCAGATTTTAGGGTGGAGACTGGCTGGATAAAAAAATACCCAACGTGTATACAGCCGGCTGGGCTGACTATATTTTTTAGCACGACATCGCTGTCACGGTGATAGAACGAGGACCTGGATAAGCAGAGGAGATTTATCCATCGACTCTAAAGCTAGGCGGCAAATTTCGTTTACCTTAAACAAATACCCCTTGACATGGACGGAACATTTTTGTTATCCTACGTGGCAATTTACCGATCCCATGGTTGGGTGATTTAATGATCCCAAAGCGCGTTAATTTTCCGTGTCCTCTTTGACAACGCATACATTTTTGTTTTTCAAGGATAGTTTCGTGAGGGTGAATTGGTACGAAAGTATAATTACCTATTTATTCGTAATTGATTTTCTTTTGTCGAATGAAAAGGATGACCCGATAGTCCTGTTTATCATTTATTTTCCTCGTATAATTAAATGGTACCAGTTATACCGAACGACAATGTGATAATATTCACCTTTCGGTGAAATTGTCTCGTTAAACTGCCGCGAGGGTAAACGCAGATAAAGTAGTCGCCCGAAGTGTCCACTCGCACCGATATGCATCTATGCACTCGATTAATCAGCGAAACATGAACGCATTGATCCTGTTCTCAAGTGACGAACGGTTGTCCCGTACATCATGTGTACACCCCCGTTGAGTGACAGTGATTTCCATCAGCAGATCGTTTCTTCATCCCCACATGATATAATCCCTAAGCCGTACGTAAATTTTTTCCCAAAAATGCCACGCATGCCAGAAAGAATTTCGGTACCGTCATCGACACCAGTCATCCGAGGTAGTTCTGTCGAGAGGGTGGACAATGAAAACGGTAAAAAACACGTTATAATAAAAAATGATCCCCTGCAATATAGCGAACAACGCGAACATGAAACTACCCCGACACGCGGGGTGCCCCGGCGATTCGAAGCTCTGGAGGCAATTCGATCCGGGAAGGATCTTTTACGTCAATTCAAAACGGTGGATATTGGAAAGGGTTGACACGGCCGTAAAAACGTGCGAGTCTGGACCGGGTTTGATATGGGGTAGGAAAGTATCAGATGAAACGGCGGGCGGCAGATCGCCGTTCGTAACCATTGGATTGATCTGTTTGTCAGGTCGGCGACGCCTCCATTCTTTCCGCCTCCATTTCGGGCTCCATCCTTGGCAGCCCAGTCTTCCTGCGCCCTCCTAGAGCCCGTTTTCCTCCCCTTTCCGGCAAAAAAGCCCATCCCTCGGGGGGGTGAGAGTCACGTCTACTGTCCTACGTACCATGCATACCGGAGCGCCCGGCTTGGCTCCACCGCGAATCCACCCCCGGGATAATCGAGAATTTCGAGACCCGTCTCCTCCTAAGGAGTAAGATGGATTTCTTCGGACGGATACTTCCCGAAATATTCCCCGGGATGGAGAGGAAATTCGAGTTTCCCCGGAATTTATGACGTCGCGAGGGAAACGGGCTTAATCGACGCGGGGCTAGGCGAGGCGAGGGTTGGACAGGGGTTAAAGGGTTCAAATGGAAGTCTCGGATTTTCGGAACTTTGCTAATGGAAACGTCTTCTTAAAAATCCCCTTACTCTTATTTTTATTTTTCATATTATGGGTACCTTAAAGTGGCCATTTACTTAAGTGGTTTCAACTCTGGCCTCCGTATGCCATATCCAGATTTTAGTTATTTAACCGTTATATGTATTAATCCCATTATTAAGCACTGGGAGTGAGACTTTGGAAGGCTTTTCTATTTGTTTATAGACACTGGTGGGAACAAAATTTAATCGTTTATTAGATGCGAAGGTTCGGATGGGATCTTTGATACTTCTTCGGTATGTGATACGGATGAAATATATCCAGCCTTATCACGAGCGCGCCGTAATTAGTTACGGCACGTAATTACGTTGGTGGCAGTGCCGATGATAAATTTCGGCACTCGAGCTGGTACCAGGTCTTTAGCCGATGTGTCGTGGATCGAACCGATGCAATAGTTACAAACCTTGCCTGACGCGGTTGTTACACCATTTCAAGATGGCGCGTCCAAGGTAAACTTCCTACCGGATTGGTGGTTGGGTTTACGATGTTAACGCTTAGCTTGGGACGGCTAAATGGTCCAGACCCAAATGTCCTCCTGTTCCCTTATTCGGTTAAGCCCAAACTGTCCTGCACTTAAGCTCGCATAATTTTCGCCCTAACTAGGTCGGAAATTATGTTCGGAGCTCCCCCACGGAAAATCTTACTTTCCCGGAAGTGAATTCCACGAATGATGGGGTGCGCTCGAAATCGGTCCAATTACGTCCGTAATATTTTTTGGAATTCCTTTCAAGGAAAACTGTTCCTATTATGCACGCACATGCAGTGAGGAATTCATTTTTAACGTAAATTATTATGTTTTCTTGTATTTCTCGATTTATGTGTCTTCGGGGAGATGGAAGAGACGCTCTTAAAGGTTCGACAATGTTTCGGATGATACTTTAGGGACAATGATATAGTCAATGGTGGATGGGTTATGTGCGGCAGGAGCATTGTGTACCGCCTAATCTCATTTCCATAATTAAACACACTTTGCAGAACTGCTTAATCTTACGTACTCCTGCACGTGCGGGGACCGTAGTAATCACTGCACGTAGTGCACACACGAACGGTCATTAAAATTTTCATTTCAAGTTGCGGTATACCAAGTTCCAGGGAAATGACGCAAAAGTCAGCCGAGAGTGCAATTACCCCGAGATTATTATATCGCGTGACTAATGCCATAATGGTACACAGTACTTACACGTAATCCGTGCACCGTTCTCAAAAGAAACACGCGACATGTAATCTAATAACCCTCCTTACGATTTGCACCGATTCGAAATTAACGCGTGCATTTACGTACATTTCTCCAACGGCAGATTTACCTAATTACACTTAATATGATCCTTATAAGTTTGGTATTTAGTTGCAGAAAGCACGCGGTTGCACTAATATTAAAAAAAAAAGAGTTCATGCAAAATTCGGATCGAATATTAAGTCTGGACTTCGGGGTCAATTTTGGGTAATGTTATTCGAGATCAGAGATTTTGAATTTCGTTCAATGAGTTATAGCATTTTTCGTGATTGCAGTTTCGGACACACAATGTTATGTTGGAAGATGCAGTTATCCGATAATCTCCTAAAACAATGTTTGATCTATTTCGAATAGTTTCCGGGTAATAGGCACCCGGTATCTGTCAATGTTTGGATGTCACACGGCAATATGTACGTTGACACGGTTTGCTCTAGTTACCATTAAATAATTGTTATCGATAACCAGTTGTTAAAATACGGCGAACGGATTATATATCTCTATTCGAAAAAGACAAATGGGTAATTTTGGATGTATGAAAAAGTACACAAACTACTTAATATGTAAATTCATCGGTTCGTTAACAAGATTAAATCACCGCGACTAAGAAATATGCATTTCTGTCAACTTACCCGTGTTATTAACCCGTTTCCCACCCTTAACAGGCCAGCCAACGGAAGTGTTCGCTCCGGACGTGAAGCTGAAGTGTGCCAAAAATTGCGACCTCGTAGTATTTTCGATGATCCTGGAAAAATAGAAAAAATCATAGTGATTACACCGTTAGACATTAAATTACTACTATATTTTTTGTACAAACTAATATATCAGATACCCGTAATATAAGTCGAAAAATTAAACTGATTATTTTAATTTTCACGATATTACATATCACGGGGCTCGTGGCACTTGCTCGAGGCATAAGTGCAAAGATGAAGTAAGTAAAGATATTTTCCAATTGCATAACATACTTCTTTGGTAAATATTTCGTACAGTGCCCGTACTTGTATAACGGTCGATGTTTCGTCCTAATTGAAAAGGGCACTTTATTAGTTATCCGATATAACTCCACTTAGAGCTTTCCCTCCGAGTACAGTGATTGTCTTGAAGGCAGTCAAGATTCAATTTATGTAAGACGCGATATCTACGACGAGAGTTAACCCGTCGTCCGACTTCTCGACGGCGAATTATCGTCGTTAATCGCGATTGGTCGCTTTCGCTCATCGGAAGCTTTCAAGTTTGCGCAATTATCGGAATTCTTCGAGCGGTTGGAACTTTTCTCGGGACGTGTCCAGGGGACGCGGGAAACCAAAAGAAATCCCCCTTTCCCGAAGGGGTCGCTGCGACGAGGAATTGTCTCAATGTAAATGTAGCCGCGAGAGTCCTCGCAACGATTACACGAGTGATCGTAGCCGAAGTTCCGGAAGTTCCGGCCGACTTGTAGGAATCTCTTAGGTCCTCCTTTTAAACCGCGATCTCCTCGAAAAGTCGCAAACGCCGGCAAAAGTCACCTGAGAACAAGGTGGCCCCCCAGACGAGTCGCTGGGGCGATTCTCACGGCGACTTTCTCGACTTTCCTCGGCCGAACTTTTCTCGCTTTTCGGACAGAGTTTCCGGGGTTTGGACATGTTCAGCCTAGATGGGAAACTTTACGACAAGACCTGGAGGAAAATCGAGAAAATCGATCCCCAGAAATATCTGGCCCAAGGGTCTGCTTCTTTCTCGAAATTGGCAGAAATTTTGTTCCATTGACTACTGGAAATCAGTTCCGTGCATGGGATCCATTTTTATCTCCATAACCCTGATAAGGTGCATAAAGTATTATAAATCCTTGAAAAAAGTTTCACGTATTAAAAATGAGGACGAATGAATCGAGGCTGAGAATTTATTGAAATTTCTTCCTATTATTGACATGGTTGTTGTTCTTCGGAATTAATGCCTTCAGAAATTGTAACAAGGTTGTGTTTTACCTCGCTTGTTTTAACTTCAAGTGCATTACATGGTGTTACCGTGAAACTTTGTGCAAGGAATGCTGGAGTCTATGTATCGATATCTGTATCACCTACATGGTCACGAGTTTTCCATCCTACCGAAGACGCAATTCCGGATAGAAAATCAATTATTTTTTAACCAGACACGAACCCTTGCGAATACTAGGAACGAATAACGTAGGTGGTCATACCTCGGCGAAGTAGGAAGGTGGAAGGCAGCACTAATTCGATTATCTAGTTAGGCCACGTTGGCTCTAGTTTAGCGTCAGACGGGGCCAGAGGTTACTCGAGGCACTCGTAACTCCTAATTGCATTTACTCATAATAAATCTCCTTCCTTCCACCCTTCATCAACCTTGCATTTGATTTGATTAGGCCCTCCTTCCCCTCCCAACTTCTTTCCCGCCATAACCCAAACTTTGTCTATCTCTCGAAGGCTTTTGAGTTCCTTGCTCTACTTGGATGTCTCTTTCGAAAAAGTGGAAAAAAAAGAAAAAAAAAATTCTGAACGAACCCCTGGACGGATTCGAACCGATTTACCTGGTCCAGTTCGAACGACTCGATCGAATCTTCGCCGACTGAATTCCCTCTCCTATTTTTCTCTCGTCTTCTCCCGACGGCCCATTTCCTGGTTATCTACCTCTTTCTAATACCTATTGAGAGAAATAGAAAGTCGAAAAGGGGGAAATTAAAAATCGATTTCGTTCCTCTTTAGGCGATTTACTTTGTGCTCAAGGTTCCCCTTGTCTCGAGTGGGCGCAAAGACTTGAGCCGCATTAAAACTGCCTCGTCGAAACATGAAAACTCGCTTCTGAGCGATGGGGGAATTGAAATATGAATTAACTATGAGACCGAAAGAGATATCGCAAGGAGGTTTTACGCCGTGAAATTACATTTCCAAGCGAAGCACTTGGAACGAAGGAGGGAAGCGCCGAGGGTATTCATGAAAATATATCGGAGGATAAAAGAAAATACGTTAGCGATGTCTCATAATTTATCCATAGTTCTTGAGAAGCACGTTTTCGTGAATACAGGTACAGCACTTTATACAGATAAGGCGAATTAAGGACCTCAAGAGAGATTCGCGTAATAAGTAATAACTGTACAAGCTCCATATTATTTAACACATTGCCTAGAGATTATCAAAATGAGTATATGTATGTTAGAAATCATATCAAATAATTCAGGGAGAAAATAACGTTGAACCACCCAGCTCATGAGCTGTTGCAAATTCTCGTTTCTTCGTCCCAACCTGGCTAATCCTCTCAATATAATTACTGCCATTTCCATCGACCGAAATTTCCATAATTAGTCAAAACTTTCCGCAGTACATTTCGGCGTACCATATCATGGAATACTTTCCGATCCGGAACACCAGAAGCGGACGATTAGTCTGTTCGACTATTTTACACCTCATTATGTCGTGTTGAAGTTCTTCCCCTATTAGACAGTTAAGGTGACACGAAAGTGCCATCTAAGAGCTCACACTTTATAAAACTTTTCTCGAACCGTTTCTAACGAATCGTTTGAAATTTTACCGCGCGAATGTACAACCTTAAGGGAGGTCCTTATATTTATGCATTTGTATTTTTATACAAAATTTAAAAAGTTCATAAACAAATGTAATGAAATAAAACATCGCGAGTGTAGGGCTCTTCCTTAGGGCCCCATATTCATATGGTAAAATTCCCAACGATTTGGTTCACCCTGCTCGAAGAAAAGTTTCATAAACGAGACCCCTGAGACGCCACTTCGGTCCCACCTTATGGGATATCCCTAACCTTAAGGGAGGCCCTTATATTTATTCATTTGCATTTTTATACAAAATTTAAGAAGTACATAAACATATGTAATGAAATACAACTTCACGAGTGTAGGGCTCTTTCTTAGGGCCCCATATTCACGTGGTAAAATTCCCAACGATTTGGTACACCCTACTTGGAGAAAAGTTTCATAAACGAGACCCATGAGACTCCACTTCGGTCCCCCCTTAACTCCGATTGATTCGTCCAGGCTCGACCGAAATAAAATTTCACGAGTCTAGGGCTCTCCCTTAAGGCCCCACATTTACGTGGTAAAATTCCCAACGATTCGGTACACCCTACTCGAAGAAAAGTTTCATAAACGAGACCCCTGAGACGCCACTTCGGTCCCACCTTAACTCCGATTGATTCGTCGAGGCTCGACCGGGGGCGCAATCGGACCCAAACGAGGTCTGAAATTTTGCAATTCCACTCGCGGAGCCCCGAATTGGCCCGTTTCTGCAGATTCGGTCGAAACCCCCGTAACCGCGGAACGTTTCAGCAATAAACTTCGGCACGCCGCACGGGAGGGATCCGTTCCGACCGAGAAGACTCAAATTACGGTCCGGAGGAACTACGTAGGGATTAATAATAAATTAGGCCAAAGGCCGCACACCTCGAGGGTTGACGTTTCCGCGAGTTGGGGGTCGCGGACGTTGAGTCGCGACCGTCGATCAATTTTGATGAAGCGAAGCACAGGGAAGGACGACGAACTCTTACCCGGGATGCAGTCGACGAAGAAACCTCCTCGGAGACCGGACCACGTATCCACCTCCGGGAAGAAACGAACTGCGACGCCTCGACTCTTTTATTTCATTTCCTTATTTTATTTGTTCCGGGACACGTGTAGGTTCGTTACTTTAACGAACAACCTCCGAGGATGCTCCTTGAATTTCACGCGTGCACGGTCACGCCGGAGCCCGAGGACCTCCTCTCTGATTCGCTCGGAGATTGCTTTCGAAATCGTGTTAATAATTTCGCATCGTCTCCGAAGAGTGCAGTTTCATCCGAGGAGGCCCCTTGGCTTTCTACAAGATTGTCGGGGTCAGGGAACTCCGAGGAGGGTTGATTTCCGGCCATAATATCGGCTAATTGTGTACTTCTGAGGTTTAGGATATTACGAGTTGTCTCGATAATTTCGTTTCGCCTCTTAACCCTTTGCCCTCCTCCGTCGAGGGTGACTCGACATAAGTAATCGACATCTCAATAATTGGGGGTGCAAAGGGTTAAGGAAGGCTGCGACCTTCCACAACGAAGTCCCCGGGTTCTTTCTCGAATAAATGTGGATTTCGGAAAATTGTATAGATATTCAGAAGAATATTTTCTAGTATCATCCGAGTGAATGCCTCTGAGGGTGGAGGATATTAGTCATTTTGATCAGATATCGATATAGCAATTCCGAATTAATGATAGAAACAAGAGAACGTCTTGTACAGAGAACGCATCAAAGATCTCGCGACGAATCGATGTTTGTTGCGATTTGAAAAAATTTCCGAGCGGAATCTTGATGCACTTTCCTTTTCGGAAATGTATGACGGTAATTTAGCACGAGCAAACCCTGAATTTCTAGCACAAGATTGCCTAACGATACTCTTGGCGGTTAGCGCGGCGAATCGCGTTTGGATTTGCGAGGCGTGCTAATTTTCCTGTAATTAGGAGCATTACCGAATAATTCTCTCGTCCTGTAGCTCGTTAGCGCAGGGTTAACAGGTTAGGAGGAGTTTTACGAGAGAGAAAGGAAGAGGGAGAAAGAGGGAGACGGGGCGAGAGCTCGACTTCGTCCTCCTTTCTCGAGTTTTCCCTCGCTTTCCCTCTTCCAGATTTCATCTCGTTTTTCTCTCTCACTTGGAAAACTAGAATGCGATTCCCTCGCGGACGGCATGTTTGCAAAGCGCTCGTCCTTTCGTCTTCACGAAATGGAGGGAGCGGAGTGCAACAAGGGAGGTTGTATTTTTTAAGGCGCTGTCGGAGAAGGTTTTATGCTCGGGTTCCTTCAATTTTTATACCGAAATCAAAAATATGCCTTAACACGTTGCCGCACCTTAAAATCTCAATCCCTCGGAAACTGCAATCAATGCCTGTTAAAATAAAATACAGAATGCATTCCTAAACTCTTTTCATACCCTTATTACATGAACCTTATCGTGCATTAATCAAATGTATGATTAAAGAAAGTTACAATAAAGTCACGAAACTCATTCTTTATTCGCATATGGTAAACTGAAGTAATACATTCATAGATGTACTCAATGCACAGGCTCCATAATTATAATTATAAGCTTAAGAAACTTCCAATAATGTAAGTTCATAAAATAATAACATTGGATATTAATTTCCATCTTCAAATCTGTACCAATTGAGTGTAACTACTTATACCAAAAATGTATGAGATTCACATCTTTAACCGAGTGTAGTTAAACGTTTACCTTAAACAAATTGTTCGTAGTCTCCGTTGCTCGTAGCTCACGTTAATCGCTCATAAATCGACAGCTCTAATAGTGGAATCGGTCGGATGAGGGGGGCAGGATTTTCCAAAATGGAGTCCCATTATCGACAAGAAAAGTCAGAGATACATTATCGGCTGACACGCGGTGTCAACACCCGGCATTATTGACGCGCCAACACGCTGATGTATAGATGAATTCGATAGGTCGGAGGAGTGCTTTGGATTTGGATGGTTCGCACTTCCGAGGATGGAAGATGTCAGAATCAGAGAGAGCGAGGCTAAGTCCTTGCGTTAGAAGGATGACGCGGCCGTGCCGGAAGAGAACCGCGACCGAGGGGGGCGAGAAAAATGATGAATAAGGAAAACCGCGGGAAGGATAAGCGAGGAATGCCCGAGAAATTCGCCGAGTCTGTCGATGCCGGTCCGCCCATCAAACGCGCATAAATCAATATTCTCGGAGCCCTTCGAAACGCGTACAACGCGAGCGCCTCCAGGCACTTCGCCGGACCGTGATAACCGTGATAACCGCGATAACCGCGATATCGTATGTCAATGCGCCCGGGAATTCTGTATTTTGAGGACTGGGGGGGCAAGTAAAATTGCCGCTGGAATTCTGGATCCGGAGGCATGATAGAATTCCCCGAGGGAATGCGACGAGGGAAGATGGGGAAAAATCGGAGAAATTCAACGATTCCTGATAACCGGGTATGGAGGGTGAAGTGGGACCGGATTAGGGAGATATACCCTCTCTCGGATGGTGATCTCGAGCCGTAACCCTGCAGTTACTACATCGAGCGCGCATCGAGTGGTTTGTAATGCACGGTATTCATGGAACGCAAAACACGACCGAGTTACGGCGAATTATGAAACTCGTTACAACGTTTGCGCTGTAAATAACTCGGGTTTACCGATTAAATTAACAGCTCAAGGGATGATATTACCGGGTGAAACCGCTTTACATCGTACCTCTAGGGCTTGTACTAATTGGATCACAGACATACCAGGCGATTCATTTAACTCGAGACACTGAAATATCTTGAGAAATCGTACGAAAAAAATCGAACGAAAAAATGAAGTGTCCGATAATAGTCGTGAAGTAACAAATGTATTTCTATTATCTTCACAGGTTAAAAAATATAATTTCTATATATGTTTATAAATTATCGAAACTAAATATGTCACTGAAATTTTCAACAAATATTTCAAATATCTTCGAATGAAATCTACAAGAAAGCTCAAAAAATCTGCCGCTTGAGATATTTAGCAAAGATTACAAAGAAATATTTAGGAATTATTCTATGCTACTAGGGATGTTTGTTGTCAACCGAACCAACAAAACACCCCGGCGTTGACGAGGGATTTCCGCGACTAGTGACCGTCAATTGTTTTTGGTGGAGATGCACGTTTCGGAAGAAATGTTTTGAACAAAAGTTTCTTACTTTTGTACATAGAATAGGAATCTGCAATAAAAAAAAAATGGGGATTGCCATTTACGAAAATGAGCCTAACCTCAATTTCACCGACAAGAGCGCCACCTACAGTCAAACCGATAGTTCCTCTTTGTGTGTCCCTCTGATACGAATAATTTTCATTCTGAGCAATTTGTTGCGTACGATGCGTATTTCTCGAGATATTTCGGTGTCTCGAGTTAAATGAATCATCTGGTGTAAATAAAATAAATATAGTGTGTAATATTACCTAAGACCGCGCAATTGGACAATTAAAATTAAGGGGGATGCTTATTAATAAAACTTTGAGGTAGTACTTTAGAAGCACGCTGCTCAAATACTGATTACGCTGCAAGGAACAACTGATTCCTGCTTTCGGGATCAATGGATCGATCTTTTCTAATAAACTTATGCGTTTTATCGGAGAGGCTCGGGATTGTGAAGGCACTTTTTCGAAGGCGATCGAGTGCAGGGCGGGTTCCCCGGAAGGAGGAAATTTCTATTAAATTTCCATCGCGGGAGGTAACTCTGACTGGGGCGAGACGTACGAGGAAACATTTTTCCTCCACCTGTCGATCAGAAGGACCCCAGATGTTCCTCTGCTTCTATTATGAAAGCCTTCCTCGTCCTGCCCTCGTCCCAGGAAGACGTATACTCGCGCGTCCTGGCGTCCTGACGATTGATCGATCGTGCGGCATTCCTCCCTTTCGATACATCGATAATGGACCCCAGGGCACCCCCGTGGTATTTTCGTGTAGATTAGTGCTCCTCCCAAGTCTTCCGTGTCCTGCCTCGAGTGTTCTTCGCTTTTCTTTTCATTTCAAATTTATTTTCCACATTCTTAGACGAGTATATTTATTTTTTGCTAGCTTTATCTTCAGCTTTTCCTAGGAGCCAAGAAAGCTCTCTTACGGTTGTTTTTCGTCCGTTTGCATCTCTAAAATTGTCATTTTTTGACTCCCTCCTATTATATATTGCTCGAGCCCGTTTCGTATTGTGTTTACAATTTCAATTGTACAGCTATTAAACAATAATTTATTGTTTTTACTGCATCCCCACTTCCACGCCGCTAACAATATGTCGGTGGTGGTGTAGAGACGTTACGATGAGCAGCTTTGCGTTATGATGTCGGAGATTATGAAATTAATTGACATTTTTATTTGTCAATATGCTTCCCGAGGCGACAGCGCAATAAAACCAAGCGAGATTATAAGGAAGATATCCTTGAAAATCTAATAAAAATCGGCTGATTCGTTTTCGAGACTGCCTCAAACACCTAAGCAGACATTCTCTCTTAATATTAGCATGGAAGTATAGTATTATATGGATTATTTTATGGAAGAATAATAGTGTGGAATATTAGCATAGATTATATGAAAAGTGTTCTATGTATGGTTCATATATTCTGGCTCGACCTCGCCGGCATAATTTGGCGAACGGCATAAATTATTCCGTTCTTAAAGAAAACCAGCTAATTTAGATATATCTATGAACAGATAGATGTATCTTTTTAGATGTGTCTTTGATAGATTCCGTTAAATAGTGAAAGGACGAACGTAATTATTTTTGACGGTATTTATGTAGCTTTAGCAGAGCTCGCGTTCTAAATATGCATGAAACGGAGCGACAGAGTGAATTAGCTTTGGAATTCGTGAACATGAAAAATGGGCGATCTCGTGGGGCTCTACATATCGATATCGGAAACTCCATTAAACGGGAAAATAAAATAACACGAAATAAAATAAAACACTCGAACGTCGCGCGATTGTTGCCGAGTATGGAAAAGTTTCGATTAGACTTCGAAGAATGCGGAAATATTACCCCAATTTTTATTTCGGTACCTTAGGAGCCCGTATCAGGGATTTGAATTAATTTTATTGGGATGGGTATATGTATAAATTAATTGTAGAATATTATCTAAATTCACTAGGCCATTTCCATCCGTTGAAAGAGATATACCTCTTTAATGGCCATTAAGATTTCATTTCTCGGGAAGTATAAGATTGAAAGGAATGGTTCATTCGGGTGCTTAAGGCGCACAAAAGCTGGAAAGATGAGCGTATATGCATAGCTTATCGTGAGAGGGAAAAGAGGGTTTAACGCAAATGAGCCGGAAATAGTAGTTGCCGGAGTACCGAGCGCCATTTGGTATTTGGGTTACTTAGCTCTCTTTGAAAGCCGGAGTAAGCCGCATGGACGTTTCAAGGGAGTCCGGAATGTACGTCCGAATTTATCGACGTACGTTCATAGGAATTTCGGCGGTGCACCTTCCGCCATTTTCTCGGCAGTTTTCTAAAGAACCGACCCACGAATCTTCCATTTCTGGCCAAAGGGACTAATATTTGCCATTGAATGCCATAAATCAGAGATTAATATCCTAAGTAAAATTAAACGCATGCAAATTTGGAGTTTCAATTGCTAGGATCAGAAATTTATCGTAATGCTTTTTCTCTGGAATAAAACCATTAGTTTGCCTGCGCTTGGTAATCGGTGATGCTAGATAATTTGTTCACATGTATCGATGACCAGAAGAGAATCGCGCCTATTACGATGCGTCGTAATCGAGGATGTAATTCGGAGCCATGCCGGGGAATGAATATTAGGGGCAATTACATTTTTCATCATTTCATAATGCAAATTGTCCTTTAAGCACATCCATTTCTGACGGCAGGTTAAAGTTCGCGACAGGGGTTCGATAACTTCCCCAGAGGCTCAAATGGAGAGAGGTTACGGATCGAGCTTATCACGCTTCGATATCTCCTGGCCCTATCTCATCCCTCTGTTTTCACCTCGTCCGCTGCCGCAGCTTTCGAATGGAATCGAACTGCCTCTTTTGACATCGAATTTTCCACGGGAGCATCCTCGATTTCTCTCCCGGTCGCGATAGGAAGTCCTTTCCATCCTTGTCCGTAAAATGATGGTTTAATGAATTTCTAATTCTGCTGAATTTGTCGTCCGAATGAGATATTATTTTTCCTCTTTTTTTTTTCCTCAAGAGAGGACTTGGGAATAATTGCGTCTAATTAGTATGCTAATTTCTTTTCCACGCTACTGCGCTCCTGGAGTCTCATGGAATTGCCCGCGGAAAAATCGTAAAGTCGTCAAACTCGTGAAACGACGAGGGCGCTCATTCTCAATTCCACGCCAAAAATGTCCACATTTAATTCTGGAGTTTTCCTTGTTAATATAAATTCCCTTTGACGAGTCTTACACCCAACAGTATCGCTCGGGTGAGTACTTCTCGAAATTGTTTCCTGGAAACTTGGTTCGAGATACTCACAAACTTTCAATTAAACACTTTTGTTTGAATTAACACGGAACAAATCTGAGAACAAGTTCCCTGAAGCACTCTAACGCCATCAAAGTTATGTCTGAGATATTTTTCAATTATAAACAGCGATCGCGGCGAGCCAATCGAACTTTCCCTTTGGTTGTGGGACATTCCTCGTGGTCTTTTCTTAATAAAATAACTCTTAACATCCACCCGCTTTACAGAGGACGATAAAATGTGTCTTCTTGTAACCGGTGTCGCGCTAAGTAATTGCGGGATCATGGCGAATAAATTCGCAGCAGGAAATTTCATTTGGCATTTCACTCGTGCCATTTGCATCAACGCATATAAACCTAAAAAACCCGAGTATATGCATTAAACGTCGACAGAACCTCGAATTGTACATTTATGGATTGAAACCATTCCTTTGAACTCCCTTATTTTCCGGATTAATATCATAAAGCACCCCTTTGGGCAACCCCACGTCCAGTTCCAACCCTTCCCTTCGCATTGCTCCTTTGCTACCTCCACTTTGGTCCAACCTTCAGATTATCATCTTTTCGGTTAAGTTTCTCTCCGTTCATGTTTTCCCTCGTTCCCCGTTTTTCTTCTCGAAACATCGCCTTACGGAATAATTTCCGCCCTCGATCCTGGCCCTGTCGAAGGGTGGCGTCCAAATTCGCGGGGCTCGTTATAATTAAGATTACAAGTAAGCTCCGGCGATTCGGAAGTTCTCGGTGAGCTTGCACGACAAGGCGAGCTTTATTAATCCGGCTGGCGGCATCCCGACGGTTTTCAGCGGCCCGACGACGAGAGATATATATCTATATATATATTTCAACGTCGGCCTCGCGTCTCAATTATTGCAAGGCGCGCACCCTTAACGACTGCGTCAAATTATGGGATCCTTGGAGCCGACATCGATTCGAGGTTGGCACCGCCCCCGGGGAAACCGCGTCGGCAATTATCGATAACAAGGAATCTCCGCAAACGACTGACGAAACGGCGACGTTACTTCCTCGCACCCCTTCGAGCTTGCGAGGTTTCCCAGGATGTGCCGTGAAAGGAATTTCTCACCTCCAGGGGAGGATATCCCGTCGCGTGAAAACCGCGAAGAAGGGAATACTTGTCTGCAGATTTTCTATCAGGGCAATTCCTCCAAATTCATCCAAATTGGACGCGCGTCGATAAGACCCTCGACCCCTTCGCAGTGGAGCAAAAATGAATTGTGTTGAACCATCTGATTGGAGTGAGGCGGCCTGAAGAACATTTGGGCAACATTTGGCCATGGACAATGCGAGGCACTCTTTCTCGAAGGAGTGTCCTGCACGTGGTTAGAAAATAGCTAGAGAAAGGACTCGGAATTGATGACCCCGATTAGGGGGGTCTTCAAAGTGGCCACTTCAGGGTCTGCCATGGCGACGCATTTCCAAAAGGGTATCGTATGGCTACCAGACATCGCGTTCGAGGAAGTCTGTGCTGACTTGGAAAAACGAACCTTTGGGAAATGCTGTCCTAAAGTCGGCCAATCAGGGCTCAGCATCCCAAGTGCATCCCTTCCTGGGTTTCGACAGAGGAAAGGGAAGAAAGTGCATCGCGAATTCAACTTTCCACATTTTTTAGATCAGACTCAACTAGGACTTCGAACCATTCGGATGTTTTGTCTCCGTACTGGGACTTAGTGCGTAACCCGGACACGCGATTGTACCGCGAATTCACACCGACTAATTGTATTTCTCTATCCGTTATTAGTACAGTAAATTGTTATTGTTGGTTTTATTTAAATTCGTACGTGGTGGAAATTCAACGAACCCTGAATTTACCCGCCAGGAACATAACTCAGCGCTCATTTCTAAACGGCGCAAACAAATTGCTTGTACCTCTGGTGTGAGAAAATAAATGCTCGCATTTTATTCAGGATTGCAGACCCATGGAATTGCTGAATTCAAATCTGAAAGGAGACTTTTAATATTCAAAATCGTTTTGATAAAAGTCCGACCATTTCGAAATTTGTGATCTGCCGTTTTGAATTGTGAAGTTCTGTTATCATGTCTTCTCGCCCATGATTTGGATTCAGCGACTCCAAAAACCTTTAGATGTAGTTTTTAGAAAAAAATCCAACCTTTTCAAAAATTATCATCGAACATATTGGACCCGCTATTTTGAAATTTAAAATTCTGTTTGGATTCAGCGACTCCAGAAATTAAAAAATACCCATGTTTATAAAAATCTAAATAAAGTAACTTTTCTCTTTTGTTTAGATGGTAGTTACGGCCATCCATACCTAAGGATCATTCGCAGTAAAGGGATTAATAAGGCCTGTCCACGAATGGAAGAATAAAATATCTTCCAATTATTCCCGCGAGTCGGACAATTTTTCCCCGCTTTTCCATCCCTCTGACTGCGGAATTTCATTCCGAGCGGAAGCGCGATCGAAGCATTTTCCACAGAGGTTTATAAACACTCGTCGGCATTCCTTGGTCCTCGAGAAAATGAAACCGTCGTGCATCCCGTCGTTTGGATACGCGTTGTAGAATTTCGATCGATTGTTTAACAATTCTCTGAAAATTTGATTGCATTTCGCTTCCCCGTATAAAGGACCCCGCTTTTTTTTTATTCCGCGCAGTCCCAGTTCCGAATGCCGTTCTTAAAAATAACGCACTCCACGTGGATTTACTAGACGGCTCCTATAGAGGAGCATTCAATGGCACTCGGTTTTTCGATATCGAAGAAAAATGAAGGAAAGGATTCGAGGGTGTTCGATGCAAGATCCTAAGTGAATCCTTACACGCGTGTCCGGGATCGGTCCAGGACTCGTCCGTGTTAGGGTTTTCGCTGTTCTCGAAAACGTATATCCACTACCACGGGGAAGTGCACGTACGTGTGACCGCGGGTTGCGGTATCACATTTTGCTCCGCTCAAGCGAAGTAAGATAAGGCGGCCCCGAGAAAGTACACGAAGACTTGCGTCTAGTGTTTTCCTAGGATCGCCCTCCATCCTGGAGACCCTAAAGTCCTCGCGCTTAACTCCTAGGGAGGAAATTCAGAGACGCGGGAAAACGTCCCTCAGTCGGTCCCTCAAAGTCCCCGCAAAGTATATGCCCGAGGGAAGAGACGGGGAAAATTGGATGATTTGGGGCTAAGAAGGTATTCCCGCCGAATGAGCGGGATAAGGGGAATAGATAATGTCTACGGGGGAGAGCTTCGGGTAGGGTTTAGGTCGGTCACCGGGCTTAAACCTGGTCTCTCGTTGCATAATTAAAGTTACCCACTGGTCCTGAGGGGACCTTTATAACAGGTTTGACGGACGAAAACCTTGCAGTTTGGACAACGGGAGGTAAGCCAAGACATTTTTTATCAGTCGATGAGACGAAGGCTTACTGGAAGCCCAGGTAACGTTCACAGAGGCACTGGACTGAGTTTTAAGGTGAAGTGAAACACCCTTCAAATCAGTCGATTTTAACACAACACTTTTTTTTTTAAGGGTATTAGACCAAACTGTCCGAAACTTTGACACATCACTCCTGATCATCTAAGAATTGTCCTGACACATTAAAAATTTGGATTTTTCAAAAAAATTTTGTAACAGCCCAGACCAGAACCAAAATGGCGTCGAGCTCTCATATTTCGATCGATATACAACTATCGAAGGCTCCGATATGAGAATCGAAAGGGTCAGGACAATTTTACGACAATTTAGAACACTCTGTGATTTCCAGGTCACTTAAATTTTCACTCCGAGACCTCGTATTCCCATCGTTTTAGCATAGAAGCGCATACAACACTTTTGATGCCTTTATCCCGTTCAAATGCGAGTTTATCGATCACCAGAGTTTTCTAAATTGTCGTAAAATTGTCCTGACCCTTTCGTTTCTCATATCGGAGCCTTCGATAATTGTATATTGATCGAAATATGAGAGCTCGACGTCATTTAGCTTCTGGTCTGGGCCGTTAAAAAAAATGTTTCCAAAAATCCAAATTTTGAATGTGTCAGGACAATTCTTAGATGATCAGGAGTGATGTGTCCAAGTTTCGGACAGTTTGGTCCAATACCCTTAAAAAAAGTGTTGTATTCGAATCGACCGATCTGAAGAGGGTTTCACTTCAGCTTAATCCGTATGTGAATATTACCTTCGGAACTTATACCAGAGCCGTAATCATTTTAGGAAATGATAGATCGATAGGGAGCCCGCAATACCGAGTGTTGGGTCGTAAATCACCTACAAACACGTTGGGTCTTGGACGAAATCTATGCGGTCGTTTTCGAAACTATCGATCGCGGGGGAGGTGGAGAGCCACTTAACCCGAGGTCGCGAACCAGTGGTTAAGATTCCACCGAGCCGACAAGTTCTGAAATTCAATATCCTTTGCACGGAATGCCTGCCAGCCGAGCCGGTGATTTATTTCTGTAACCGGATATCAAGCCCGTCGGAGGATATCGGGCAGGAACATTTGGTAATGACGTGGACCGTGCACTCGAGGGCTTGATTGGCCGTCATGTGGACGTGGACCGGCAGGTGAAGCCGAATCCGAATGCTCCGTTCCTGCTCGTGTCGTCCTTTATTCTCCCGGAAACCTTGGGCGAGCCCCGACATAGCTCGATACGTTCGCCATGGGACCGCGACACTTTTCAAATAGTAATGGGAGCGATCCATTTTTCTTTTCTTTTTTTTTTTTCTAAAGCACGCATGTGTCCCGTGGCACCTGTGCCGATACAACGGGGAGAGGATGAATCCAAGTGGGTTAACGGAATGTCCTAGGCATCCGTATCGGGTGTCGGAATTGTTGGAAATTCTCGATGCTTTCAAACATTCTTCCATGAGATATTGTCCTTAACACTAGGTTTGCGGGCGTTTTATATATACCTGTTTCTACGAGCATCCGTCAAATTGACGGGTAACGAAAACACGCATTTTCTTTAAAAAATCGATTTATTCAAATTAAGTCTGAATTAAACGACACTAGGCTTTACGTTTAAATGAATGATTAATAAGTAAAAAGTCCTTTTTTAAAAATTATCACGGAAATGATTGGAATGCTCGTCCTCTCATCCTCGGAGTCGGAACTAAAAAGAATGCGCATCCTTTTCTTGCTACGACACCCTTTTTCAAGAAGTTTTCCGCTTCACTATCCGAAGATCCTACTATCTTTTCACTTTCAATGCAAACTTTCACTCTCATTTTCGCCTTACACGCTCTGCAACGAAGCAAATATATATGAATTGTTTATGAAATTAGCTAGTCCGTCAATTTGACGGGTTTCGTAGAGATAGGTATACTACATACAGATTTTAATAATTAGAAGGCTTAGGAAAAAATAATTGTGCGTACAAATTCTTTGGATGAAATGATTAATTTACCATACAAAAATGATTAAAATTAATGCTATGGTTTTATCGGTATTTCTTTTCGAAGTTTGAATTCCGTCAAATTGACGGCTCCCGTAAACCTAGTGTTAAGGCACTTGAAAGAAATGAATTAAAAAAGGAAGGTCCAATATCTATCGAATTCTTGCGACCGGTGAAAAGTTAATGGGATGAAAGTGTAGGTAATCGGAATGATTTTCATTGATTTCCTCGATATTTGTGCGAATTCATGGAAGTCCTATGTGTTGTATTAATTTACCCGAACCGCGAAAGGTCATTAAATGAGATTCATTTTTCGGAAATGCGTATGGATGTCGGGTATTAAACGAAATCGATTTTTTTTTGCCGTCAACGGGCTGGGAAGTTACGTCGTAATGAACCATTCATCCCTATGGCGATATTTCATGAATATTCATAAATTGTGTATTTTATACGTTTCTGTTGTCCGTAAACAGCACTCGTTGGTCTACATGCCGCTGCCTGACCACGAGTTGTTTAACGATCTCGTGAAACGTATAAATTCCGGCCGAGGGTGATTTTAGTATCAGTAAAAAAAAATTTAGGGCCCTAGGAACTGGGTTAACTGATCGGCAGCGATCATCAATCAAAACGGCATGCGTCATGAAGATTCAACGTTGCAATTAATAATAATTAAAATGTTCCGATTGTACAAATAAGCTGTTAAAAAATGCGAGGGTAGAAATGAGCGTTATCGAAATTAAAGGAAAATTCACGATATTCAAAGGGTTTTCTTCGAGACGACCGAGATAAGTGCTTACAGACGAGGACGACATTTTTAAAGAATCTGAAATAATGTTGTAAATGCGTAAACATGGTAGGGGATGGTAAACATTGCACTGAGATATCAAAGCTCGAATGTTACCACGTTACCCCTTTTTCGCGGCGGTTCCTTTGACATTTTATCAGCGCCGTTTGATTTACGCGCGTTCTTTGAAGCCGGAACCTCGAGAAATGTTTATCTCAAGGTTTTCCGCAGTTTATCTGGGGCGAACTCCTCGACGGGGAAAAATGACTACGCGTCTGAGAGTTGAAGGGTGTAAATATTAAGACCTTCTCGGGACTTGAATGCAAGTCCTCGTAAGCACCAGACCAAAACGTTATCCGGATGTAGTTGCTTGCTTGGAAACCACTACCATTTCCTTGCGAATAGAAACGGATTTCCGCGGTTTCGACCCCGCGATCTAAGACCTTGCTCCACGTTTACACGGGCATACACGTGTTAACGGCTTGACAATTTACTTAACAATGCTTGTCTGCCGGTTTCACCAGGGACCCTCCGTGTTATTACCCTTCCTGCCAACCTGCAGCCCTCGTGCATTCCCGAATTACATATTAATTCGACTGTTCCAGATAATAATTGCCGGTCAGCTTATTAAAACATTAATTAGCTAGAGACTGAAACAAGATACAAGTAAACGCGTTTGTGTCCTTCATTTTAACATATTCGCGACCGGCAAATTTCTTCCGATTCAAAGACAGACTACCGGCGAAAATAATGAAATTCTGAAACTGGTTGCCGTCAACTTGTATCGTTAAAGCAAGGATAAAAATGATAAAATTTGCGCCGGCTAACAATTAGTGAGCCAACTAAGCAGGACTTGATTATTCATGTCAGCGGCAATCAGGAATAGAATTTAAAATGACGTGAATTCACGTCAGCGGTCGCGAATGTGTTAAAAACGCTTAAAAAAGTGGAAAGCCGATGAAACAAATACGAACACTTCAAACCATACATTATCTGAAAGAGTAGAACTCGCGTGTGTGTATGAATGTCTGCAGTCTTATTTCTTCTCAATGTTAATAGAAACATTTAAGCAGAATTTCGAACGTTTTCGTGTATGTTATTCCCGCACATATGTCCAATATGTGCAAATGCACATATTGGAAATGCAGATTTCCCTGCTCCGAACCTGAACAATTACATTGATTTCCTGATTTGATAGGAAATAATGACGTATGTTGGTGGTAATTATATAGGTACACCTGTAAATGTCACCTTCGATTGCTGATCAACAAAAGACTCGGTGAGCTTTTGCAAATACAGCGAATTCGCAACTTCCTTTATTTATTAGACGGATATTAGACGGTATTATTAGACGGTGACGGTCTAATCATCGGGAACGTGGTTAACAAAATCGAGAGATGGATTTCATTCCTTTCATCTCGACTCCTCCTTTTGGCAGTTCCTGATCAGGAAGTTGCGAATTCGCTGTATCTGCGAAAGCTCACCGAGTCTTTTGTCGATCAGCAATCGAAGCTCGAGATGCATCGAGTAAAGTTGGGCAGGTGAGCTGCTTTCGAATACGCCTCAAGTCCCTTTCAATCTAGGGAATTTGCTGGTGCAGCTGTTTATCCTGCGTACACAGAGAGTAGCGCGCTTTCACAGGGGACAAATCACGACGCGGGATCGCGTTTATTGGCTCGTCCTGCCAAGCCAAGTCCTGTATCGAAATACATACAATTCAAATTAGGGGCGAGGTCGCAGGGATCAAATATCGCTCGCGAACAAACACCGTGATTCGTCATCAACATCGACAACGTTGACGAGGCTTACCGCCAGTTCGTTACCACTTCCGGGCCAAACCGTCGACTTGATTGCTCCATCGAGATGTATTAATATTTTCTCCGCATATCCCGCGAATATTCCCCTCTGTTCGCATCCCGATAATCAGGCCTCCGTATCTATTTATACTCCTGAACAGTTATTTTCAAAAGGAAAAATAGGTAAAATTGTAATTAATTTGGAAACGACTCTTGAACGACGTCACCAACTTGTTCTTTCTCGAGACTGATTTTAGGTTTAAACTTAGGTATATGGTGGTGGATGCAGGATGATATTAGTAATAGTCATTTTGCAGTCCACAAAGCCCCCGGAATTTTATGTGAATGCGATGTTCCTTTATTAAACGCATTCTCGCGTTAACTGATACACTTTTATTACGAAGATTAGTAGTCTTTGCAAAATCTTACCAACACGTATGCTGATTTAAATGATATACGATGTTGTAGTATTCTTAATAAAATTGAATGAAAATGGTGCAAATTATTTGGCTTTTCATATATTTTTTTTAGCTAAAGATCATTGGAGTGCTCATCGCAAGACTGCTATAAACGAAAAGTAAGATGTACTTCTTATAAATTGCGAAGAGTAATATTCCTTGAAAGTAGGGTAATCCTCTGTTAATAGTTCACAAGTGACAAAATCGAATTGTTCAAACATTACATGGAAATTTCAGGACACGTCAATGTTGACACTGCTGAAGCCCAATATTGGTTCATTAACACGCTGAAGCCAACCAAGCGTTTACGTTAATTCTGTTGACTTATCAAGATACATGTATTATCATTCCCTGATACTCTTCTAAAAACTATCCTTCTGTCGGCAGGAAATTTGCATTCGCGCAGAAGAAAAATCATTAAGCCCAAAAAGACTCATTTATTCAAATTCCTACCGTTGCATCTACCAATCATTAAATTTCACTGTTTTATAAATCTCGGATTTATATTTTTTATTTTGGATAAACGTGATAACTTGCAGTGCGTTTCACTTAACCACTGAATCCGTTATCAGCGTCCTCCTCGTCGTTTTGAGTTTACTTTGATAATTTAACAAAGTTCAACGCGTGTTTCTATTTTCATCCTATTGTACGTATAAATTCGCTTTTAGGCGGTGAAATCGCACCTCGAAAGCCGAGATTTGTTCGACGAGCGATAATGCCGAAATGCAGAAACCAAAATCAGTGGTATAAATGTCTTTTGGCATGGGACTCCAGTGAAGTTGCCGTAATTGCGCTACTAATGCGCGTCGTTAACATTAACGCTACGGCCGCGTAATTTGCACACTCTACGCCTACTCGCAGACCTCCTATGGGGCTGCAGTTGCAGCTGCACTGGAGTAGCTATTATGGCGTAGTCGAGTAATTTTCGCAATGAAGTGTTGAGTTACATCGTTCGTCGCTTTCCTGATGTAGCCATTTTGGGCTCTCTGCCTCCTGAGAGACTGGGAGACGAATACGGAGCGTTTTGGGAATGCGCTTTGCAAATGTCTAACTATCTAAGTGCAGCTGCTTAGACGTGGAAGTCCTCGTAGAAGGAATCCTCGTATCGCCCCCTGTCTTAGAATGATTAATTTTAACGGAAGAAAAATTATTACTTCCCAAAAACCGAAAGGATGATACTCGTCTATCATTTCGAGCGTGAGTTCCCCGCATTAACACTATTTCTACCAAAGGTGTCAAAAGACACCTTTTAACATTTTAACTTGAAATTATTTTCAAAGTTTAATAACTTTTTCTCAATTAATGTTTTGAGTTTTCGTATAATAATTGTTAAATTTATTTAGCGGTATCATTTTCTTCCAGCTCATCAAAACCTTTTGGTCGAAATAGGTATACACAAAATCGTGGTAGAAATAGTGTTAAAGTTTATCCTGCATAGCTCGTTGCATTGTTCAATTATACAACTGGGTAAAGAAATGCTAAATTAATTTTGCATCGATGTCGCAGGCAGTTTAAGCTATAAATTTGGCTCCCAGAGTTCGCTAACTATTAGATATAACTGACAGTGCTTGGCACTCGTTAAGACTTGACGGAGGATTTTAATAAAATCTGATCATACCGATCGAAATTGCACCCGTTTTATTAAATGGACCTAAAAACTACGCGTTGATTCGAGTTCCTTCTACATCAGCTATTTTTATGAAACTCATTCGTTAAATTAACCATTTAGCCAAGCGATGCGCGAAGCAAAGATACAATTTGAGAAAATTAAAAGAGCCCAAGATTTCCCGTATTTCGCAAATGAAATTTCACGGAGCTTTGCACTTATTGTCAGCAGTGCTTCCTCGAGTCGGAAGAGTGCGATATCCCGCGAAGATATAGGCGTAAAATCGATACCACTCAGAAAATCTTAGCCTTCTCCATGCCCATCCCACGGGCGGCTGAGCCATCCCCTGGGAGTTATGACGGGAAATTATCTCGAAAAATGTATTTTCACCCCCTGTCGCAGGGTTTGAGCCAAAGGCGAGACAGATTGCGGGCGTCGGGTTTGCACCCTCACGCCCTAAGGCTCCGCCTCGGGTTAAGTCTGGCTTTCTGGTCGATATCTTCCTCGGCACGAATTAGTTAAGTGGTCGGTTTACGACAGTGATTTAACCTCCAACCTAAGTACAAACTGCTTTACGGACGCAGCCTCCCCGCGGATAGCGGGGATCGATTTTTTAAACATTTTTATCTGTGACCGGAATCCGTATCTCCGCAGGAATCGCCCTCGCGTCCTTCGTTTTCCTCCAGGGCGTGCACATCCTGTGGGATGCACGACCAGGATATGAACTGAACGGTCCAAACTTTCCTAATTGAACTTTTGTTAGTTGCGAACTGATTTACTGATTACCGGCGAAATAAATCCCCCAGGATAGTGGACCATTTGACGATTTAAATATTGATACATGGCCGTTTAATTATAAGATAGGCATGCACGAATTTATTGGCATTTCGATTAGCACCTTCCATTTCGTAAATGCATACATAAACTAGCTTGGGACAGTAATTTGATCGAGCAGACTTGTAAGATCAAAATTCAAGTGTCAGGATTAACATGAACGGTTGATTTATTAATAAAAAATTAATATAATGAAATTGAATACATTGAAGAGTACGTCTTAAAGGTCTCAGAAAAAGGGACTTGATTTTCCCTCCGACTTCGCTCGAGCTCTCCTCAGTCAGAACTAACGCCTATTCGATCGTTCTCATCCAGCCTGACTCTAATTTCTTTCTCACTCAATTCATATTCCTCACTCTCTCATTCCCACACTCATCAATACATTTCTTCGTGCGTCAAAATTCTCACTCACTGAGTAATACGGCCGCTCGCACTTCACGAACTATCAACCGCGCATAAACGGTATCACCTATCGAGCTGTCATTTAATCTAAATACTTCTCATTTCACCCCACAATCATACAAACATTACATTTCACTCTAACTTCTATTTAGTCTTATTCTTAATCTTTGTTGCCTTATTGGCAACACAACTATTCGTATAGCTAAACGCTTTCATCTTTTTTTTATTCTATTAACTTTATTGGATCGCACAGGGCACTGACACTACAGACTGTTAACGATGTAGTCCCGAAAGTAATAAAAAAAATTGGTAAGCATTTCTGGGACTACTAGGAGAATGTTTATGGGATTTCGAGGATTCAAACGAAGAAGTAGATTTCCAAAGATGTTTAGGAAATTCCGGGGGAACTCTTTCATAGTCAAGCGGCCCGATAGGCGATTCCCTTCCGTTTGTCATATTTCAAAATTCAATGGGATCTCGTAAGAGCGTCAACTCGTAAGGTCTATGGGACCTCGTTGGATTGTCGCAAATCGACGAATGCAGACGTGGCACGACCCGCATCCGTCCAATCAGCATTGCAGCTTGCAAGCGGAACTGCATTCTCAATTCGGGAGTTTCTTCCCTCTTCTTCCTCCTCAGCGTCTCTCTTCCCACGTCTGACTCGTCACCCGGTGTACACAACACCCCGCGACGGTTTCAGAAATTCTATTAAATATTGCCAACAACTTTTTGCGAGCTAATTGTCCTCAATGTTTCTTATCTCTTTATCTTACTAAATAAAACTTCCTGGGATTTCAGAAAACAAGCTCCCTCGTGTAACGATTTTAAATGAAATCCCGTGTAATTTTTGTAACGATAGGAAATTTACGTTATGAATTCATTAATTGAAAACGCAACAAATTGTTTATCACTCGGTGGAAAAGATATTTAAAAACTGTATATTTTAGCTTCGCTTGATGACTAATATCCTACCGCAAACCGTCTCGATCAGTCGGGCATTTTCGCAGAAAATGGGGTAAAATAGGCAAGGCAGATAAAGCCTATCTCTCTCCTAACCGAAATGAAAAAGCCGAGCTTCTACTAAAATTTCTCTCGCTTTCTTTGTCACCCCTTCAGTCAACTTCGTTCCGCCCTCCTGGGATTTCCCGGCGTCTCGCGGACCCCTCGAGAGAAGAGAGAAGGAGCCGCCGTAGAAAGGAAAGACTTTCTGGAAGAACCCCGAGCACCGTGACCTCGTCAACGATTGGACCAGGGAACTTCCGAGTTTATTCCTGCAGGATTTTTCTCTTCCCCGTGGCTTTCGCCACTTCGTCAAATTTTCGTCAAGGGAGCGCAATGGGATTTCGCTTAAAACCGTCGGATGGAAAACCGCGAAGGATCATAAGTCCCGTTGACGGATCAGCGAGACATTTCTTTACTTTTCAACTTCATTCCTGACATTTGCCGTCTACATCGACTTGTTCAGTACATTTCCCGGGGCCATTTACCGCAAATAAAAAACGGCCGTATAAACGCGCCTCAGGAGATCTTCACGTTAAAATTCCGTTCATAAGTTCGAGGTTCCTCTAAAAAATTCACGTGCCGAAACGTTAACATTAAAAATGGGCAAATACTAATCATTTACTCGGGTATAAATCGGCCGAGGACGTCGATTTACTCTACACATATGTCGATGTCATTTACCGAAAATAAAAAGTGGCCGTTTAAATGCATCACGAGACATCTTCCTATAAAAATTCGATTCCTAATCTTGAGATCCGAGGGGGTCCATGTCTCGGAACGTTATCATGAAAAATGGAGAAAATTGGAGAAAAATGAATAATTAACTCGGGGGTAAATCGGCCGAGGATGTCGGATCGGAAGAAAGTGGGCCAGGGAAATTCGACACAGGTGGGTCCCCAGGTTTTACCGCAAACCGAAGCAGAGCGGTGAAGTGCCTAAGAGATGGCTGGTTCCGAAGTGGAACGTAGCGACATAAACTTGCTCCCGCATTCAGGAATCATTTAGAATTCAGTAGCGACGCCTCCCGGGGTGTAGTTCGGAAGGGCCACCCTTTCGAATATGTCTCCGTCTCTCCCCGGGCTTAAACTTAACACGAGGTCTCTCGATTTCACCGCCATTCGGGAAATTTTCGAGACGGTCCATTGTCGGAGTTCCCCTAAGACGAAGAGCTAAACTTCGTCCGAGTAGTTCGCCTAGGAACCCCCAAAGAAGGGGTTCCTCCCCATAAATTATTTCCACCGTTCACTCGCTAGGATTACCGACGACTAATTATTTCAGAGATGATGTGAGGATTTTTTTTTTAAGAATGCCCGATTTTTACGCGACTCGGTAATTCTCAAAATCCGTTCCAAATTTCCGGATTGATTTGTTTTCGAAGGGTTTCGCATAAAAGAAAACGATTCTACCAAAGTAACGAAATCTTTCACGGTTGGATCAACCCTATAAGTATGATAAAATTTTCCTTTCATCGTATTTCTTTCTTAGAATGGACTTTCGAGCTGATTCTAGTGCGTGAAAATGTCCACGTTTAAGTCTATTGTGTGTATATTTATTTGCAATAAGGGATCCTAGGGTAAATGAAGTACACCGTTAATTACCACGGTTATTGCTCTCTCGGTGGGCTTAAAGGAGATTCACTTCTAAGAGGCCCTAATCGATCACTTCTCGTTATCGAGCATTCTCCCTTAATAGGCAAGGGTGACTTCTCGAAAGTTTCTTAGGAGAAAAATCTCTTAATTGTCCGACGAGGTCCGATGCTTCGAACGGTCCAAACTTCCCGACGTCCCCGGAGTTCCTGCGTTTTATTCTCCCCTTTTTCAAGGGGAGTTATCAAGATGGCCGTCGTCGGAGCTATTCCGACGCGCCTCCCGTCTTTACGGAAAAACTTGCTCCCTCGAAATAATTCGTAAGCGACGATAAAAAGTTGCGAGCACCCGGCCGCCACTCTGAGGGGCCAACCGAGAATACTTTCCGCAAAATTGAATTTCCTGCCCGGCGCGCGCTTCCCTTTGGCCCCAAAGTTGGACTTTTGCATGTCGTGTGTAGGACGCGGAATCACGCCAAAATTAATTTTCGAAAAAGCTCGCCAAATAGCGTTCGCCCGCTAACCTCGTCGAAAAGCCTCGCCCCACTCTCGTTTCTTCAATTAATTTTCGCGGCACCCCGAAAAAGAATTAGCAAAAAACGAAATTGTCACAAACGCATCGAGGCTGGTCAACGAAGGTCGCGGATCTCGTCTACCCCCCACGAAGGGAAGATTTCTTCCGAGAGGGTGGCTCGAGTGGGTGGTGAGTGAATCTCCGAAGGCTAAGGGGAACCGAATGCATCAATCACAATCGGCGGTATATCTTCCGGGGGTAAAATAAAGGAGAAAAACTCGGCGGTAATTTATGGTAAACGAGTCTCTCGTTTCCGCCACCATTATCGGGGATCCTTCCCCCTCTGAGTGTCTTCGCGTCTTCGGGGTGGGGGTGCTAGGACACTTCCGATTTCATAGAAATTGGAAACGCTTTCCCGCTCTCCTTTAATACCCCTAAAAAATATGACATCCTAAAACTGAGATTTTGCAGAAAAGAAAAGTAACGTTCTGGAGAATGATTATATTAAAATTGGCTCGTACAAGGTGTTTTCAGGTTTCCGAAAATGATTTAAAAAAATTGTGTATGCATACAAAGACTATTAAAATGTTGGTACTTAAGGAAAATGTAATCAACTTGTCTAAGACTAATTTCTTTATGATTGAAGATATTATATTATTATTTATCCTGTACGTCATTATTACAGATGTATTCAATAGAATTACTGATACGCAGTAAGCGATAATATCCAATGGTACTGTAACGATGTAATAGTCGATGCACTCTTTAAAAGGAAAGTTCGCTGTTCGATTTTTTGTAAATAAAGCAAAGGTTAATTAAATTCATGTAAGATTTAGAATTTACAAAATTGCTTCTCAGAGAAAGTCGTATACAAGTCGAACCACGTACAACCGAAAGACTGAAAAGTCCGACTTAAATATATGGAATACGATGCTTAACCGTATTTCGTGTGACTAAGCTGCCCATATTTTACGGGATATTTCCCAACGCTTTTTCCTATGCCCCGTTTCTCATGCTTTATCCATATAAAAACGTTCACGCGGGGGTGTGAAAGGAGGGAAGAAATCCTTGCACGAGAACGTGTCAAATTTCCGGCCCCATTTCCCGACAATCTCATTTTGTTATCTATATTCAAACTGTTCCCATTAAAAAAAGAAATATTCATAATTCTACATCCAACCACTATAATTTTTTAAACATTCAAATTTTCGTACAAAACGAACGAAGAGTAAAGAATCGATTCCGTAACCCGAACATTTTGTTTCGAGTACATTCTTAAAAGAAAGAAAACATAAGAAGAAATAATTAAAATGACGGAGTATTTTTTCCTCGGTTTGAAAAGGAAGGAAAAAAACGTCTATAAAATATAGCGTGGCATTTTTATCGACGTTACCTTAAAGAAAACAAAAATGGAAACGAAAGGACCTCGAAGGAAGAGTGGGAGAAAGCATAAGAGTGGGTGAGAACATCCCTCGTAATTATAACGAAGCTAACCGCGTTCTAGGTTGTAGTTGCAGCCCTTAAAAGTATTAACTCGATACTCTCGTTACAGGAATTCGTTCGTTACCATAACGAACTCAAGTTAGATCCTCCTCGAGGACGGACGTATTCATGGGATTATATAGATATTTTTCCCCACGGCCACCCCTCACACCCGCCCTTCGAATCGTCCTTTTTCTCCATTTTCGCCTAACGAACGTTCCACTCGCGTCCATTAAACGTAATTACTAACGTCACTTAGGTTTCGGCGCCGCCAGAGACTTCCCTAATTATCGGGGGATCTCGAAATCCCCGCGATTTTCCGCATTTTCAACGGATTTAGCCTCGTTTTCCTTTCGCTTCTCGACGCGCTAATCAACCCCGACGAATTGTCGCCGGAAAAGGGTCCGACAGGAAACGGAGGGACAAAGGCGGATATACCTTTATCTCCGAGTATACGGATCGATTCTAGGTGTGATCAAACTTTATGGTTGGGATATAATGGCTGATGCTAATTTTTTTAATAGCGTCTCGACACGTGTTAGGGAAATTATGTACGCCTCTACAAGCATTTGTTATTTATGTGTATATCGCAAGATTACAAGTTACCGTCATATTTTTCTCCTTTATATAAATAACGAGTCAGTGCAGATTTCCAGGAACTTTTTATGGGATTGCAAATATATTTCATCACCAAGGAATAATTGAAAATGTCCACGGAATCGTTATATTGTCGACGCAAGATGCTCCTTTATAACAAATTAAAGTGAATAATGCTTACTACCTATGGTTACGAGAATTAGTTTTACAAGCAAACTGAGGAAATATGTTAATTTCATGTTAATTGTAAAAAAAATAAGATACCGTTTAGTACATTTGTCCAGGATGTCTCGAAACCTATCGAAGTGTCGTAGGTCAGGAGGCGGACATATAACACGGATAAAGGAGAGTGTGGCAATATTGTCATGTTAATTTTTTTATTCTCGGAATCGTTCATAAAAATTCTTATTATCAATTCAACTTAACTTTTCACCACTGAAAGAATATGATATTTTGACAAAGTTCTTGCAAAGTTTCTTACTCATTGTTGTAATGCTATAATGGGTCAATTTTTATAGCGTTCTTTTCAATCAAATTTATTACAATGTGTCAGTTGTAAAATTAGATAAGAAATTTTGCCCATGATGTATATTGTTTGTAAATAATTTTTTGAATGGAGTACCGAAGCGGTTAGAGAGGAATTTCGCGATTTCACGCGTCTTCGTCATCTCCGTTCCGGAAGTCTATCGATGGCTTATTTGCATGCTAATGGAGAAGACGCGTTGCTCTTAAGGCAACTTGGAAATTCAGCTTAAGGGAATTTCGTGTTTTCAATGATATTATAATAAATTTTAAGGATAACGAAAAGTGGCAAGATTTAAGGGTAATGACCTTCCGAGGGTATAGTAATTTGTAATGCGTCGATTGTTAATTAGTACTAACGATTCTCAATATTATGACGATATGTTCTCAAAAATATGGTAAAATGAAATATCCAAAGGAAAACATCGGTTTTATGAACAAATCTTTTAAAAATCTAGAAAATTCTCGTACCCTTCTGTAGATATAATACTTAGAATCATATCCTTTCCGTAAATCAATTTTTCGATGCTACCTATATGCCATAAGAAGGATGGTCGAATTTTTTATATTGTACACTTCTGTCCATCAGTGATATAGCACAATTTATTAAGTGAAAATACTAATGCATGTTTAGACTGTGTCAGAGCACATAGTGTCACAAATAAATATTTTAAGTGGCAGGAAAACGGCGAAGTGAGGTGGCAGTGGTTTATTAAATTTTCCTTGTATCCTCATTTTCCATGAAAATAGCTTCACGAAGTTCAAGGTAATAGTGGGAGGTCATACATCAATGTCTGACACATTTATGCTAATCTTGTTCCGTCGGTTTGCCATGTTCCACTCAGCTTCTCAAGTTTCTTAATTTTATATTACAGCTGCTCTCCTATTCCGCCATCGTGTGTAAAAATGTCAATCAATGAAAAGAGTCGTTATTCGCTTTGAAAAGCAAAACAAAATCGTTTTTAAATTAGTCTTTCATCCCGATGAGTTTTTAATTCAATGTTCATCCTCCGTAACCATTATAACAATTGGCAAAAAAGCGCAGTTGACACTGAAATTGCAGTTCCTGAAATTAATAATGTGAATGCATTGCGTGTCGAATACACTCGAGTCGGCAATTCGATGGGTCCAACAGACACTTCCATGGTGTTGCAATCAAGCTGATTGTTTATCTTGCATGTGCAACTGTTTGGTCATAGGAGAATAATGGGTTTTTGGAAATAACCGGAAATCGCGCTCGACATTAATGTATTGACATTCATGCTATCATAACGTACGTTAGTGCAGGTAACATTGTTGATGTTGCAATATCAACCCAAACTAACATTGCTTGTTCTATTTCCTTAAGCGAGAAAATGCCTTATTAAGTTTACAAAAAAAGTGATATTAATTTATTCAAACGATAACATTTCATATTTGTTACTTTGCAAAAATATTTTTTCACGTATGATAAATCCAGGAGAAATTTTCTCTAATTAGTTTCTCATGAAATATGTGATAGAATGTTGTCATTTGATATCATTTAATCGTCAAGGGTTAGGGTGAAACGTAACTAAAGATGTTAATCGGTTTTATAAAGATGGAAAACGTAAAGCCTAATATTGATGCATGAGGTTCTAGTAAATACGTATTATTGAGTTACCGACTCTTGCTCATTTATTCTACGGGTCAATTAAGAAAGATGAATAATATATACGGCTGTGAAGTCTCGAATAAAAAGATACTCCGAATGGGAATAAAGGAACAGAGACACGTTCCGTTTCTCGTACATGTTTTCCATTCGTATTTCTCCGTCGCGTCACTCCCTCAAAACATACCAATCAATTATTCAGAATTTCCTTCCCTTCCGACGTCGTAATCACGTAAATCCACTTAAGTGCGGAAGAAATCAATTTTTCCACCGACTTTCCCGAGGGAATGTTAAATTTACAGGACATCGGAGGAGGGATTTAACAAGATTGAATAAACGGCATTCTCCGAAACATATTTAGTTCGTTAAAGTTCTTGCACGGCAGTTCGTAGTTCAAACGTACGAGAGTGTTCATTACATGACAATTTTTATTATAACGAAAACTTAAGGACCTCTCTTTTCATTAAAGTTCATTGAAGTTCTTGCACGGCAGTTCGTTGTTCAAACGTACGAGAGTATTCAGCACATGAGAATTTTCATTATAACCAAAACTTAAGGACCTCTCTTTTCATTAAAGTTCATTAAAGTTCTTGCACGGCAGTTCGTTGTTCAAACGTACGAGAGTTTCATTACATGAGAATTTTCATTATAACGAAAACTTAAGGATCCCTCTTTTCATTAAAGTTCATTAAAGTTCTTGCACGGCAGTTCGCTGATCAAACGTACGAGAGTATTCAGCACATGAGAATTTTCATTATAACCAAATCTTAAGGACCTCTCTTTTCATTAAAGTTCGTTATAGTTCTTGCACGGCAGTTAGTTGTTCAAACGTACGAGAGTTTCATTACATGAGAATTATCATTATAACGAAAACTTAAGGACCCCTCATTTCATTAAAGTTCATTAAAGTTCTTGCACGGCAGTTTGTTGTTCAAACGTACGAGAGTATTCATTACATGAGAATTTTCATTATAACGAAAACTNTAAGGACCCCTCATTTCATTAAAGTTCATTAAAGTTCTTGCACGGCAGTTTGTTGTTCAAACGTACGAGAGTATTCATTACATGAGAATTTTCATTATAACGAAAACTTAAGGACCCTTCTTTTCACGTAAAAAATTACAAGGCAATTATTCGAATATTATTTATTTAATAACAAAGCACCACTAGAGTGGCTTCTGTCCACTTTTGTTTAAAGTGCCTCTATAGCGGCCCCTTTTATTCCCATGCATTCAAAGCGACAAATTAGTATGGTATTCATATAAAATATAAAAGCACTCTGTTTACGAGATATTCGTACAGGAGGTATAGCTCTTGTAAGTTCGGTTCCGCCGTAGTTAAAGGGTTAAGGGCCCGATTACATAGCGTGTTTGTTCAAGCAATGGGACAGCTAGTTTGCGTTCACAAGAAAATTAGCATAAAGCGCGAGTAAAGTGCACGTTTGGTTGTGAACACAAAGTAATTCTCATATTGTGTGAATAAATGCACCGTAAAAAACGCGCTAGGCAAACGAGTCTTAAACCGAAGAAGTAAATGTGAGGAATAGTTCTTTTTTCTTTTTCCCCCAATAAGGTTGATATTGGTTGGGAATAAGAAAGCGAAATTGAGGGAAACGGAGAAATTCTCGCCTAGGGTACGTCTTCAGAGAACTTAAGACACATGCTGAATGCGGGAATTAGTGTAGCTCCGGTTGCGGGGCTATCGAGGTACTGCAACTGCAGGATGAAATTGCAACCAGGATAGTTTTCTGGAGTAAGATTTAAGAGTAAGATTTCGATATACTCCGCGGCGTTAAGGGTTCTTCCACGTGGGGAAGACAGAGAGAGAGAGAGAAACGAAGAGCCGATGGGGCAGGAGAGCGGTATAAGAAGCACTTAGCTTAGGACGTGTTTCTATTTCGTAATTGTTGTGGAAACGCTCTTTCTCACTCCGACTCTCGAGCCGGAAAGGCCTCTATCCTTTTTCGCCGATTCTCCTTTGTTTCTGTCTGCGGACTGGACTTTTTTTCGTTTCGCACACTCGAGAGCCATTATTCAAATACGTCCTCCACGCGTAGGGAAAGTCATTATTTTCACTCACGGAAGGTCACGCCGAGTTGTGGCAGATTTTCGTGGCAGCGCAAAAGAAATGCCGCTTGATGTACGATTTGGACTAATTAACTGTCTGATAAACTGAAAAAATGTCTCCTACTCACTGCATGTGCAACGTTGTTACTGGATCGTCGGAGAAAAGGACGACCGGATGCTCAAATCGCTCGTCTCGACCGCATATCCTTCCACTGCCCTGCAGTTCCAGCCATCCCCCTTCGCACCTGCAACAGATAAGATGCAATTATGAATGTCACTGAATTGAACAGAGAGTGCGATTAGTCCCGTTTCATGAATGGTGGAGTTAATTTGCTGAACTGATTTATTTCTTCGATGTGGGTCTGCCATTCCTAAAGTTCTATGTTTGTTCTGTTTTAGTATGCTTCGATATCACATACTCTTTAGTATGTATTGGATAGTAATGGCTAAAAAGTATGTTCTAGAGAGTACATGTAACACGATAGGTATCATTCTTACAGAAGATCGACGGCGGATTCGGAGATGGATAGAGAGAGATCGGGAGCTCTGCTTTGCGTGCGTGCCGAATCTGGACTGAATCAAAACAAAATTCTTTCGCTAGAACACAAAGGCAACCTTTCTTCGTCCCTCCCGACTTCCCAGTAAGCCCTTTTTCGCGACAACTCCGTTTCCGAATTCGACCGGCAACAGTGTACAGAATGAATAATTAATTTAATATTCAGAAGAACACTTACAAGGAAGGTATCCCAGGTCCATCTCTCCGATTTGATTTCTTTTATAATATGTTATAGTAGACTAATTGCGGCACGTATTTTTTTTTATCTGCTATTAAACACTTTAAGGGGGTTAAACCACCATCCAAAGTAAGGCATGTCAAGGGGCGAATTGGTAGTTTCACCCACGAGAACAAACTATTTTTTAACCAATCCACCTGGAAAAGCTTCCTCATAACGAGAAATGAAAAATGTAATTTTCTCATTAAGTATAAAAAAATTAAGGAGTGACCCACCCCTCACAGGCCTTACTTTGGGTGGTGGTTTCACCCCCTTAGAGTGTTTAGCGGCAGATAAAAAAAATACGTGTCGCTTAGTTTTTAGTCTACTATAACATATTATAAAAGAAATCAAATCGGAGCGATCGACCTGGGATACCTTCCTTGTTAGAAGAATTGAGATGGAACAATATTATTATTCTATATTCCACTGCAACGAGGCGTGAAATATCTCCATAAGGAATGAGAAAAGAAACCGAGAAAGCTTTTCATCGAAAGTTTCTTTTCGCAAGGAAAATTCCGTGGGATAGTGCTATTGCAAAATGAATAGGAAATTGTAAACTTATTGGAAAAACCTCCCTTTTGAGACAGTCCATTTCGCATTATTTTTCTCTTTTATACGTCAACGGTTGGATTTAAACCGGGACGAGCGCGTTGCTTTACAAATTTTCTTCATGTTCTTATTCTTCTTAATTACTCTTGATGAAGAGAAAAACGAACGTGTAATTGAGGTAAGACCTGTTAAACCGTCGTGACATCAAAAGGAAGATTAAAAAAAAAACCTTTAATACGTTTATTTCTATGTTAAGGTTCAATTCTCTATTTTTTGCCAGTTTTCACATATAATGGAAGTGAAAAGTGGGATGCATTTTATGGCATTGGAAAAAAACAGGTGCACCGTAAAACGAAAGTAAAAAAGCGAAACAATGAATATTATTGTTTCGCGTCAAATCGTAAACACTTTGAAAATTTACCGTAAAAATCGTATGGTCATATCGATTACTGTCTGCACCCAATAACGGACAACGTAAAACTGCTTAATTCACGTTGCACTCGATCAAACATGACCAACCTTATTGATTTAAAAAAGTTGACTTAGGCGAGGAGTAGCCCTCATCCAATTAGCAGTATGTACATTAGATGGGGGATAATTAGGGAATTTTCCCCGAGGGGTGACTCGATGAAACCATTCGCCAGTAATCCCACGGACACACGAAAAAATGTGCCTATCATGGATGAACAAAATATTCCTAAAATTAATAGCAGTAAAAAAATGTTTTACAAGGAAGTGAAAATCCCATGAATTGTGTTAACACGTTTGTAATGGTATGCTGAACATCGAACCAGGACGTAACAGGGGCTTTTGTAAAACCGGAAAGTCCACTCTCTTGTCCGTTTCAAACAGTACATTTTCTCCGCAACTTTTACCGTCATTTTGGTGTTCCTTTTTTGCGTTCTTGTGTGCGACCTCACCCCGCAGAGTAAAACACTTTTAAAGTGGAATCCTATGGGAGATATTTCTCGCTGAGGTAGGAAAACATACGCGGCAAACAAATGCTAATGTGTACGTGATACCGCATTAATTTATCCAAAACATTTACTTTTGCGGTTGATTTTCTTCTTTAACTTTTCCCGCGTTGTTGGGAATTTTTCTTGAATTTTCGGTTTCGACCTTCCGTTCCTCTTCTGGTAAAAGCTTCTTATGCTCGGTTTCGTTTTAGTTTAGCAAACAATTTTCTATGAAAATTTAGTACACGAAAATTGTTTAGTAGTTGAATGAATGATATAATGTATCTAAGATCAAGGAAAGGTTGTATTAATCGAGTTGGGGATTCTAGTCAGTTTTGTACAAATTAATCCGAACCCAAATTAAGCAGATACCGCGTACCAGCATTGTTTCGAATAGGATCCGATTTTTCGAGTTATCGATATTTAAAACTTCGTAAATCTCCAAAGGTTCTTCAGAAATATTTTTTAGAGGAAGAACCTACGAAGTTTTTCCTTTGACCCAGAAAAGTACGTGCAAAATGAACGAGCATTAAGCTTGTGCAACACCACATTAATTACTCGAAAATTGCTTCTCTGGTACGTCTCGGCTTACTTCTTCCCTGCACTTTTCCGACGAGTGTACCTTTATGTGATATTTTTGCATCTGCATCTAGCCCTCTTTTGGCGTGCGAGACCATCTTGCACTCGGCTCCGTTTTGCATTCGTTTGCATTGCAAAAGTTGAGCGCAGGGCTCTCGGAGTAGAAATTTCATAAAGGTTTTACGCGTTACTTCGCGTTTCGTCCCGGCCAAGGAGAGAAGAAAGTTCGAAATGTTCCTTTGCCACGTACGCTAAAACGGGCGAATCAAGCCAGTGGACTACGTTAGCGAAAATCAGGGAGGAAACATTACGGATCGCGAGGATGCATCTTTCCTCCTAAATCCTAAATATTCTCCCTGCCGGTGTTAATTACTCCGAGAACCATGATGGGTAGACGAGGAAAATATTCATCGTGAAAACGGTGGGATCCATTTCAAGTATAATTTGACGCCCTTTCGCTACTCCAAAGTAATGAGTAAGTTGTATGCAGCGTCGATAAATCTCAACCCTGCATTTCTAAAAATAACTAGACTACGAAGAATTCATGTTCTGTATTTTTATTATCTCACTTTTCCCTCTATCGGAGAGACGTTAATGATAATAAATTAATATTAAAACAATTTCTCTCAAAAATCGATTAGGAGTTAACTGCTGGAAAAATGTATGGTATCTCTGGCATGATTAGCTTGCCAAAAAAATACAGATTTAGAGCAGAGAGTTTCTATAATCAGATCCATTTCCTAAAAAAAATGGTTCTATTCCATTTTTGTGCATTTTTTCATTCCTATGTGTGACTTAATGTCTGAACAGTTCTTCATAGTACGATATCAATTACCTTCCTGCTAGCATCAGTAATTGCCATTCGATTGAAATTTCGCTTAATGCGGATCCACCACCCTTCAGGTGTACCAAGTGCATGGGTATTGCTAGTAAGGTTAATTATCATCGATGAGACAATTTCGTCATCGCTTTGCCACAAGAACAGTTCCATCAGCTAGACGACAATTCCGGTCCAGCAGGTCTAGATCTTGATACAGATTCCTCTGTTGTAGCTCGATGCCTATTGTCGTGCTTTCCCGGATACGTCTGCTCATTGAGCTCTATTGTACCGGACACACGATTCTACATTAATTGCGCCGACTCGGTACAAGATTTGACTGTTCAGTCGAATCGATCCGATTGATTTAGTATCGGTGCGAACATGTCGTTCAAATCGTGCCCAAAAATTGGGGACTGATTTTTGCCCTATCCCACGTCATGTCTACAGCAAATTTTAATTTTATAAATATAATTTCACAGGGTCAAGGTGCACCTGTTATTTTTGCAAATGTTCACAGTCGATTAAACAATCAGTCGTTAGGTTCAGAATTCAAAGGAATGCGTTAATAATATACTTTTATTTATATTATGTATGCTGGTATTGGATACTGCAAAATTCGCGGATAAAAAGAATTCTCGGGAAATGCTAGGTCCTCTTCTACCGAGAAAGTATGTTGCGGAAGTGCGACGTCATAACGAAACGGAAGTCGTCGTACAGCTCGTTATATTCATCTAGCAGGGCTCCTTGTCGTTACATTTTATGTACACTACTTCCGGTGTCTTGGATCCAAATTATTCAGAGCAAGCGCAGCACAGGGCTGTCGGGATTGCATATAACCTGTAAATGCGGCTTTTGCTTGTTACGATAATTATGAAAAGAGCACGGTAAGAAGTTTTATTTAATAACAGTCCACAATTTAAATAAGCCGGCGTCGTAAAAAAGTGAAACAGAGAGAAAGAGGGAGAACGCAGAAAAGAAAAGCAATGTATGCATTTATGCAAAGCAGTTACCTGGCGGTCGTTTTTACCGCTCTCGCTTCATTTCTTCCAGCGGGAAGAATGTGTGTCACGAAACAATGCAGATAATTGGATATTTTCTCATTACACAATTTTACTCTCCACGAAAAATCTACGAATTTTCCTGGTGTCATAAAGGATGCGGAATCTCGAGTTGGTAAGGTTCGTATTAGACTTATGTAAATAATTTTTCTTCAATTCCGAGTCTTTGTTGAATCGCTTCTTGCGATTCTGCGCAATATTTCGGATTCTTGTCATTTATGCAATTTATGCACAGGATAGTCCCTGAAATATGAACTGATCGAGATTAACTGAAAATAAGGCGATTCTCCCTGCAGGGCTTTCTGTAACTTACATCACGCAACAAGGAAAAGAAAAATCCTTTTCCAAAATTATGGTGCAAAATTATGACCTTCCTGTACATACCGAAGAATTCCCTGAATCCTTCCTTAACTCCACATTTAACACCCTTTAGTATACAATATTAAATAATAAACATTACAAAACACTATTTCCTAACATTCTCTAACACTCTATAACCGAAAATAAATGTCACGCAGGTATCAATTTCATTACATCGAACATTCAGGATGTGCCGCAGCAGCCTAACACCTGGATCCGAATTTATCCTTAACTCTTCATCTAACAAACTGTAGGGTACGATGCTAAAAAAGAAGATAAAAAACCCTACTTCCTAACATTCGCTAACACTCTTCAATTCGAAATAAATTCCTCGGAGGTATCAATTCCATCACATCCAGTTCGGGATGGGCCGCCGCAGCTTGACATCGGGATCGATGGATTCCTCCAAATCGGCGGTTCGATTTCTCGCGTCAAGGAATCGCCGATCAATTGGTCGTTCCGGAAGAGCGGTGTGTCGCGGTGGAAGGCGGAAAAGCGACTTCCGCGGACGCGGATATGTTCGGGTCGAATTAAACCGAAATGGAAGAGAAGCTCCGTCCGTGCAGGGAGGGGTGCACGGAGGGGTGCACCTGCAGCAGCGAGTACTCGCGGTTTTAACTGCACCGGTAGTGGCGGTGCAGCGGCAGCCGATGTCAGTCAGTCAACCGGAAATCGCTTACCACACCACTTCGACACTCGTATTTTACATTTTCCTTCCATTCCACCCCCGAGGCCACCCCGGTGCTCCGCGCCTCTTTGCCGCGACCCCGCGATTCCTTCAACGAGTGAGTCCTATGTACTCGTATGTACTTCTGTACATAGTCCTACACAGCCACGCGTACTGCAAATCAATTTACCAAAAGCACTCGGTCGGAACAACGCGAGGAGATTATAAATTTAAATGTAAACCATGGAAGAGACGGGGAAGGAAAAAGGGTCGAAGGAAAGTGTCTCTTTTAGTCTTTGTGCCCCGAGTGTACACCCCGGAGAAGTATATATTCGGGATATGAAGAGGTGGGAGGAGGAAGGGACCGAAGGGTGCGAATAGGGAGAGCAGAGGCGAGGGGTGGGTATAGGGGAGGATTGTTTATTACCGTGATGTACCGCTTTTAAGGTCTGTTTATGACGCCATTCGTATCGGCTTATTATTGGGCCATTGGATGATGCGGTTTTGGGCTGAGGTCTTGATTACCGGATGATGGGTCCTGAGCTGCGAGGGATTTGTTACGAGGAAATGAGCCGTTAACGATTTGAGATTTACTACAATTGTTAAGTTTTAGGTCTCATGTTTTAATATTTATAGGATGGAATGGGGAACTCGATATCCTTACAGTTACAGATGACTTTTAGATGATTTCTCTATATATTCCTAATTTACTTTCCGAGATGGATGCAGCTGTTGCATAATTCCATGCTCAAGTATTCCAGCTCGCTCTACAAAAGAATATTCAAACAAGTTTTCCATATTTTTTTCAGAGCTAGGCTACCTAGGTTTGCAAATCAGCAGCCAAATGATTAATAGATCGATTAAACGTTGCAGACAGTAATTCCTGGCTAAATCAGAAAATCAATACGAAAACCCATAATAGCTGGGTATGTAGAAGATTTAATTAGCGGGGTATCGGAGAGATTAATAGCATCGCGGCTTCCTAAGCAGGATCAAAATGGAAAAGGGAACAGCATTTCAAAGGAAGTATTTCGTTTTGAAAAATGCTCATTTTGGACGTTACCAACGGATAATGTTCCATTGCATAAAATCAGGTCTGATCGCCGCAGATCATTGAATGTAACCCCTACTCTTCAAGAAAACAAACAATATCACCAGCTTACAAAATACTTTACAATTGTTTCACGCCCGTTATCATTCCCAAATACTATTAGCCCGAAAAATCATCGATTTACCATCGATCTACCATAGCCCATATCTGATATAACCTGCGTTTAGAACCGTTCAACAAAAGATTAAAATAATATTTTCAGAAACAAAATTGGAAGCCCCGAACAAATGAACACGGAACATCCTAACTGGGGTGCACTTTGTCACCCATGAGGGACCCTCTCGAAGAAACGAGAGGAGCAGGGGACCCCATGTGCGAAAAGCGACGAGGATGATTTCTCAAAGGGAATCGCAGGAGGCGGATATATATCGGTGAGTAGGGAAGTTCGATGAATTTGTTTCTTCGAAAACGAGTTATCGGCGCAGGACGCGGGGATCCGCGGGATTGCACTTCCATTTTGACAAATTGAGGAGCGAGTCGACCCGAATGGGAGGCACCCTCGACGGTTCGGTCCAGGTCGGACGCGGGACGGCGGATGATACGTTTCGTCGACACGTGAAATTGGTTTCGCCCCTTTAAAGGTACCTCGATTAGCGTTTTTGCGGGGACACGCTCTTTCGTGTCGCTACTCCTTTCCCGGGGAAAAGCCCGGAATACCGCAAAGACGTATCCAGGGAACTTTCGGAGTCGGCCGAGTCGAGGATAATCAAGTGTGCCGGTATTCATTGGCCATTGATCTCCCAAAGGACACAGGGAAAGCAATAAAGGATGTCTCCACAGTCTCGCTCGGTGTTTACGCCGGAAACGCACCCGTGAATTGGATTGCGACACGAGAAGTTACGTAAAAAGGCTGTTTTATCGCGCTTCGAGAAAATGCCGGGGGAACTTGCAGGGGCTCGGCGAGTTGCCTCTAAGTGGTTGCCAATGAGATTGAAAAGGGTTGCGCAATGGTTCCTTTATTGGGAATTTTTCAACATTACAGGAAGATCCGAAGTTGGAAAACAGGTGGAGGGGGTTAATGCTTATTGTCGGTGTAATACAGAAGTATGACGTGGGATTGAAATAATCATTGATAGGTGTGCCCTGCGACAATTCCTAATCGCTGGACACATCGCGACGGAAGGAAGGCTTTTAGAATATTCGTGGGTTGTGGAACAGTCCTCCGCATATTCTATGGGGTATTACAAGGGACACTCTGGGGCAGTTCGAGATGACTCGGCGAGATAATAAAAAGAGACGATTACAGGCAATCAAAAATTGATGCGTAGAAACTGTTTAACCTAAAAACACAAGTTTTACAGAACGAATTGTTTTAAAAAATGCAATGCCTCCTTGGGTTGGTGCCCGCTGACCTGGATGACGTTTTCCGCCCTCTAATTGGGCATCTTGGGATAAAGGTGGGAAAAGCGACGGAGGACGAAAATCCACTACGTCACGGCACATGGACCGAGAACGGAACGACTTTACGCGAACTATCGCGAAGAACCGAGGAGAGTAACTCTTAGAAAGGACCTTCCACGTAAATATATTATAAGAAAAAGTTGATCACGGTATTTCTACGTTATTTCACCCTTTACTTGACCTCGGCTTCTCCGACGCCACGTAGAAAGGACGCGCCCACGACGTGGCCCCTAAAAGTGCTCCCCCAAGAATCCCACCCCGAGTTAATTACTCCCAAGACGAGGGCAAATGTTCTTTCCTGAGGCGGCGAGAAAATCCGGAGGCCGTTTCTGGCGTCCCGCGCTATCTCGCCGAATGGCTGATAACGTCCCGGTCTTTTAGGCAAATTTCAGGCCAGATTCGCGGCCTGTTAATTTCCCTGCGCCCAGGAGGGAATATAATCTGGATCTCGCGATATTTCGGAGATCGGGTGGTCCGTAAAAATTGGGAAAGGGCGGAAACGCGGGAAACTGCAGGAAGTAGGACAGAAGGACCGGGGGCGGCGTCGAGTTGAATAATTGGGCTTCGTTGGGTTTTATTAAAACATCGTCACTCCGCGGCGGCCCTGCCACTCCCCGCTGGTCCTCGGTCCTGATTTATGCCCGTTATTTCGAGCTAGAAACGGCGACGGGGCCAACGGCGATGGCGCGGCCCGCGTTACGCGTTATGCCGACGCGCTCGTCGGAGCGACGTTATGGATGCGGCAACCGTGAAATCAAATTTCTAACGATCCGCAGCGATTCCGGTATAACGTTGCTCCCATCTCTACCTACGAGTCTCTTTCATCCGACGCCGATGCGTGCCGCGGCGAAACGGCTGCGGCGCGGAATACGCGCGGGATGCTCCGCGGAAATCACTTACTCCTAGCTTTGAGGCCCTCTCTACGCGAGATATCGTTAACGCTGTTATTTTACCATGACTCTGAATTTTCCTTTTTTTCCCATAAATTATTAAGATTTTTTGGAACACGAATAAACCTCACCGTCGAGATTTTAGGCGGTGGAAACGTATCAAATTCCATTTCGATTATACTTCTAATGTTTTAGATTACATTTACCTCCAACATTGATGCCCCCTCTATGTGAGATATCGTTAACGCCGTTATTTTACCTCCACTCCGAATTTTCCTCTTTTTCCTCTAAATTATTATGATTTTTTGGAATACAAATAAACCTTACCGTCGAGATTTTAGGTGGTGGAATCGTTTTGGGTTCCATTTTGATGCTACTTCTAAAGTTTTAGAGTGCATTTACCTCTAACATAGATGCCCTCTCTATGCGAAATATCCTAACGCCGTTATTTTATCTCAGTTCCGGGTTTTCCCTTTTTCCCCTAAATTACTGAGATTTTCAACGGTAGGACAAATGAACTTTTCGAAGGAGATTGTAGGCGGGGTTTTAGAGTTATGCTTTAGAGCGCTCTACAAATTTGTAAAATTCATTAATTCATTATGGCTACCTAACAAATGAAGGAGTAAACATGAAATCGTAATGGTGAAATTCGTAATGGCATCGAGGAATGGTCGAAACGTTTTGGGAACGAATACGGAGCAAGGAAAATGAATGCTCCTACGAGAGTCGCCGTAATAACCTTATTTTCATTTATTTTATTATTGGTAATAAAATTTTCAGAGCGCTTTGAAGGTTTGGTAATAGTTTTATTCCTCAATTTTAGAAGTTTTATAATTTCAACGAGATTCAAACTGTAAGTGCGGCACTTTGTACGTACACAGGGTGAAGGAGTAATGGGGGTTGGTTTCGAAGTCCTTTTTCGATGCCATTCCCGTCGAGTTAGGGTATCTCTTATTTAGAGCACTTCCCTTTCGTTTCTCGAGAGAGCTTAACTTTGTGTCTTACCGGAGTGACAATTGTACCGAGCAGTCCATTAACTAATTTATCTCCGCGAGACAAATTTCCCGTCTTAGAAAGCCTCGTAATCAGCGGTAGAGCGCAGGAACAGTTCCCACCCTTACGGCGGCTACAAAGGAACGGAAGAAAAGAGAGGGCGGCAGACAGTTCCCAGACAAAGTCCCCTGTCGTGTAATGCGAAAAGTTTAAATGGCAAAACAGTTTTAGGAAGTTATAGTTTCCCACGTCTTAAAAGCCACGTTTTTCTTTCCCGAGTTCCGGATTCCGATCCAGAACGTATTTCCACACGTACGTAACGTCCCTCCATTTGTATTCCACTACAATCATACGATACGTCTACCCTAGATCGATTAAACAATGAATATTTCAACCTCAGGTTCCAAACAATTTTTTCACATGATTTCTTCCCCAGGTAGTACTATTTCTTTTAGGGAACTTTTATTTTAGCGAATTTTGGGGAATATTCAATGTACAATGAAGTCACGTATGGTTTCGTTCCTCCAGTAATTGACCGATTTTCATTTTCCGAGAGTCAATACGGGGTAACGAGTGACATACGCGCTTCCATTGGAATCAGCATGGAGTTTTGGGAGGCTGTAGCGGAATCATTGTCACGGGGTGTAGGTGTTCCGGGCATTTTGGAAACGAGTATCGACAAATCCTGCAAAGCCGCGTAAATAATGCAGCCAACGGCAAGGCCGATGGCGGCGCTTCGATTTTACGAGCACTCGAGAGCGCGAAACAATGCGGCCCCATTATTTATTGGTCCAAATCTCGAACATTACGCACCTATTCAAATCTGGCATGGTCGGGCACGAGCATTTCGAGGAACAACGCCGATTCATCAACTAAATCGTATCGGAATGACTGTTACGTTCCTCCGGGCGAATTGTTACGATGGACCTCCTCGAGTTTGTCATTTGCTTTTTTCACATGACGAGAGAAAATGTCCGAAAATTAATCCGGTATGTAGTTGATTTTCTTTCCTGCATTTCGCATAATGGTGAGATTTTACAAGTGATACTATGCAGCGAAAGCACGCAGCAAGAGTACTGGATAAATTCGGCGAGAATACTCACAAGAAAAATGGTGAGCTGCCCTCTGATGATGAAATATCTGTGGTTTTATTCAGTTAAAAAATGTATACGAGCCGCAGTTTAAATGCGCAGTAGTATGAACGAGCGAGGGTAGTTAGAAGAATTTTGTCGCCGTGGAGGTCATCTAATTTGACTTTAATTTGATATCGTATATTTTCATTTGGATGCGCATATAAGGCATTTCATTTTCATATTTTCTGGATTACTTTTATCTTGTGAATTGGAGCTGGTACAGAATTCCCTTACTCGAGTGGATCATACTTTTTCTCCCGATCTAAAGCTTTTTATCTAAAATATACGAGGCGCTTAGGGAGGAGACGCTTCATTCTGAAGTATGAGAACAGAAAGGAGTAGTATAGCGCCGCAACGGCTCCCTTGAAATTGATATCGAATCCAAGTTTTGAGATTTATGACCGGCAGTGCGTCTCTGTCATCCTCCATTTTTCCATTTTTCATGAACTTTTTCATCAGCCTTTACGACCACTTTACGTAGACTTTTCTCCTCCACCACTAAGAAATTCCGGCAATTACGTGTTCCCCGCGAGCACCACCGAAAGACAAAAGACAGAGGAACGTCAGTGGGTAATTGTCGAGTTTTGAGTTCAAGAATTGTCAACGACTAATTTCAGACTCGGAGAAAATTAAACTTTAAGGCAAAACCAAAGACGGTTTCGTCACTTTCAAGACTCTGGAAGAAATTTCGTCTACTTGGAAGTCTCGACGCGATTACATGCCCTACCCTTTTTTTAACTTTAAGTTCCTCATCATTTACAATATTACTATAAACTATGGACTTCGGGAATTCTTTTTCTTCTTTCCTTCGAAGTTCAATTAAGAAGTGAATGTAAATCAGCAGAGGTACTGCAAAAATGAAGAATGAAATGCCCACAGCTGATCATTTTTAGACGCCCTACCCTTTTTTTAACTTTAAGTTCCTCATCATTTACAATATTACTATAAACTATGGACTTCGGGAATTCTTTTTCTTCTTTCCTTCGAAGTTCAATTAAGAAGTGAATGTAAATCAGCAGAGGTACTGCAAAAATGAAGAATGAAATGCCCACAGCTGATCATTTTTAGACGCTTGCGGTATCGATTGTCAACCAATTTTGGCCTCGCGTATATTCACATTTGTGGCGATATTTTGCATGGAAAATGCAGATCCACAAGGGACACAAATAGCACGGATGACGAGGATTCATGCCAAGGGAAATTGAGGGCTCAAGGTATACTAGCCTAACAATTCAGAGTTTGGTTGGTGGAGCAGTTTATATGGCGAAATGGCGTTACAGTGCTCGTGGGAACCGACCGCTGTATTTCGCGGGTGACTGTATATTCAAATAACCCAGACACCTCGATATGTCTCGCTTTGTGAAGTAGAGCATCGAGGCATACAGCTCGTTTTTAGATTCCTTCCATTTTTCATTTCGAAAAATGGCGCAACTCGCAGGAGACGCGTCCTAGAAACACTTGTTTCGGTGCAGCTGCAGTAGCACCAAGTTTGTATGAACGTGCAGAATGCAAGATACAGGTTATAGACACAATATCTAAGCGTAAACAATTGAGATGTACACGTTGTCCCACGTTCCCATTTCCACAAATAAAAACAATATAATGTATTTCATTGATGGAATGCTTTTTAAAGCAGTGACGATAAGTTGCAACTTCAAATGGTTTTTGATTTTTTCTTCATCATCGAGGTACCTGTATTTGCAATTGCGGCCGTGAATGCTAAAAGGAGCTCCCAATTATAATAATTCTGTCTTACATTGATAATGCTGTATCCCTAGTAGCACAAAATATTTGTCCTATATTTTCTATATATTTAACGAATATCGTACACTTTCTAAATATTTAGCGGACATTTGAAATATTTGTCAAATGCTTACTTTAGAATATTATCTCTATAATATTTATATAATATTACCTCCATGTGCTTTCATAATATTTTTCTACTAGATATACAAAACATTTCGTTTCATTTTAATACAAGTATTTTTTTTTAATATTATCTGCCGAATACATTATAAACGTAAAAATATTTAAAATCAAAATCACACGTTTTGCTCCTATAATGAAATAGCGGAACGAAAGTATTAGAAGAATTTCTCGTGTTTTTTTATGTCAAATGAAGTGTCCGATAATAGTCGTGAAGTAAAAAATGTATTTTTATTATGTTCATAGGTTAAAAAATATAATTTCTATATATGTTTATAACGAATTACGTCATTGAGATTTTCAATAAATATTTCAAATATCTTCGAATGAAATCTACAAGAAATCTTGAAAAATCTGTCGCTTGAGATATTTAGCAGAGATTGCAAAGAAATATCTAGAAATTATTCTATGCTACTAGGGATAGTTTGCCATTTAACAGAAGTGCGATCGAATTGTGGTTTTACGTTCGAGATAATCCACAGATGCCCAGGTACTGCAAATGACTTTGAATTGGCTGAGATTTTATTACAACGAAGATGGGTCTTATGGTTTGGCTTTCTGCTTATGAGAAAAGGAGGCGCTTATTTACACGGAGGGCGAGAGATGGCGTCCGTAAACGAGGGGACGTAAAATGAAATGGCTGACTATTAACGGGAGGCTCTTCACTGAAGGACAGAAAAGTGAAAGAAAGAGGAAGAATAAACACTGTCAAGAGAAACTGAAGGGAAACGGAAAAGAGCATCACTCTGAAATGAGTGACACCTTTAAAAGAAGCCGAGAAGTCCTTGAATCGACGAAACATTGGGATCAGTTGCCCTTTTCTTATTTTAAATATAAAACGTCTTCAAAACATACGCGTTGCCCTTTTCTTATTTTAAATATAAAACGTCTTCAAAACATACGCGTTGCCCTTTTCTTATTTTAAATATAAAATGTCTTCAAAACATACGCGTTGAATATAAAAATTTAAAACAAGTATTACGTAAATTTTCACGGCGTGAAACGCTTTGTGGTCTATTTAGACGTCAAATTCTTCAAATTTACCCTTCAATGTGCAAAATCCGAAAAGTTTTGCAGATTTCAGGTTACGAGAGCACGATTTTCGAAATCGCCATCGACAGTTTCAATTAGTTCGCATCACAAATGTACTTCCGGTCGAGTGGGGCCTGAAGTACAGGATAAGTACGATCGAATGGCAGATGGGGACGGAAGCACATGATGAATTGGACCAGTCGACCAATCGATGGATTTCAGTGTTCCAGGGACGCATCGCGATATAAAAACAGTTATCCGCAATTCGTGCCCCGTTTCATCCCTGTATTCCCTCCCCCTCCCCGAAACCTCTCGAGCAACCTTTTATCCGTGAACTGATTTTTATGTAAACTGAATCGGCGGTCGAGGGCGGCGTTACGCATTGGGATTTGCAAAATCCTCTTTTCTCCGGTATCCCCCCTGATAATTGATACGGAAAACTGAATATTGCATAGGAGGGAGACGATCGAATTCGAAAACCATTTATCAAGGATGGACACTTTTTCATTCGATGGGTTTTTCCAATGGGTTTACGCAAAGTCCTTACTTCTCGTAACTCCTGTCCTTCCTACAAGAGAAACTATTAAAATGGATAGGATTTAAAATACAATTCCCGTGCAAAAATTTCATGAAAAGACCCGGGCTTCTCTAACACTGCGAGACGCATTCAACGATTGATACCCACGCTGGAATAATGAAATATTGAAAAAAGGTAATCCAATGAATAAGTCCGAGCTTCGTTTCGCGTAGCCATTTCCATCCCCGAATTCGTGGCGCGCATTTAGAAAACTTTGTGGGCGGAATGATTTTTATGTAAACCGCGTCGATTTACCATCGGAGCTGCCGTTACGTGTCGGCGGTTCGATAATCCTTTTTTTTCTTGTATCACCTCGGAAAACCACACAGCGTGCGGGGTGATCGGATTTCGGGCGCGCCCATGTGCAGGGGTGGGACATTTTTTGGTGAAAGCTCCCAGTGTCGGCCACAACCCTTCCTCGTGGGTATGTTCGCGCTAAAATTGTCGACCAGATTATTCGAGGAAGACTCGCGAGAGAAAAAAATAAATAAATACGTACACAATATACGGACGTATTATATATATATATACGTATATTATTCTAGCCACCGCGATATGACCTCTTGATGTGCGCCAGATAAATGTGCGGTTCTTTACAAGGATTTAGTGCGAGTACGCAGCTCGTGGTTTCCCCTCTCCATGAATTATGGAACTTCAGAACGCAGTGAATTCGCAGGGCGCTAATGTTGCGAAACACGCAACGCGGTTACACCCTGTCGATCGAAGAGCGGGAAACTTCACCGAGATCAGCGAAATTTTCCGAAAATTTTTCCCAAATTTTTAGCCTGAAAGAATCCCTTGTGAGGGAAATTTTTTCGCTGAATTTTCATAATCGGCGCAAAACCGTGCCACGACCTTCCACCGAGTTTGCATCCAGGCCACCCTGGTCGATACTTGAAGGGCCTGGTGCATGCACGAGCACCACGGATCAAAATTCATGGCCCTTCATTAATGCAATTTTCTTTTCAATTTGCATTTAAGCTGATGCGAAAGGCATCGAGGAATTTCAGGTGAAGTGAAACCCCCTTCAAATCAGTCGATTCGAATACAACCCTTGTTTTTCAAGGGTATTGGACCAAATTGTCCAAAACTTTGACATGTCACTCCTGATCATCTAAGAATTGTCTTGACACGTTCAAAATTTGGATTTTTGGAAATCTTGGGTTTAAAAGCACTTTCGAAGCACGTGTCATGCACGGTATAATAAAAAATTTCATTGACCGCATTCATAAAACTTTTCTCGATATTTCCCCCGTGAATCTGTAATGTCCGATCACTGCAGTGTTTTAAACCTTTATGTTTACATTTCCGAAAGTCTTTGTTTCCGATTCTAAGCTCTTACAAGGTGTAAGATATCGAAAATATACCGACCATGCTATCATGGTTCCAGTTTGGGATAAATAAAAAGTTTCTTTGCAAAATTAAATTTCATAAGTATTAAAGCCTTCTTTACGACCGTCGTATTCATATGGTAAAGTTTCAAGCGATTCAGCACACCAAAGTTTCATAAATAATTATACGCCCGAGAGGCCACTTTCACGGCGTCTTAAAGGCGCACCCGCTCGGCGATCTTCACGTTGCACAAGGATCGGGCCATTAGCCGTTTTCCTTTCCTCGCCGGCCCGGAAAAAGGACCATTTCGGCGAAGGATAAAAAATATTAACCCTCCACCAGGAACTATCTCTCGCGTGGAAGTCTCGTCCGTCACCGAGAGGGGCATCTTCGCTTCCTTCCAACCACTTCGGCCAGAGAGGGTAGTATTAAATCACGAATGCATTGACATGCTCAGCCCTGGGAAAGCTCTCCCGTGGTGGAAACGTATGATAATTTCCATGCCGGGCACCGAGGATGGGCTCTCGCCCGGCGCCGAGTGCGCCGCCACGAAAGAACGAGCCTTAAGCGATTTTCATACAAATTCCAGCGCTGATGGTAATCATGGTAAAATTAAGGTCATCCATCACCCCCGGAGCCGTTTTACTCGGCGCTCCACTTAATAGTATTCTGCTGAGCGACGTAATTTCACCCGTTCGTCCTGCACCTGCATCATCCTTGCACCGCTCCTGCCCGACCGCATACGCGAACGGGTTAAACTCCAACTCGAACCCCTGCAGCCCCAGGATTCGGGCCCGAACATTCGAGTTCCCAAACTTTCACGGTTTTTCCCAAGGTTCGACGTGGTCCCGTAGTCGTGCGCCCCATATCGAGCTTTCGATTACTCCTGTGGTCGGCGCTCGCGCTGGCATGTGACAGGAACAGGTGCAGCGGTTGCAGTCAAGTAGGACGGAAACTGCATCTTTTTCCCTCTATTTCCGAACACTAACGTTTATACGGTCGATGCTCCCCCGATGCAACGGTTGCAGTCAGTTCCGTGGAAACTAGATCTTTTCCTCTCTGTTTCCGAACGCCAATACTTACGGCTAATATTCTTCCCCTAAACGGACATTAAAATTGAGGAAATTTTACCGGGCGTTTATACCGCGCAAAGAGCGATGATGGGGTACACTATTTACGGAAATACAATACGTGAATGGGAAAGAATTAAAACCACCCTAAATTAATGTAGGATCGGAGGATTTTTTAGTCAAGATGAGTAGTATGTGAGAATTCTCGCTGCCCGAGTCCGCCGCGGCTGCTCTCTCGAGAAGCCTAGGGGGGCGAAAGGGGGACGCGGAATGTGAAACGATGGAATGCGAAAACCATTTTTTGGAAGACAGTCGAACTCGGACGCGCTCAGAAGACGGATCGACTAATTGACCTACGCGATCCTTTTTCAAACGTATACCCGCATATTTTTCTTACATAGGAATTGTATCTAAATAAAGTACAAAACCTACATTAATTCAACTTCCGAAATAAACTAAGGAAGAACGACATATTTTTAGCACCCTGTTAGAAAAAGTGTTGTAATTTCATTAACACTTGCAAGTTTTATTCGCTCACGGTGACAAATTGTATGACACGTTTTCAACGTTCGTTGTAAAAATTATAATACGATGTTATAAAATTCCACGTTTATTTAGAGATTTATAATGAAGGCAACCTAAAGTTAATTTTTAAGACCTCGAATTTATCATTTGAGTAGAACTTTACGTGCCATAAAAGTGTACGAATTAGGTGTATATTTTTCATTCTTCGTAGTTACAGGAGCAGGTCCAATTTTAACTTCGAACCCTTGTCGGGATCGATTTTTCGGCTAAGTCCGGACTTAAGCGATTTTCTGCCATCGAGTACTTCCACGGGTAATGCAGCTTCGATGACATTCGGTCCTCGATGCAGATTTCATCCTCTGGCTGGAAATCAGCCCTCGCGAGCCAGCTCGTTACCGATCGAGAGCACATTGGCATACGTGATTCCACGCCGGTCCTGCGACAACCAAGTGAGCCAAACCACTCGAAAAAGAGGGCACAGCTACGTTGGCCCAATTACGACGTCGACGACGTCGACGAGGTCGCCGAAACGACGGAGAGGACGGCCAACGAGGGGGGCAGGCGAGCGGCATTAGAAATTAGCGCTGCGATTTCGGCCGAGATTCGGAAAAACGAAAAGCCACGTCATGCATTATGTCGCCATCCAAAATCCGACCAATCGAGGCTTTTCGGGGATTTCGAGGTCGGAGTTAAGTCAAGAGTCCTCACCCTGAAGACCCGCTTGCTTGACTTCGGAGTTGCTCGCGGGGACACCCTCGGAAAACTCGGCGACAGGAGGAACAAAGCGCCGTTTAATAATGCGTTAAAGTTACCCACCATCTCGAGCACTCGTTCGTCGAGCCGACTAGAGCCAGTTAGATGTAACTTGGGAACTTAAATTGCACTTGAAGCTCACCGGGTGACGAGTGTGCGGTTGATCTTCAATGGGATGCTCTTGTAATGCCTCTGCGGGGCATTAACCCCGATCGAGGCCTTTATGGATCGAGAAGTTAAACTTTTTAAAATTGAACTTTCTTTCAGGGCAAAAATGCAAGAGAAATCGGAGCTCAATATGTATTTTGATGGAATTTTGAATCTTTTTTTTTATGACAGGCGATTTAACACGACGTCCAAATGCAGATGCATTTGGCACATCTAATCATGACGCTCTGCAAATTCATGTTCTGATCGTTGAGAGGAATTTTTGGAGGATCATTTGGATGTTACAGTTAGTAATAATATTATGCTGTAAGACGTATCTGTTGATTTGGATAATCAGGGGAATGAGAAGTATGGTTGTACGTTATTTGTATGCTAGACTCTGTTGGAAAAATTATACATATTTTAAATGAAGTACAGAAAACTTGGGGATACAAATTTTAATCTATGTTTCAGATGTTGGTAAAATCCTGTTATCCTTGTTTGTTAAGGAGGAATATGTGAAGAAATCCCAGATACAACGGTCGCGTTTGAGTTCAACAATGAGTACACCGGCGGAAAACGTCCACTTCTGTATGGTGGTCGTGAAAGCCCCAAGAGGGTTCTTTACATCTTTCAGAGGGCGTGTTGCCGAGCTTTTAGGTTGGATCGAAGAGACTTAGAGTATCCACTCGAGAGTCCTGAGGACTGCGATTTTCCCATGTTATGGGATCTTGAAGATGTCGACAGCCGTACAATGGAGGTCGATCGTTAACCGAGAAATCTAGACTTCCTTGCGGAGCAATTGAAATCCGTTCGAATTTTCGTGACTTTAGCTTTAAACTTTTCTTTACAAAAACTTCTGCGCAACAAATGTGAATAGCAGATCGTTGAAAAAATCCCCAAAAGGGGATTAAAAAGGGCTAGCATGTAATTGTATTATATTCACGAGTTACTCGTCAAGGGAGCTATCGGCGATTATTAAATCCATTAAAATTGTTTACTTGTTACCAATCCTGATACTTAACGCGCTAATATAAATGTTGTTTAAAACAAATCGAAATTATTTGATATTGGAAATAATTATTCAGGCAAGATCGATCTTGTTTGTTTTACAGACACAATTGTTTGTGACGGAATTTTGGCCGAGTATATCCATTTTGTTGGACTCGCCGTTGTACCTCGCTTGGTTCAGTCGACCCGAAATTGTGTCCTGAGTAAATATCGAGTTTGTCATAATCATCGTTATAAAGTTTCCGCCAGATTGTATCCGCGCACGTACTCTTTCCGTGGAAGACAGCAACTTGTCACAGTAGTTAGGGAACATCGTCGCAAGTAGTAGTACTAAGAGTGTAGCTAGCGTAATTGATACTGTAGAGGACTGGTTATCTGCCGCAACAAAACTCATTTTAACAAGTAGAAAGTTTAAAGAGCAAATGAAACTTTTGCCTCCTCTTCCTCGCCGTAAACGCGTGACACACAACTTAGTTTACGAGACCCCGGCCTTTTTTTTCCAAACAATTTCTTGGGAGCAGTAAATTAGAAAAAGTGAAAAGAACGCGTTTAACTACACGTTTTACCTGTACTATTCTCAAACAATCGAGCTTTAATTTACGATTACCAGGTAAAGAATACGTGGGAACAAATTTTCGCCCTCGAGAGGACGAAACGTTATTATAGAGACCATTACCATTTTTGGCGTAATAAGCCCATGACATCTTGCCATTGCAGGGCATCATAAAAATGTATTACAGTTTGGATATCGCGTTTAAATTAAAATTAATACCAAGACTAAAATAAAAATAAAAATCCAAACTAAAGTAGGATATTTTTTTAAAATAAACTCTTCTCTAGAGAAAATTATTAACGTGAACTTCTGTTCGCTACAACTCCTTTGTTCCCGACCGTTGCTCCCCACAATCATCTGCGATGAAGATTTTGTCGCAATTATTGCTACCTGTATTTTTATGCAGACAGTAAAAATCTGCATTCGTAAAAAGAAAATGAAATAGGACCAAATGGCATCGTCGGTACGTGCAGTTTCAAATTCCATGACCTCCAGTTCATTTAACCACCGCGTAAGTAAGAGTACAGTCGGCATAATTGATACCGCGGAAAGCTGGTCGGCCGCCAAGGCGCAACTCTCAGTCTCGAGTAGAAAGTTTAAAGGGCAAATGGAAGTTTCGCCCTTCCTCTTTCCGCCCCATAAACGCAAAGTACGCAACTTTGTCTTCGAGGGTTGCGGATTTTTTCGGGCCGTCTCTTGCGCGTGACGATCCGCGGCTATAAGAGGTGGAAAACTCGCGCGACTGCGTACACGGGTGTACGTAAGCACATACGTTACCTAACAATTGGCTTAAGAGCTCCCCTACACATCGAGGATCCCAACGACCAGACACGGGGACGTGCGGGAGACGCCGGGAACTCGAACGCTTTACGGGAATACCACCTCGGAAAAATCGTAAAAAGTTTTCCTCCGCTTTATATGCACGCCCCGCCCGGAGGGGTTGTCGCAGCCCCGAGAAGCGGCAATTTTTCTTCCCCCAACGTTCCTGGGAAATTCGGCAGCCGAAAGCTCGGCCCATACAAACGGAAATATGACAAATTGAAACGGCCATCGACGAGAATCGCATTCAATCGGACGCGAATACTGAGCGCTTTCGACTTTTCTCTCTCCACGACTTTTCCCCGGATGCTGGGAAATCTTACCGCGAGATCGGTCCGAATGAACGATGGAGTCTGCCCGATAAAAGTAAAGCTGCCTTAACGAGTTTCGGTCAGGCAAGGAGTTATTGAAAATTACTTAGTCGGAAAATGTCGATCTACTCGTTTAATTATTCTTGACTACTGCGCGCAAAGATGAAGGTTTTAAAAAATTGTATTAAACTTTCTGTCGGCGTGGGAAGGACGTGGAAATTCTTTCCTCTCGCGGTAGGAAATGCATCGTTCGATTGGGATGATAGAAAATCATTGGTAATGAAGCGTGCTATTCCATTACGGTCTACTTGGCTAAATGCAGCGGAATAATCGACATTCGTGTAACTTTTGAACGGGAGCTTATTCGAGTGATGGGAATTACGTCGCTCGTTGAACCACGCGAAATCGCGTTACATGTCCTGATAGAAAGTATGTACGTGTCGTTGCCACAGAAATTGGGCGAATTTTCTCATTTTCCATGGTGGTAACAAATCTTTCTCTATAAATTTCTCTGAACTGCAGTCGAACGAATCAATGGGAATAAGTTAATTATGGGTGGCAGGATATTACGTAAAGGTTCGTGTTAGGTAAAAATATGGGAAAAGTACTTACGCGGATCCGTTGTGATGCCCAATGGAAACCAGCCTGTATATTTGTAATTCTACGCGATGTCCAGGTTCCGGTATGAATTTATAGTAGCATCTCGTAGGTCCTTCCAAAGGTGGTGATTTTATTTGTCCGAAGCCTCGACCGGATTTGCTAAACAGCTGTTTGCTATCCAACGTCATGTTGCACACTATAAAAAGAAACAAGCACTTAACGAACGTTTAATGACATTTCTTAGGCCATTTATCGATAACGGCGAAATAAATACCGAGAGCGTTACGTTAGCTTAGTCCCGTTTATTCGATAAATATGTTAATTATGTGTATAATTACAGAAACGATACTCATGCGTTTGAAACATTCTTCAAAAACTTGAAATTTCTGTGCACGTCGGAAAATCGAATTAAGTAACAACAATAACGATAAGTGCTTCTGTAGCGAGCAAATAAGTCGGTTTCTTGTCATTTAAAAAATGCAGCGTTTATTAATAAATCAGCTGGGTCGAAGAAGTCAACAAGAAGCGGTTTAATAAAATGGCATTAAAACGGGGCCCGCCTTGGAAGCCGTTTGCTCGAAGCTTGAAACATTTATCCGGTATTTCTTTGAAAGCGACTACTTTCCGGAGAGGTGTCGAGGAGTAATTAAAATCTCTTGTCACCCCTAAGCGAGCTTTTGCTCCACCAATTATTGGTCGCAATAAAGGGAAGACCCGACGAGAATTCATAGCAGGGCACCTAGATCCTTTTAAAGGACGATGCAAAGAAAAACGAGACGGTCGGCGCGTCGTGCGACTTTACGTAATTTCGAGAGATTTTAAATTATTTCTCCGCCGCGGCATTACTTGGGAAATAAAGTTATCTCGCTAGCTAAATAGATGCATCTAACTGGAAAAGATTTTAAATCGACAGAGAGGGTAACGCGGTCGGAAAAATGGAGTGAAAAGTTTCGTTCGCGGTACGAAACCAATCTGCTTTAGAGCTACTTCAGTGGTTCTTTGAAATCGACTTGGAACAGAAATTGTATAACGCAAGACTGGGATTGCAGGCCAGGGGGTTGTAAAACGTAAATGGTAATACATAATTAAGCGATTGCGTTTGATTTACTGAATTCGCTTCCCGCAGAGGGAATCAATACATTGAATAATATTTCCTTTTCCCTTTCCTCAAGGCACCCATTAATTTTCGCGTTTTATTTTTATCCTTTCGAACATCCCCTCTTACGCCTCTATTCATCGGTTCGTTAGAAATGGCTCTTCCTCCGCCTTAAGGAACTACGTGATTAAATCGTCTACAGGCATCGGAAAAGAAATTCTTCCTCGAATGCCAGTGGCAGGAAAAAATATTCGCCGTAAACATTACAAAGCTGATCTCGTTCAGGATTAATCTCGGAGCAAGCGCACGTGGAAAGCAAGTCAAAGAAAGTAATGAAATCAATTTCCTGTAAAGGTACTGTCATGCTTCTTTGAGGTGGTCTCAGGATGGAAATTGTAATCTGCGGAGATTACACTTTTGACCGAGCAGCGTTAGCTCGTACTCCGGGGAATTTAATATCTCTTTCTCCCATTTTTGAAAATAATCGCAATAATTCTGCGATGCTAAGAGAGTCAGATAAGGAACGATTTTAAGCGAAGAATCGTTCGTTTCTCCCTGAGTCAACTTTTTCAAACGCTGGGTCCGCATTACCGAGGAATTTCGGAAGAAAAAGTTCGGAGGGAACCTCCGAGGGAAGTCCCGGTTTCCGTTGGCGAACATTTTAATATCGGCTTCCAAAGAAATGGAAGATTGCCGGGGAATCTCCTTTCGCGAGGTGGTCGAGGCGAGAGTGGGACCGGAAAGATTGAGCAAAGAAGAGGCGAGGCTCCGTTTCTTTTGCCTCCGTGTCCGCGAATAAAATCCCGGAAAACCTCGCGGGCCGAGGGTCTCCTCGCTCCTTTTCGCGAGGGAGGATTCAATCTTAGTTTTTATTAAGCGTATCATTCTCCCGAAGATCCGAGCCCCGAAGTGTTCAAGGGAGGATTCAAGTTCAAGGAGCAACGAGAGGTGCAACCTCCCTAGCTGCATCAAACTTCGGAGGTTCCTCAAAGCTCATCGATCGCTTCAAAACACCGCTAATAGTCTCCGACGGTCTACTTGGAATACCAATTATCTATCGGAGTTGCGGAGACCTGATAAATTCCCCAGCGAATTGAATGGTTACTGGCTCGCGATTCAATTTACTTCAACTTTAAGGCGGAGGGGAATATTCAACGAGTTGCGTATAAATATGAAAACAAGTTCGCAAACTTAAGACCCTAGAAGGCTGGGGAGAATCGCATCCTCCGAGACGAGGAACCAATTTGGAGATTCGTCAACTCTTTTCAACCGCACGATGAATTTAACCACCTTCACGCGTAAACGGTTCGACAACATGTCATATCTAAATAATAAACCAAAGTACCTCCGCGTCTAAATAATTTGCAAAATTTCCACGTTTAAATAGCGCAATCCCTCCATAAGTGCCGAACGGACTCAAATTAACCCAACGGGTGCACAGAGAGCAACTACTCGTCAACATCCCGGAATTCTTAGTTGCCGTCGAATTTTCAGCAGAAAAGTAACAACGACGCAAAACAAATTGAGAAGGAATTTCACGTGCACCGAAGAAAAAGTTTGTCGACAAAATCCAACGATATCTGTTCGAAATACGTCCAAAGGAGAACGTCAGCTCGAGTAAACAACAAAATTGATTTAAATCGACACCAATTATTCTTCTCGACAAAGTAATCGTTTCTAGCAACTATACATGCCAGGGAAGAATATATACGTCAACGATGTACACTTCTTCAAGCCAACCGACTTTTCTAATCTTCCTTCTCGGTGTACCGTGTACTTTTTGCACTTTAGCCGTGTCCTTAATTCCGTAGAACCCCGGCCCAAGAGCGGAACAACGAAAGGAGGACACCGGGGGAGGGTCTCGAAGAGGGAGAGAAAAGTCAGCAGGTTCGAAGAAAAGAGAAGGCGGTAGGCGCAAGCGCAGGTGCAAGTGCAAGTGGCGGCGGTCCAAGTGGAGGGTCGTCGGTGTCGCGGGGAGAGCACGGAGTGCTGATCGGGCGGATCGTGTTGTATTATTTGCCGGGTTCGGTATTTGTCGATCGAACTCCACTGGTGGAACTTACTGTTGGCGCAGTGCCGTTCCAGGCCGCATTGAGCGCATCTGCCAGGCGAGGCCGCGCCGCAGCTGCAGCCGCCGGACGGGACGCAGCAAGCGCAGTCCTTGCTGGACGCGTTGAAGCTGCACGTGCACCCGGTCGCGCTCTGCGTCCAGAAATCCACTTGTCCTAAAACATTCCAATCGACACGGGCCTCGTCACTACGTCGCGCCTCGACTAATTCCAAACTACTCGCACGGAACGACCGACCGCTGCCTAGTAAATGGACGTTTAGATCGGCACTGAATGGACCGACTCGCGATCCGCTGGACCTTCGGTGACGTTCGTTCCGCGCGGCCGCTCATTAACGTTGGATGGGACGTTTCGGATGTCCGGTTTTTGTAAAGCGTCATTCAAGATCGATCGCCGAAAGAGCGGTGTACGAGATACCCTGGCAAATTACGTATGCATTCGTCTACGTGGACGACTCTTAAATTTCTTTAATTTTAGTTTTTTTATTCGACTGAAAATAAGTATCAATAGTGTACAAGTAAACTCAAGAGCGATCTCCATTTCTCTCAACTTCAGTTACCTTGGTAATCAATAGGGGATAGATCTTGACGAACTCAGGGCCGTAGGGTGAATTAGCAACACATAACAATCGCGACAAGTGGGATTTTATGGAATTATGATTCTTGTTATTAACGTTGGATGGGGCGCTTCGGATGTCGGGTTTTTGTAAAGCGTCACTCAAGATCAATCGCCGAAAGAGCGGTGTACGAGATACCCTGGCAAATTATGTATACATTCGTCTTCGTGGACGATTCTTAAATTTCTTTCATTTTAGTTTTTTCATTCAACTGGAGATAAGTATCAATAGTGTACAAGTAAACTCAAGAGCGATCTCCATTTCTCTCAGCTTCAGTTACCTTGGTAATCAATAGGGGATGGATCTTGACAAACTCGGGGACGTAGGGTGAATGACACAATCGCGACAAGTGGGATTTTATGGAATTATGATCCTCGTTATGACGGATTTTCATTCTTAACTGATCCGCCGTTTTGGTAACGCGAAGTAGACACGTGGTATCTAAAAGTCATAGTTGCCGAGCTCTATGAAAATTAAGTCTTCTAGAGAAGAAGCGTTGTGGAACTGAAATAAAATTCTTGATGAGGATGGTCGCGTTAATAAGAAAATTTGAGAAAGAGCGTAAACGTGTATGGAATTTTAATTCAGAAAATGGAACTTTAACTGTAAATTCTACCATTATCGGACTAAAGCACTCCAATTGACGAACGTCTAGGGTCGTTTATCACGACGTCGTGTCTCGACCAATTCGAAACTACTCGCACGGAACAAGCGCTGGTTGAGTAGTAATTGGACGTTTAGTTACACATCGAGTAGAACGATCTGCAGTCCAGTGGACGTCTGCCGACATTTGTTTCACACGGTAGCTCGTAAACGTTCAAAATACTACGACCATTGAGACGTTTAATTTTTCTAACACACGACTCAGGTCCGAGTGAAGAAAAAGAGGCCATACGGATTTTCCTTAAATGGAAAAATGGGATCTTACCCATAAACTGCGACGCTACCAAATTATAGCGTTCTAATATACGGGAACCCCATCGTTCTACATCGTGCCCCGACTAAGTCGAAACTGCTTTTACGACACAAGCGTTCGTTAGACGGTAAATAGATATTTAGCAGCGGGCTGAATAGCGACTGACGATCCACCGAGTTCTCGATCGTACGAGCACTTGCAAGCATTTTTAAACAACGGACATTCAAATTGAATAAACTCCTAAAAATATCCATCGTCACCTTCACCCTTAAACGTTGTAACCATCCAAGACATGGATTTAATAACCCTGATCTAACCGCATGACTAAAATTAGTCATGCGGTTAGATCAGGGTTATTAAATTCACTTTACCGTCAATCATCATCGATCAAATGATTAATATTATTCATTTGCGTCTTACAGTAAATAAATGACTGTAGTTTCTTTAAATTGAAATCAATTGAAACAATTCACGAGCAATAACGAACGTCGGCCGAATTAGCACCGGCTGTTAGGCGACATCGACGAAGAAAAGTGCTGGTTGAAATATGCGTTAAGATTAAATAAGGGACAAGTTTCGCTCGAAATTCGTTCCGTGCGAAAAGTGGACCGATTAAATCCCAATTAAATGGGGATCGAACACCGGGGGGTAGCGATGGTTTCGGACGCGCACGAGCACAAATTGCCAGGTGAGAGTAAGTTCGGAAAGGTGTAATTCTGGTAATCGGGCCGGTCGATCGGCGCGTGTAAACTCGGAAAAAGTTATTACCGAGGTCGGGTTTGGTAACGCCGTCATTTCGGAGTTTCGGCGTTGCGGCCGAGTCAATCGGGCCAGCGAATCGAAATGGTTTCGCCATCGGAATAGGAGAAACGCCGATTGACCAGCCCTTGTTGTCGTGGGTTTGGCAGTCGAGCCGAGGTCGGTTTGTTTTCCACTGACATCCTACGGTATTACGTTCGGTGCTTTTCCGCTTTTCCAGCGTTTTTCCCGGACTGAACCCTTTTCACTCGGTCGGCCCCGCAGGCGCCGTTAAATAGAAACACAATGGAAAACACCCGGAAGGAAGAAGGAACGATTTTCGAAGACAGGCAAACCGAGAAACAGACACGACTCGATCGGTTTTTTCCTTTTTCTTTTTTTTTCCATTCGGGAGAACACCGCCGGAAAAATATATCACGTATCCGGAGAAAGAGAGAGATACGAGATTCAATATGATAGTGTATCAAAAAAAGAATTTTGCACGCATTCAGTGTATAGGATTTCCGTCAATTGAGCCGTTTCCAATACCGTATCTGATTACTCATTTTTTAATTGGTGGATGGTTATATCCCGTGACGTGGAATAAGAGTTGGAAAGATATCTGGAATAGATTTTTCAACATGTGCACGTTTGGAGAACAGGAGGGGAATAACTCATTTCGGAGCAGAAGCAATTTCTTTCACAAGGGTAGATTACTCGACGATGAGGACGGTCCATTGTAAATATGGACATAAAATCCCCCAAGATTGCAGATTCGGTGATTTCAGAGGAGACCTCTCCCGAAACTCATCGTTTCGAAATCGAAATCCGTGATTGATCGCTCAAGCTGGGATATAAACCCTATCGGCGTACGTGACAAGCATTTAAGAGGAACAGTTAACCATGTTCTTCCCGAGTCTATTGGCCTTTCTGGGTGTGGCAATATTTCTGTGAGATATACTGCCCAGGATCTCGACATGATATCCGATAATTCTAAATCCACGTGCCTCTTACAATCCATGAGAAAACATTGTATTTCTACGTGAAAGGAAAAAGTCTTTTTGATACACCTACAACAATCAATTACGTTATATGCGATCGATATAACTACTCGATATGTACACGAGGTCCTTTTCACGAAGAAAAATCGTAATTGCTCATAAATTCCTGTACGCACTAAACAAATTGAAAATGAAATTGTTTCGCGGTCGTCTACTTCGGTTGAAGCTAACCACGGGATAGGTATTCTCTTAGAAGTCGTCGGACGCTTCAGGGGAAAAAAAAGGAGAGACAGGGGGATACAAATAAAGGAAAGGAGAGAAAAATGGGGGAAATAGAGACGTCCGTGGATAAGGCGAAGGTGGAAGAGACGGAGGTTTAGCTTTCAGGGGATTTGGCGGAGCTGCGGGACAAGGTAGAACCCTCAATTGGATTCTTAATCCATCGATTCTGGTTCGATTACAGGGGTTTACTTAACCGATGGTCGGATAGCGATATCTGGGGGTAAAAGGAGTTGATCCAATGTGGGTGGATCGCTGGAGGGCGGCGCTCTACAACTCGAATCCTGGAATGGAGGTGGCGAACGGAAATTTCCGGCGCAAACAAAAGCGTCCGTTTTGGCGTCTCGCAAACTCCTGGCACAATCGGTTCCAGTAAAATGTAAGTTGACCGAACCCCGTTCCCGACGATAATCCCGCTTCTAGAGAGTTATCGATTCCACGACCTATCGTCCACGGTTGGAACTCACAGCTTCAAGTTTTGCTATAATATAAAGCGTATTCGGTATACAGAAACGCTTGAAAGGGATTTTTTGAAAGCACTCAGTTAAGCCAATTCGAACTTTTCACCCGGAAAGATTTAGCGGAAAATCTTGAATCGCCCTTGACATTTTTCTGCGACGTCTCACGAAGGACACCTTAGGTATTTCTCGATACGTTTGAAATGGAGCATCATTTTGGCAATCCTATAAATTCAGTCCAATGCCTATTCACTCATATTCACAGATTTAATAGACTGTCTAGGAACTGTTAAAAATAAAGCTTTGATTGCCAGCGTTACTTATGGCTTCTTAAAGAACTCAAAACGTAGTACATAAAAATACAAAATGTAGGAGGACACGTGGAACGGTAACAAATATGTCGATCTGGAAGATGTCCTTTAGGTCGTCTTCAATTACGTTTTTGACGCGAAAGCTCGTAAGTGCTTCCGATTACCAAAACTCGTTAAAGCACCTGTTGCAGTCGGCGATGCGAGCTTGATTACGTCCTTCATGAGGTACCCCCATTTTTTTAGCATCTCATTTTAAGTACTTCCCTTTGGCCTCTAATTTGAATCCACCGATCAATGATAAGATTTTCCAAAATTTTGGTCGAGGTAGGTTCGCCAATGTTGGTGGAACAAGGTTGAACCTGACCAACATCGATTGGCCAGCATGTCGACGGATCCTTCGTTAGGGCGATGAACGATACCGATCCACCTCTACATTACATTAGCAATAGGGAAAATGACAATCTGGGGGCTTCCCAAAGGCTATCCATTATCCGAGATGATAGAAGGGGATTCGAAACCACCGACTGGTCGGCGCAATTTCCTCTCGCATCCGCACGGTCACTTGAGCTATTCACAATGCGCATGATTCGATTTCATCGGCGGCCCACAATCGCGGCTTTCCGATCGACGAGTGATCGGATTCGAAATCGCTGGGTACCGTTTAGTCCCTTTGGTACTTTCTAATCAGCTTTCAAAACGCAAATCCATTCCTTTCAAACATACTCGGTCGTGCCATCAGACCTATGACAGGAACATCGATGCCAATCGTTATACATCTTGACCAGAAGAAACATTAATTTCTAAAAACTCAAACCATAAAGCTTAGTACCTCATAACAACCCCGCAGAAAATGAAGTAATTAATGACTTCGTATTTTTCAACGATTTACAAAGAATCTAGGGTACGTCGGGATAAATTTATTTCAATGGTTCTTCCTAAAATCACTAAACAACGGTCTTTTTCGACATGTATCGATTTTGAGTCTTTAGTACAAAGTACAGGTCACATTAAGGGAAAATTCTCTCTCTTGTTCGTTCCTCGTTACTTCGGTAGTTTTCCCTGGAAATTGCCGATCGACGTTTTTTTCGAACGGAACAAATTTTGGATCCATTGATTTTGATTTTTTTTAAACGTCCGAGATCAAATTAGGAGGAAATTGTCTTTTTAGTTCGTTTCTCGTTATTTCGATAGTTCGCGTTGGAAAACGTCGATCGACGTAGTTTCGATATGTAGGAGGTAGTGACGTAGTTTTGACATGTATCGATTTTGAGTTTTTTGTACAAATTCGCAGTCATATTAAGGGAAAATTCTCTCTCTGTTTATTCCCCGTTACTTCGGTAGTTTCCTCTGGGAATTGCCAATCGACGTTTGTTTCGAACGGAACAAATTTTAGATCCATTGATTTTGATTTTTTTTAAACGTCCGAGATCAAATTAGGAGGAAATTGTCTTTTTAGTTCGTTTCTCGTTATTTCGATAGTTCGCGTTGGAAAACGTCGATCGACGTAGTTCCGATAGGTACCGATTAGGGGGTGGTTTAGATTTTACGGTGGTTTCCCGGTGACCACGCTGCTTGGCGTGCCGCTCGCATCTCCATACATTTGCACTTTAATTGGCTTCGCACTACCAACGAGTACTGCGCCCCCAGTATAAATATGTATAGTGTACTCATTCGTGCCGTGGCACTGCAGCATTGGCTGTAACATAACGATTTTCCGGTTACGCAGCCATAGTACTGCCGGAAGCATTCGCGCCCCTGTACTTCCGCTCGTTTTCGACAAGCTTTTGTGATTGCATTCTCGCCATGCCGTTTTCGAAGTGTTCGCAAGCTCCGCTTGTATCCTTGTTTCGTTTTCCCTGCATAATCGGTCGCAGTCGACGATCCGATTCGTCATTTAAGACTAATCTTCGATAAGCAAGAAAAAGCCTAGCCAATCGCCTGTACATTTTGTGACCCAAAAATGACATTAACCCTTTCAAACGAATTTTTCAAGCCAGGAAAACCTGATATAACGCGAACTTTTCACACATTAACTTTCTGCTATTATTAAACTACTTGTGTAGAATCAAATTTCACGTGTCAGGATTAACATAAACGGTTGATTTATTAATAAAAAATTAATATAAAGAAATTGAATATATTGAAGAGTACGTCTTTAAGATCTCAGAAAAAGGGACTTGATTTTCCCTCCGACTTCGCTCGAGCTCTCCTCAGTCAGAAGTAACTCCTATTCGATCGTTCTCATCCAGCCTCACTCTAATTTCCTTCTCACTCAATTCATATTCCTCACTCTCTCATTCCCACCCTCATCAATACATTTCTTTGTGCGTCAAAATTTTCACTCACTGAGTCATACGGCCGCTCGCACTTCACGAACTCTCAACCACGCATAAACGGTATCACCTATCGAGCTGTCATTTAATCTAAATACTTCTCATTTCACCCCACAATCATACAAACATTACATTTCACTCTAACTTCTATTTAGTCTTATTCTTAATCTTTATTGCCTATTGGCGACACAACTATTCGAATAGCTAAACGCTTTCATCTTTTTTTTTTATTCTATTAACTTTATTGGACCGCACAGGGCACTGACACTATACTTGTTCATAAATTTATAATTTTTTTAAATTCCTTGGTTACAACGAAGTTTTACAAGAATGAGGTACTATATTAATTTTCTTTTTGGAAAGGACTAGCGAGACTTGAAAAATATCGGTATAAGGGTATGCGACTTCGAAATCATCCGGCGTTGTAGAGGGTTAAAAGAGTCGGCAGGGCATGGAAAGAGAGTGGCTTTTTTTCTGGACTCGCCATTATAAAATTCGCGACAATTCCCGATTTTAACATTTCCCCTCAAATGGCACGAGTCTGTTACATTTCCGTGGATGAAGAGATCCTTTCGGTGGCGACGTGTAATCCATCGGTGAAGGAATTTGCCTCGCTCCGACGCCGAAATTGGATCTCATGGTGCGCACTTAAAGCTGATTTCGTCTCGACGTAGAACGTGTGTATAATCGTCGCGCATTCGAGAAGTGGAGGACGCAGTTGAGTGTACCGATTGTGTAGGAATGCGGATAATGACGAGAACTGTGCGACTAGAAATTGCATCCACTTGTTCCCGAAGTGCCTCGACTACCGCGAGGCATCCGTGAGAAGTCAGTCACACGCGTCGAAGGATTTTCGAAATTTAATGATCGTTCAGGGCGAACCGGTATTCGGCATTCGCGTTCGATTAAAACGAAATTCAAGTTTAGCGTATAGGAAATATGACCGAATTAAACATTTCGTATACCTCTACGGGGAATAGCGAATCCGCAGTTGCCTACATCACCCCCAATTCCTCATCACAACTTCGACTTTGGATTGATATTTACACGGAAATTCGCTTACTAAGGCGGGCCGGAGAACTCGGTTTCCAAGCGTTAAAGGGTTAATTGCCGGCATCAGCTCTTGAGTGTTAAATTGCTCTCAAAACTTCCACGTACGTTTCGTCTTATTTCCATTTTGACTCTCAAGTAGGACACGCATTTCAATGGAGTAGTTAAATAATTAGATTTCTTTCTCTAAAACCCAGTTCATTTTACAGCCTATTTTCAAGTTTGCCACTTTCAATTCACCTGGGTACCATAATTCCCGATAATGAACTTCTTTAAAAACCTCCGTAGATGTCGATGATCGAGATTTTGGACGAGGGACATTATTGATCTCTTTATTCCCACGTGGGGAGAACGCGGGTTTGTATAACGTTAAAATTAGGTTGTTTAGGCGGTAACAATTGTTTGATCAGGCTGAATCACTTTCGGTCACGGCCCAACGCGGAACACTTTGGACGAGTTATCATAAAGGGATTGGGTTAATCCGGAGCATCTGTACAACCGCAAAGCCGATTTCGGCTCCAGGGGACACGGAGGAAGCAGGCTCCCTCGAAGGTTGCTACTTGAACGAGGAGCCACGGTCTCCATGATTTCCCGGAGCAAACATAACACCTACGGGGACAGACGCGTTCACACGTCCCTCTACCTCTACATCCTTTACAGCTTTCTCGCAATCGGGCTGTTTACGCAGGACCCTAAATGCCTTCGAGTCTAGGATGACGGAGATTTGCCAAAGCGAAGCCAGGACATCGGTAGCTGGCGTCGAGCTTGCTCGCGAGAGGAGTCAGCTGTTACAAACACGTATACAGGGTATCCAGGAGTAGGTCCTCAAACTGGAGGAAGTTGACGAAATTTGAAGTCGGAGATTCCTGTTTGACTTTTCCCTCAAGTGATTATTTACAGAGTTATTCGCGATTGAAGTTGGCCAATTAGAAGGGGCAGAATTTGAGAGGCGCGCGTCCCGAAGTCCCCCGCCTCGCTTGAAACCTGATTTTTTTTATTTTCTTTAATTTCTTCTATTCTCAACTCATTAAATTAATGATTAAAAAGTAACTACAATAAATTAAATAATAAAATTGAGATAAACTTTCGGTCGTATGTTATTACTAATTGATTAAATCATTATATTGTTTAGTAAGGAAAGTGAATTACTTCACGGAATTAATTTAACCGATAAGTAATTTATTAATTGACGCTGATTGATTTAATAATGAGCTGAGAGTACAAGAAAAATTGAATAAAGTACAAAATAAGTGTCCAGGTAACGCGGAGCACTTTCATATCGGGATGTGCTTCAAGCGTCGAATCCACGACTGAGATTGACCATCTTTAATCGTTAATAACTCGGTAAATAATTACTTAAGGGAAAGATCAACGAGGAAGTTTCGACATCAAATTTCGCCAACTTTCCCCGGTTTCAAGGATTACTGCGAGTTCCGGGGCACCTTGTGTACAGAGTGTAGTATATGTCGTTAACGATCGAAATGTACGGTCCAGATTTAAAAAGGAAAATGGAGTAAAGCGAGCCATCCTTTACGAAGGGTCTAACTCGACGGTCCTTTTCATTTGCCCCGTCCACGCTATATAGGATTCCCATTTTTGCGCGACAGGTATGACTTACGTGCATCGCCCTGCTGTCACGGAATATCGGCATGTCAAAGTACTGCAGGTAGAATAGAATAAAATAGAAAAAAGAAATGGACAATGGAGACCTGCCAAAAGTTCCCGGGGCGGGCAAAGCTTCCGCCATGTCGGCAACGCGTCAATAGTAAGCGCCGCGGACCGATGTTGTTTTCGGCGCGATCGGGTAAAAAGGAAATTACAAAAAAAAAATATATATATATATATGTATGTAGATGCCACTCGTAGGATCCCAGTTATGGATATGGAGGATTATGCTTTGACCATTGTCTACACTTCCGACCGAAACGGTTATAAATACGGATGCAGCTTTACTGCCTGGGTACGAGCGACGCAAACGTGTCCATAAATTCCGTAGTAAAGGGTAAACCGAGTGCGATCGTATGCATCGCGGTGCAAAGAGTGCCAACGAGAGAGGCAGAGAGAGCGAGGGAGACAAATGGAAAAAAATAGAGGAAAACGAGATGGACCGAAAGGATATAGAGAGAGGACAAAAAATGTTTGCAACGCCTCGTATGCTAAACGTGCCTTAACATCCCGGGATATCGATGTATCATCGAGGCCGGACAACCGGCCGATAAATACCCATAAAAACCTCTCGTGGCCAGTGGCCGGGTTTCCGGTCTCCACCGCTCGATATTATAGAAAAATTATCGCCGACCAAGGAATAATGTGCGCCGATAAAGCGCCATTTCGCCGTTTTGCGGAAGAGATGAATCCCTGGGCTCTCAAACCGTATCTCCGCTACCGTTCGAGGGGCTTTTCGAGCTGGCCCTTTGACGCGAGAGTTAAAATAAAGGAAAATATATCATTCAATCCCTTCGTTAAATAATATCCTCGTGTTAACTTGAAAATTCCCCAGGGGACTTTAGGAGAAATTAGAACAATTTTTTACCGGTGCGCCCTTGTCCCGGTAAGCTCCAGGGCTCTAGGGATGGAGACCCGAGATGGTTGTGATTTCTTCGGGTTTATTTATGCGAAAGTCCGCTTTCTTCGCCCCCTTTCTTTCCGCGTTCCAGGGGCGAAGTGCACTTTAAGCTTCAACGTGTCACGTTCGAGCGCCGGCCACTTTGCGCCCCACGGCCGAAATTCCCAATGGCCGCGTAGATTGTTTTTAAAGAACCCCGAGAGACGAATATCCGGTCGTTTTACGGAGCGGGAGGCAGTGAGGTCGATGTTGGCCTCGGCCTGAAATATCGTGGTCTTAATGCACCGGGGCAAAAAGCCATGGACAACACCATCCCCATGGCACCGCTTCTTCCTCGCCCTCGACTAGGCAAGAGGGTCGATCGTGCAACAATGCTTGCCATACATCAAACTTGGATAAGAATATGAATCGCTGATACCAGCCGAGGAACTTGCAATGATTTTTAAGAATCTCCCACCGACGAGGAGAGTAATGCCCTTAAATGGAAAAAAGAAAATGTAATAAATGCTCGCAATTCCGCGGAACGCGGACGTTGAATGGAAACAGTGCAAACAGAAATTCAGATGCATTGCGTTCATTCCAAAAGCGTTCCGGCACAATGAAAGAAAAAATACCGTAAAACGCAACATTCTTGCAGGGCAATTAAGAACATTAACTCTGGATTTTAATACGAAATAAATTGTCGAGCAAACTGCAAATGAGCTGAAAGTTTTCGGAAATACGGAGAGAAGGGTTTAAAAAATTGCATTGTGATTTATATAGGTTTTTTTTTTGCAATTCTGGGAGTCGAAGAATCGTAAGAAATGAGCTAAATTTCCCGTTTAATTACCCCGGGCTCCCGGTCTGTTTATTCTTTTTGTATACATTTCAGTCATTTAAATCCCATTATGATCAACGCAGTGTATTGCTGGATGCCTGAAGACTGCGTATTCATGAACGGCGCTGCAATTATTCGCGATGCTAATGCTCTGCAATTCGTTATGCAAAGCTAAATAGGCTTGATCGAGATTAATGGCAAACAGAGAGAGCTACTCAGAATGGAGTCTCGGGCGAGAAGTTCTTTCGACGAATTAAAAACTTTCATAAGAAGAGATGGGACTCGGTTCTTAAAAATGCCATCTTTTGAATATATCTACTTTTATAATAAACATTCTGCGGAAGGCTTGATGACGTTTCCAAGAGGAAGTGCATCACCATATCAAACCTAACCTTGTCCCTTCGTTCAATCGTTGCATCCATAATAAAATAAAATAAATTCATCTTAAAATTAGTAAATTACATTGGGTTTGCTAATTAGGTGATTGTGGACTTTTCAATACCAACTATGGACAAAATCCGCAATCATTTAGTTGCCAATCCAATACTTTACCGTATCGTCCTCTAGATCAACTCATAGTAACGTTACTTACTCGAGTCATTCATATAACATCTTTAAAGCAAATTTTGAATCCCCAGTTTTTTGCCATTCTCATCCCAGGAGCTCATACCGAGCACCTCATTTGTTTGCAATTGTCTGCAATGATGTTGTATCTTAACCAAACTGCATATAACTCCGAACAACTACAAGTTGATTTAGATGACGTTACGATATATTAACGGTAAAACTTTAGATAAGTGCGTTTGATCGTTTAATTTTGCAATGAAAAAGTGAAGAGACTCTTGGCTGCGGTTCTCCGCATCCCGCCCAGAAATGAATTCTATCCCATTGTGAGTCGGTCCAAGATCCCGATGTCCCATGTCCTCGGAAGCCGGTCCATGTCCCACGTCACACGTTAGGGTGTGCACGCGCATGACCACGCACATGACCATGCCACATGGCCGTGCACATACATCAGCCGACACTGCAGGAAAGTGGGACAGGCTTTTGGGATCGCAGCCAACTATCTCCATTATGTGGCCCGAACCTGCATTATGTCTGGTAGCTGCGACGCATACCAGATATCGTTGAGCCGGCAGGAACTATTTCTTTGGCGCCCAATATATTTGACCCGACGACATGTGCGCCTCGGCCAAGAAAGTATTAGATTCTGCCGGAACTTCGACCATCCACCTTTAGGGCCGCAATCTGAAGAACGGTCGATAATTCGAATCCGACACCGAGTTCGATTTGGACGATGCGCTTGATTCCATCGGTCAGAGAAAAATACCTTTGGGCGGGACTTTATGACCAATTAGAATTTTATGGCCACGCACACAATGCGCCTATTTGTGCGCCGGTATGCTGCACGCGTTGCGCTCGTGTGTGTCGATGTGCCGTACACAATGCGACAGTACCTATCGGTTCTCGGCCAGGTTTGCAATCGGTCCAACGCATAAAATTGGAGATCTTCCCACGCGGTAGTTCACCAATGTATCGGGGAACGACGAGATGGCCGTGTGGTAGGACACGTGTTGAAATAACCTTTCCTTGATGAATGGAATTGGGGCCTCCACTCGGAGAACAATTTCCGCCCGGTGTGGCCGAACCGAACAGCTCGTAAACGGGTAAGGGAAGTACCTCTGGTTGTTTCTGCGTTTGCTTGGTTTGGACGTAACACGGAAGTCTGGGGTAAATGTGGCCAAACATTTAAGCAGCGTTCTCCCTTTACGTATGCATTGAGGGTACATTTATCATGATGTTCCACAGTAGTCGCACGCGTTACACCGGCTGTATATCGCGCGTACCTCGTCTCGTTCAAACTCACTTAGACGCATCTACTCCTCTCTGCTCACCTAACTCCCTCATCCGAGCGTTCAAACCGCCGAAAAGAGCGAGCGATCTAAGGGAAAGAAATTTAATCGCCCAGCCATGTCGCCCTATCGGAAGTGCGGATTCGAGGTGGAGAGAGACCAGACGATTGTTTACCGACCCCGAGGTAAATTACTGGGTTTCAAGGGAGACTTCCTTTTTCAGGGGGTTCCCGGCCAATAAGAGAGGGACCTTCACCGGAAGTCGAGGTCCGCACTTCAAAGTCGCCCTCAATTGCCAGGCAATATCCCTAAAGCGTCACCCCGATTCTAACGCTTCCTTCTGTCCTCCCTAATATTCCCCGGGGCTTTCTTTTGAGGGTGGATCGATTCCTCCTTTTTTCAAACCGACCCCCCTAGGCCGAGAGATCCCTCTCTTTCGTTTTCGCTGAACATTTTCTCGACTGGCGAGCCCCGAAGGGTGAGAATTCGGCTTCGATAAATCAACCGGACCTTCCACCTCTTCAGATTTCCCTTCAGGAACCTCCCAACTTTGATTCGGGGATCACTGTGGCAATGGGCGGAATGATTTTAATTCAAAGGGACGAATCTGGATGTAAAGGACTCTCCTCGGGAGCGGAATTGAAAGGATCGTTTGTCCTAAAAACAGCTGCGACGGATCACACGGAAGAAAATGGATCAGGATCTGTTCTATGAATGAGAAAAGACCGCTATGCTAATGAGAGGCGACACGCTCTCCGCGGGAACTCGGACCGAAATTAATTAACTCTTCATGACTTCTAACGTACGGTCAAACGTTGCGCGGTCGGTTTAATCGCCATTACAAATCTAATGTATTAAACCCGATTTAGCAAATTTGCAACCGCGCTATTGGTTAAAATTCAATGCAACTGTATCGGAAAATTCAACCATTGATTTTCAATACCCCACCCAACGTGTTTAATGCACGGGGCAATCAGATGGAGAATTATTTTATTGGTTTATTGGGCCGCGCCGGTTCTCCACTAAAAGTTACTTGAACCAATTCGAAATGAAACCTATCGATTTGAGGATACGAAAAACAAAACGAAGGAACCGTTTGGAACGCTTTTCGAGTCTGCAGTTCCATCGAGAGAACGCTCTACATTTCGGCCATATAAATATAAATTCTCTTCATCATTTAAAAATTCATTTCACACATTATGTCAGTCATTTTATGAGTCCCTAGAAAAATGCTATCGAGGGAAAATATTTGAAAGCTCGAGGAACTCGATTAGAGGAATTTTCAAGAGGAATCATCCGGGGAATGATAATGCCCTTTTCATCGTTTCCGCTATCCCAAGTCAGGAAAGCCGGAAAATGGAGGGTTCGGTAATTGAGCCAGTTGAGTAATTGGCGGGAGTTACAAGAGAAATTCATAAAAGGAGTATTCTCGAGCATTTGCCGGGGCAATGCACAGACGAGCGTTTCAGGGAAACCGTTTTCACCGACGAATGAGAGGGACCTACTCGAATGCCAGGAACACAGTGGAACTGTTATCATTGCCGAAGAAGTTTGCCAAGCAGATTACTGTTCCGGGACGTTCGGACGAGGTGGCGTATGACTCGAGAGAAGCGAGGTCTGACGTTGATAGCTGTTAATGGCGCCTGATGTTTATGTCAATAAGAGGTTTCAACCCTCCGCTCTGAAGCTAGTCCAAACTATCCAAAGAATTTCCGAAGCAGCGGTCTTGACCGAACAGAAGGAACAAAAATGTGATATTTAAGGAAACGTGAAAGCTCTGCTCTTCAACCTGCACATTTTATTGCGATAAAGGGAAAGGCAGAAGAGTTGAACATAACTTTCATTCTTACACCGAATAACAACAAAAATCTCAACACAATCGCTTCTTACAGGTGAAAGCTACAAATTAAAGTCTTCTCATTTTGCGTTTAAAAGTTTATTCATACGCAATGTCTAGGTATCTACTGTATTAAATTTCGAATTATCTGGCAATCGACGTAAGGACCAACCGAAACCTCGAATAAGAAATAAGGAAATCTTCTTCATACGTTTCTTCAAGTTTGATCCAGCACTCGCTCGAGACAGCACGTTGGAAGAAAGCTTCGAAACTCCATCATAAATCCACCGAGTAATTACCGTACTACCGTATTCAATTTCTAATTATCTGACAATCGACGTAAGGACCAACCGAAATCTTAAATAAGAAATAAGAAAATCTCCTTCATACGTTTCTTCAAGTTTGATCCAGCACTCGCTCGAGAAACCACGTTGGAAGAAAGCTTCGAAACTCCGTCATAAATCCACCGAGTGATTACCGTACTACCGTATTAAATTTCTAATTATCTGACAATCGACGTAAGGACCAACCGAAACCTGGAATAAGAGATAAGAAAATCTCCTTCATACGTTTCTTCAAGGTTGATCCAGCACTCGCTCGAGACAGCACGTTGGAAGAAAGCTTCGAAACTCCGTGATAAATCCACCGAGTGATTTAACTGAGCGATTACAACAGTAAAACGGCAGAAGGGATGCAGCTTTGGCGAGTTCAAAAGGCGTCCCTCGCAACAACAAAAAAAAGAAGGGAAGAGGCCAAAGTTCCTTGAGTGTCTTTTCAATGGCAGAGCGACTACGCGTTTCACGGCCGAGAGATTATCGAAGATACCGTACTTGAAACGCGGCCGAAGCTTTAAGCGTGGCAAGTTACGACGACGTTACCCCAAAGGAATGGAAAATAACAGGAAATAATGGAACAGCTGGCAATGGTCCAGTACACGTCTAAGCGCCGAGAGAATTGCAGGAGAACGAGGAGGCCGAGGGGATTTCGCCGGCGAATATTTCCGGGTAAGTATTTCTCACGTACCGAGACGATGCAGTGTGTCGTGTCACAGCTGGCACGTGCAAATCTACGAAAAAGTAACTCCCCAGCCACTTTTCCAGACAATTTTACAAAACACAAGTAGATGCACGACCGAATAGAATTCTACTTTTACATTTCGAGGCGTTTAAACAATGATTTTACTTGTATGGAATTATTTAATCTTTCTTTAACAGCAATCAGGAGGCCCAGACTGACGGAGGATGGAAGAGATCGCTTGTATTTATTATTCAAAAAATTACTTAATATATATATATATAGAAATTTAAAAGGAAAAGATAGAATAATGTCTAAGTATATCTAGATATCTGCCACGGTCCATTAAGAGACACTCGCGGGAAAAGTCAAATCATTAGAAGTCAATGTATCATAAAAAAGAAATAAAGAAATAAATCGTTTGAGGAAAGGAAGTAGTTCAGGTTAATGTAGGACACGGCGCACGAGGTCGATCAATTTCGTGTCGATGAAATACTATTAGACCGTAACTAATTAATTGGACATTTATGACGTTTCTGCATGGTTCACTCTTGTGAAATATTCATCTAGAAACTTCTATGAGGGTATATTCTACGGGCACGTATTCCCTGTGACGCGGCTCTTGCAAAATCTATATTACCGTATTAGTTAATTGGACATTTATGACGTTTGTGCATGGTTCACTCTTGCGAAATATTCATCTAGCAACTACTTTTGAGGGTATATTCTACGGACACGTATTCCCCGTGACGCCCCCCTTGCAAAATCTATATTACCGACAATTTACTCGGCGTGCATTCACCGTCTGACCGATTTCCATTTCCAATCAAATTTAAAGCAGAGAGCGTCGAAATTGGACGAAATCGATCCGTTGTCCCCGATCGATCCTCTCGTTCGGGAACTGTACTATCGTAAAGTTACCTCGGCCGTAAATCGTAAACTTGGTGAACTTAACGATCCGATACGCGGTAATGAATCGGCGCTTAAGTGGTCGATTTTAAGGACTCCAAGGTTATCCCTCGCGAATATATATATATATATGTATGTATGTATGTAGAGATATATATACATATATACGTCGTGCCGTAAAATGGCTCGAATCTGCGCCAGTTGCCCGTAAAGCGAGAACTCATCGTTGTCCGGAAATGATCCGGTCGATCGGAGAAGGAGTGGACTGCGAAGCTCATCCTGAAGGAGAACGATGGAAAAGCCCGATAACAGTTTTTATGTTCAGATCGAAAGGAGAAAATCTTGGATGGGAGGGCCTGGAGGAACAGATATGGTCCTTTGTAACTTATGTCGGGCAACGCGTAAAGTACCGACTTGCCGTAGATGTAACGGAGTGCAATGAGAGGGAACACATCACGAGTGAAGAGACTTCGGGACACTTGTCATTTAGTACCGAAAACTAATATCGGTGATTTAATTGTGAAGCGACTATACGTCGCAGCGCGCTCGGATCGGTTGGAATCGGTGGGGCGGGAAGTCAGCTTTCGACCGCACGATCGCTCAGTCGTCGCCGACCATCCGGAAAGTAAGGACATGCTTTTCCGTGAAACGCGTTTTCATGTCCCGTGCAAGCCGTAATGCAGCGCTCGTTAGGTGCGGGACCTTGGGGGTTGAGTACAAAATTCGGTGCTATAATATTCGGATAGCACATAATTCTGGGAGTAATTTAAGCGTAAATTGTTTGAACTTTTTCCGCGCCATCGGGTACTTACCTCTTGTGGATTTTTGAATGGGGGTGGGTTTTCAAACATAAGGGTGGAAATTTTAATTTATGAATATTATTTTCGGAGAGCACATAATTTGCTGATAAATTTTCCCCTATTTTTGATTATTTACACATTTTTTAATGGTGGGGGTGCTAGCTTTATTAGTACCCAGCACCCCTACAGAAAAATTGAATTTTTTTTTCCAAAAATCGAGCTAGCACAAAATTTGCGAATGTAGCACATAATTAGCACATAAAGAGCACAAAATGTTAAGAAGAAAGAAATTTTAATTTCGTAAAGGTGGGGGTGCCAGGTTTACGCACCTGCGCTCGTTGACCATGATAACGCGCCAGCCCACCTCGCCTTCTTCGTGACCCGCTTCCTGGCCGATTCAAAGGTGCCAACGGTTCCCCAGCCTTACAGTCCTGACGTGGCTCCCCTAGACTTTTTTTGGTCCCGCGCTTGAAAACTCCCATTAAAGGACATCGTTTCGGGACAGTTGACAACGTCAAAGCGGCTTGCACCAAGACTCTTAAGGACATTCCGGAAGAGGCCTACCGTGCCGCCTTCGATGCCTAAGAATCTCGCCGGAAGCGATATATCGACGCAGGAGGAGCCTATTTTAAAACTTTTTAATGCGTTGTACCGATCTAATCTATACATTTTATTAAATCGGCTCCCTGACATTACTTTTCGGGCAAACTCGTATATCTGTATCTGGAATTTGGGATTCCATAATGTATTTAGGAAGTAAATTAGTACGAATTTTATCTGAGTTGCAGTATTATATAAAAACATTTAAATTGAAATATAACTCTACAGAGTTCGATTTATTTCAATTTGAAAATAAATTCGTATTTTTATAGGGCAGAGGTCCACGTCCCATTTAGACTTGTAATTGATGGGATTTTGCTTTCAAGGATTTCGAGGTTTCAGGAGTCGAGGGACATCATTCCGAGTCCTGAATGCAACAGTTAAACGCTTGTTAAACATTTAGACTCGGAATTTGCCCTGCGTTTACTTGATAGGGCCAAAACTCGGGCACTTATAATGTCTATACCTCGTCCCCAAATAGCCTGGTCCACTTGCGAACACATTTGCGTGTTCCCGTCGCCAACTGACGACCATACCTAGGAAAACGGGATATTTCCCACGGTGCTCTCCGGATTTAGGACAGTGAACCGACTCATACGCACAAGACGCAAAATCCTCGATTCTGAGGTTTCTCATCTGGAAGTGCGTCACCTCGGCTCATACGCGCGAGATTCGTTCGCGAGTCCCCGAAATTCTTGTCCTATTGCACAATTTATTTGTAATTATCGGAAACCGTTTAGTAAATCATTTTTTAGCATTCGGCTCGACCGAGGCTATTCACGTTTCCACGCAAAGAAGATAAGCCTACGACTCATCAGTGAGAAAAAAATGATGATCCCTTGAAGAAATTCAGGTCCTGATCGTTTCCCTAAATATTCCTGAAAATATCACCAGGATAACCTTTCCAGGTAATAAGTAAGCGGAGTTTTCATGATTGCCTTTTGAGATGCTCTTATAATTCTGAGTTATTGGATGAAATCGTGCTTAAAATGGAAGCAGCAGAGGAGAATGGAATTTTGGTGTCCCTCCCGGGTCAAGGTTGATATTTAATCCGTTTCACGTGTACCGTAATGCCTCTAATTTCGACCTGGTTGGGGTATCCGGATATCCGAAGATACCTGGTATGGCTGGCGCGGAAGGAAATGGATAACGGTTATGGGGTTCGAGTGGACGCCGGCGTCGCGACGCCACTCGTAAATGGCTATCATCCACGGCGTGTCATCTCGAGCTATCGGCTTATCGACCATCCCGCCTCTCCAACTTGGCATCACCCTCCTCTGGTGGAAGGGCTTAAGGCTCGCCACTTTTTGCCCCATAATTAGTTCCATCGCCCTTTATTAGCTGGGAATATCGGCTTCCTCCTTAAAACTTGCCCCGAGTTAGAAATCCGAAATGCGATCATACCTGGGAAACCTCGTCTCCGATATCCAAACCTAACTCTCGAATTTCACTCCATATCAATTAACCCAACCTCCCGATAACGAATTTCCCCGCAACGTATCCCGATTCAATTCGAGTTCGCGCTCCTCAAAATAGAATAATTTTCCATCTTAATTAATAACTCCGTGGCTGGAATATCTATCACCGCGCAGACACCTCATCCGGACTCCTTAGTCAGGCGGTACACGAAAGACGCACACAGCAAGGACGCGTCAAATATTTTAAGAAGCATTTAATACCCCCAAGTATTTGCGTATATCTTCGTACATAGGGCATACATTTCTTTTATTAAACATTTTATACGGCGAAGTAAATGCTGCGAGCTCGCTGTATGCATCTGTGGGGTGCGGCCTGGCTCAGTCGAAGACAAACATTCCGAATCTCACGATCCTCGCGAATTTTTATAATGAAAATTCATACAAATATAATTAAATCGTTGATCACTTATCATCGGAATAACACCACTACGGAATTAAAATAAAGAATCGTTACAGTTTATCGTGCAACTGCCTTTTCTTAACACTCGTCAACCTCGATCTTACAAACGTGCTCCTGCGGCCCAGAAATGTTCATTCGTCTCTTCCTCGATGATATCATTGCATGTGATTCGGGCATAAAAAGGACATCCCCTTAAAGTGATATGAAAGATATATATATTCAGATATATATATCTGAGTCTACATATATCTGAGAAGTCAAATCGTTGGGGAAAGGATTCTCCGAATTGGGTGTACCGATTCGTTTCAAATTTTACCACGTGGATATGGAGGTCCTAAAGTAGGTCCTGAAACTCGTGAAATTTCATTTTTCATCAAAAATTTATTTACTTCTCATGAACTAGAACCAACATGGCGTGGTCCGGGCACGTTTTCGATGTTTACGCTTCTTGGAGACTTAGAATCGGAAAAGAAGAGTTTCAGGATCTAGCTCGAACAATTTAGAATACCGTAGAAATGGAATATTACAGAGGTCAGATGGGAAAATCTGGTAATTAAATCTCCAACGATTGCAAATGAGAATGCTGGCTCGTCCTGCGGCTAACACGTGTTTTTAGAGCAAACATTTAGTTACAGCTAAACGTCCCAGATGGCAACGTTGGTTCGTCAAAATATGAATAGTCATGAATTCGCGGGATTTCGACAGGTGTACACCGATCTTTTTATCATTACTTTACCGAAATGACATATAAAGCCCATCAGTTCGTATAATTCTCAACGTAGACTGTAAAGGACTTCAACATAAATATAAATGTCGGTAATGGGACGCACCAACTTATGTTCCCACTTGAGTATTCAAAGCGGCATTACCGCCAAAAAGGGTATAGATGAATTTTACTTTATCGACGTAGATTAAATTATTTTAGCACCTTTCATATCCTCTTAACCCTTTCGTTACCTTGGACGAGATATCTCGCGACCCAATACTGGCCGATTAACGCTTTTGACGATAATCTAGCTTTCTAGCACCAATATTTTGACATTCTAGATGACTATATTTTATAACTAATTCTATTCGTATAGCTAAAAGGAAGAAATAAATACAGCTACTACCGGATCGCGAGATATCTCGTCAAAAGCGTTGATCCGCTACTACCGGGTCGCGAGATATCTCGTCAAAAGCGTTGATCGGCCAGTATCGGGTCGCGAGATATCTCGTCAAAAGCGTTAATCGGCCAGTATTGGGTCGCGAGATATCTCGTCCAAGGTAACGAAAGGGTTAAAAAAGAGATTCCACCGAGGTTTAGGCGATTGAGGTCCTCTTCCCGGAGGTGGGCCGCGAATTGCTCGGCAGCCGAGTGGAGCTGGGCATCTCGTATCCGGGAATCGTCCGGGACCTTCCTTGGCGCGGCGGCTGCAGTCGCTGTAGCTGCACCCGCGTCGGAGGGCGAGGGCGTCCTTGCGAGGGTTGGCGCCGGTGCACTCCCGGCGACAGAAATTGTCGCTGCCTCGTCTTTCGCGGTCCATGAATTATTAATACGGGCTCGTTCATGAATCGGCCAGGCCGGGGCCGAGGCGCGCTCGTATTACCTTTACGCTACCCCGCTTTACGATAACTGTCCGTACTCTCGCGAGTAAGTGCCCCCCGCGAACAGGGCGGGATCGGTCGAGGGAAGTTTGCCTCCGTCGACGCCAAAAGCGCCCGACAACCCCCCAAGGCGTGTATTCGAGGGCGTGTAAGACACCTCGGATGCCAGGGTCCCTTATCACGCCGGGAACGAACCACTAGGCATGTCCGACAGCCTCGCAAATGTCGAGGGACCGGCCAGGATAACCCGACTAAGGGGTTCTTTTTAGGGACTTGGACTTGAAAGGATACTTCGTATTATCTGTCGGGGTTTAGGAGGGATTTTGAGGTCGACACAGAGTTTAGAGGCAGTGCCGCCTATTCGCCCGAGGGTCGGAAGCGGGTACCTTGATTTCATGGATTCTGTCATATAATCCTGACACATAAGCGATTATTTCTTGAGATAGTCCTACTATCTTCGCAAGAATTAAAGAAAATCCTAGCACGTAATCCTCGCATGAACCGTTATTAGCGTGGAATTTCTTGACTATGATCAGTTGATCTCGGATCGGTAGAATCCATTGTACCGACAAAAATTAGGTCGTACGTTAAGTAACCACCCGAAATCGGGCAATTAACTGCAATCGAGCAGTAAGGATTTTGATACGAATGTTGGGGCAACGAGCACAAAGACGTTACAAATTAAAGCGAGGAGCAGAGGGGACGTCTTTCATCGCTTTCCGATATCTCTCCATTGGTGCTTTAAATCCAGTTACGAACATTTCGTTGCGCATTAATTGATTCGGTATCTACATTCGATGTACCGAAAGAGATCCCACTGCGATATCCTATTTGTTTCCACGATAGACACCGGTATCAGATACTCGTTTTCGCAACGAAACTTTCAATCCTTCCGCTCAGCCCCGGGCAGTAAAATGCATCAATACACCTTAAGCTTGCATGAGGAATACTTCCGAAGCGCAGCTGAATATATCTCGAGCCACGTAAGGTGCTTTCTCTGTAAGGAGGTCTTACGGTGCGACAAGGGCGTGCCGTTAAGCATGCGCGAACGCCTTAGACTGTCAAGGGAGGATCCGGAGCACCCATGACACGAGACTTTCCTTTACGAGACACGCGTATCGAAGGGGCACTTAAGATTAACGGACCAAGTTCACGCCGGGCGTTTATGCAGGCCTACAATAACGTCGCTTTTATGCTGCCCTTGACCTGGGATAAAATCGCGTTTAAAATGCGACCATGAATGCATGCATCGGTAACCAGCAGCGCATCCAAAGAGGGAAAATAAACGACGTTAAGGTGAAGTGAAACTCGTCGAGCAACTTCATCGACGTCGATAAAGAAGATTTTTCTAAATGCCTACGTTGCCGATGTTCGCTTTTATATTCACAGCTGTGTCGAATTATATTGGATATTGTACCAGATGGCATACTCCACCTGTCGTTTTCGTACAATAATTATAAAGAGATCGAAATGAAACTCCAGAAATCCGCTGGATTCATGCTTTCTGGGGTCCTAATTGATTGCAGAGGGACCCCCTGCGCCATCTGTAATTTCCAGGTCAATTAAATTTTCACTCCGAGACCTCGTATTCCTATCGTTTTAGCATAGAAGCGGATACAACACTTTTTTTGCCTTTATCACGTTCAAATGCGAGTTTATCGATTACCAGAGTGTTCTAAATTGTCGTAAAATTCTCCTGACCCTTTCGTTTCTCATATCAGAGCCTTCGATAATTGTATATTGATCGAAATATGAGAGTTCGACGCCATTTTGGTTTTGGTCCGGGCTGAGTTAAAAAATTTTTGTTCCAAAAATCCAAATTTTGAATGTGTTAGGACAATTCTTAGATGATCAGGAGCGATGTGTCAAAGTTTCGGACAGTTTGGTCCAGTACCCTTAAAAAAAAGTGTTGTATTCGAATTGTCTGATTTGAAGGGGGTTTCACTTCAGCTTAAGGGCGAGATCGCTGAAATTCAATTAAAGTCAGGCCGTTCGAATATTTCTTTACATCTTCTTTATCCCATTGGCGGATTAAGCGGAGCTAGGAGTGAAACCAATAGTCGACTTTATGCACCGCGAGGGGAATAACGGCGCCATTGAATATGATTTTAGGCAGGGTGCGAAAGTTTCCGCGCCGGGAAGCCTGCTGGATTATTTCTGTTTACCCTCGATCCCCTGGCGATGGGGGTAAGGAAGACGGGAACGGGGCCTCTCGTAAATTTCGCCACGAGACTCGGGGCTGCGAGGCTCCTCGATGATGTGGAAATTCGAATTCTCCCCCGGGAACACGTACCGCAATAAAACTGTTCGTAATGCCGTAAAGATGCCCGCAACGTCGCGCCTTATGACCTACACGGTTTGCAGGACGCTTTTTTAAGGGACATTTGTGAAGCCACGTTTGAATTTATAGTGCAGATTTGAAACGAGGGATTCAAGGAGTCGGCCGCGTTAAAGATTTCTGACGATGTAAATAGACATACAAGTAGATATTAAGGACACCCTGTTTTTGCAAATTTCATACAATTCCGGTGCGTAAGGTTGTTTCAAAGTTTCACATTTTACCCGACGGTTTAGATTAGTATGCAACGTTTGCAATAATTTTACGTTCCATCGGACACTTTTCGGAGCAGCTTGTAAGACAAGGCATATATTATACATTAAGCACATCTATGAGTGTTATAAATTTCATGTATCGTGTTTGTATAAAGCTAAAAATTGACGGTTCATACATTTATTACAGTTCTTTTCTTGCAATCTAGTGTGGTTTCATTTAAAACACGAAATTTACGTGCTCGTCGCATTTGTGACAATTAATTGCCTCCGTATGACGTTTCCCATTCCTCGTGAGAACGTACACATGACTTTCAACGTCACCACCTTGGGTCCTTGTACCAGTACTTGGGTAATAACTTCCGGAGTAACGAGCTCAGGATCGACTTTTAGGATTCCTTCGAGAGAGGCGTAGGATTTAATACCCTTTCGCTGTCATTGTGCGTCAAGGGTCGCGTTTTATCCCTCGGGGGCCTTCCCCGAGCATTTGGGAGACGCTTTTATGATAAGGTCTTCGACTGATAGAGCGAGAGGCCGCGGTTTCCCTCGCGAGGGCGCCACGTGTGCGTGGCCGCTCCAAGAAGTAGGTGCAGGACGCGTTCTCGCACACCGCCTTATTTACGGCACGAATAAAGTTAAATGTGGTGAAAATCTAGCTTAACCCGGCAATAAATGCGCCCGTAAACTTTGACGTGATTATATCTGATCGCCCCGAAGACTCGAGCGGGGCACTTTATCGTCTTTACGAGTCGACCTTAAAGGCTCGCCATTAAGGCGCATCTCTGAGGAAAAAACTTGGGTTGTAAACGAACTGGAGGACCAGACGATATTTAGCGACTGTCGGAGCCTCTTGAAGGGACGATCCAACCGGGATGAACCTTGAGAAAGGGAAAACAAAGGTTAAGAGCTTAAAGGGATCGGGGATACCGACGAAACCTGGTTTCGTTATAAAAATGTTGAAGGGTTGGTCAAACGAACGAAGGGGCGTCTAAAATGTACGAACCACGGGTAGGTACTACTAGAGAGGGTTTTACGAGGGAGTAAAACGTGGATTACAGATTTTTAAGACTGGTCATTAGGGGGACACGATTCGAGAGGTAACTTCGGTCATATACTTCGGCGCTTATGTCGGTTCGCGTCTTATCACCAACTTTGTCCCATCTTTGGTTCAATTTTGGGTCTCGAGTACCTTGACGTTACCGGGAAGAAAACTCTGGAGAATTTATCGCGGGAGAATTCAGCGATTTCTGGGAAAGTAGTAATTTTCCTGGTACTCGTTGCGATTACTTGGCATTAACGCGTACTCGGCAAGCCGCGATGCGGATAAATTCCGCGAGCAACACGGAAAAGGCGGCGGAAATCCACCCCGCGATCTCTCCCCGGCAATGGCATTCAGCGAACAACGTTTCCTGATGAGGTCCTTAATTATCTTAATATCGCTCCTTATAATCTTCGCGACGGGAGGGAGGAACAAAACCCATTTGTGTTTTCCGCAGGCGTGGCCGGGGCTCCGGAAAACGCAACCCCTCCGCCCCGACGCGGCGGTTAGACGAGAAAACGCAAAACGCGGAAGGATGCGGCTTATGCATATGTGATGCGAGCCGGTATCTTACTCCGGCACGCTTTAAACCGCCGAAACTATTTCGCTAAAGAGCGCCAGTGATAACGCCATTCGCCGCAATCACCTCCCGCCACTTCCCGATTGCGCCGCGGATTTTCTTATCCCGGCTCGCCCCTCCCTATCTTTACTGCACCTGCACTTATTCGGCCAGTGCGACTCTAACCGTAACTTCGAATTACCGACGTCGTTTCCATCGATTACACTAAACCCCCGATGAAATTCTCGAATTAAATGCGATTATTCACGGAGCCTTCTAACGGATGCGGTGTCAAGCGCGTTAACGAAGCCCCTGTTTAGTCAATGCTCCTCTAATTAGTTAGAACCGAGGTGTCTGATTTATCCCGGCAGGATATTCGAAGTCGGCATCATCGCTGAATGTGTTTTTATTAATAATAGAAAGTTGATTTTGGGGCCATAGAAATTACCTTAATTATGTGACGTAAGTTACCGTGGAGCATTTCTCACGTTTAGGCTTATTGGTTACTCGTTTCCTGTTTTATCGTTTAATTAGTGTTTTTTATGCTCGATGTATGAATTTATTCAATTAGAACGGACAGGATATCGGAGGCAATGGCTTACGATGGCCTGGATTTCATATAGGAGTTAAAGGCAGTATAAATATTCAAGTGCCACTTAGTCTTCAAATTAGCCAATCACGGTCGTGAACCTCAGATTTAAGTGCACCTTAAACATTTCAGCTTCGCCGAAAGCAGCGAGACAAGTGGAATTTAAACTAAAGCGCATGAAGTTCTGGCGCCGAGTTAATAAGCGCAATTATTCCGATGCACAACAGGTAAGTATGTATATCTCACCCGGTAATTGAATTAATTTACGTACCGAGGTCTTGAGCGATATGTAAATCACGCGCACTTCAACACCTTGCGCACCATTTTCCTGACTATTATAAACGACAATGCCAACCGACACCTTGGAAGGTACGATACTAATTACTCCGCGCCGGCGAACCTACTAAAATAATCCCTCGCAATGTCTCAACCCCTTTAAATAGCAGTACCTTCCGACACATTCGTGCGTCAATTACCACTTCCTTAGTATTACCAAAAGATCGTCCTAAACCCGACAAATCCTCTCGACAAGACGATTCGATCATAATCGGCGGAACGTTATCTCTTTGGTACCTGCTGATTAAAACAGTCAATTAAGGTGAAGTGAAACCCCCTTCAAATCAGTCGATTCGAATACAACACTTTTTTTCAAGGGTATTGGACCAAACTGTCCGAAACTTTGACACATCGCTCCTGATCATCTAAAAATTGTTCCGACACATTCAAAATTTGGATTTTTGGAAAAAAATGTTTATCTTAGCCCAGACCAGAACCAAAATGGCGTCGAGCTCTGATTTTTCGATCAATATACAATTATCGATGGCTCCAATACGAGAAACGAAGGGGTCAGGACAATTTTATGACAATTTAGAACACTCTGGTAATCGATAAACTCGCATTTTAACGGGATAAAGGCAAAAAAAGTATTGTATGCCCTTCTATGGTAAAACGATAGGAATACGAGGTCTCGGAGTGAAAATTTAATTGACCTGGAAATCACAGATGCCGCAGGGGGTCCCTCTGCAGTCAATTAGGACCCCAGAAAGCATGAATCCAGAGGATTTCAGCAGTTTTACTTCGATTTCTTTATAATTATTGTACGAAAACGACAGATGGAGTATGCCATTTGGTACGATACCCAATATAATTCGACCCAGCTGTCAATATAAAAACCAACGTTGGCAACGTAGGCATTTAGAAAAATCTTCTTTATCGACGTCGATCAAATTCCTCGACGTGTTTCACTTCACCTTAAAATTTCCAAATAAAACTGTAAAACCGAAACTGTCAAGTATACCTGCCAAATGATACCGTTAATTAAAGCATCTAAATAAAATTTAAATATACCTGTCAAGTAAAAGTTATATGAAACTACCGAATAAAGATGTGAAATGGAACCGGGAACTAAAACTGTCATGGAAACATTGTCAAGTGTCGTTGAATTTCATAAACGTTGAAAGGTATTGACCGATCCTCGGTCGTGATAAGACGCGTAAACTCCGCGTTCCCCGCCGAGCTTATCGGAGAGAGAGGTCGTCGAGTTCGCGGGGAATATTTTTCAGCCCCGTAGGAGGAGGTATCAGTTAGTCCGGGGACTGCACGCGCCTTGCATAGATTACGCGTGCACAGAGGGGCGGGTGCATATATTAGGACGTCGCATCGCCGTTCTAAATTGGAGTTTATCGTCGAACTCCGCGAAACACCGGTGTGTCTTGCCCCGGCGCCGGGTACAAATATACGGCATACGTGTGCCGAGGAGTTGGCGGTGCTCGGCCTAAATATGCATTATGGTCGGAAGCTGCCTTAACTGTTGCACAATTCCGGAATCTCGTGTTATCGCCATTGTCCGCCTCCCCCGATGGCCGTGCGTCTCGGCGGCCATAACGCGTAACTGCCTGCCGCGGGTTAACGTGCCCCTTGCAATTTCGGCTAAATTAATTCGGATACGACTGCGCGTCGATTACGCAGTCCTAGGGCCTGCAAACGCGAGTCTAATTAACCGCTTCCCGATGAGGCGCAATCAAGGAGCGGGTCTTCAAACGAGGTCGCGGTGATAAGACGGACGCGTACCTTGTACATACTGGATGTACATTATATCGTATTCCTAGGAAAAGAATTTTCTCAGGAGACTATCTCCACGTTTCACGACTTTATGGTCTTGGGAAAGGCAAGATAAGGTAAAGTCGTCAAGTTAACAGGTGATAAGGTTAAGGTGAAGTGAAACCCCCTTCAAATCAGTCGATTCGAATACAACACTTTTTTTTAAGGGTATTAGACCAAACTGTCCGAAACTTTGACACATCCCTCCTGATCAGCTAAGAATTGTCCTGACACATTCAAGATTTTGATTTTTAAACAAAATTTTTTAACTCAGCCCAGACCAGAACCAAAATGGCGTCGAGCTCTCATATTTCGATCAATATACAATTATCGAAGGCTCTGATATGAGAATCGAAAGGGTCAGGAGAATTTTACGACAATTTAGAACACTCTGGTAATCGATAAACTCGCATTTGAACGGGACAAAGGCAAAAAAAGTGTTGTATGCGTTTCTATGCCAAAACGATGGGAATACGAGGTCTCGGAGTGAAGATTTAATTCGCCTGGAAATCACAGATGACGCAGGGGGTCCTTCTGCTTCACTTCACCTTAAGTCTGGACAAACGTTCCTACTTTCCGGAGAGGGGACGCGTGGATTCGAAGATTATGATTCTGCGGATAACCAGGGGTTGTCTTTCGGATTTTTCGTACATTTTTCTTTCCTTTCGAGTGCCTTCATTTTTCAATTGGATCGAGGCATTGCGATGCGCGGGGTGTAAGGAACGTGGTCAAGGTGAGATGGACGGGGTGCTCGAAATAGTTTTTGTATAAATATAAACGCTTGATTTCATAGAGAGGGGTAACGGTTGCAGGATTGTCTGGAAGGTTAATAACCAGTTTTGATGGGTGCGGAAAATTATCACCGTTTACGTTGGGTAAAGCTGATTGTCGGAGCAAAGCTAGGTATTCCATGAAACTGCACAGCCGAGGCAGCGAGTCGGAGCCCGCGCGCTTATCGTGGATTAAAATTGTACGCACCTAATCGGCACCGCAGCCGAAGCTTCATGAATATCCTCGCCGGTATCGGGAATTCGCCTAACGGCGCAGTCACTGCATACGTTACCCAGGAACGTAGAAAGGCCATAACGGTTAGGCGAGAACGGGCTCCCTTGTAACCTCCCTTAACGACCGCGCGCGAGTTCCATTTCGAGGAAGTTCATCGCGAGGAATCCACCCTCCATATATCCATCATCCGATGATCGATAGTCGAAGCATCGTACAAGCTTGTCCACGATTTCCTCCATTTTTGCCGTTTCCCAGTCAGGGAATTAAAACAACCGGACTCGGCGCGAAGAACGTCGGGGGGTTCGGTGGGTTCTCCACCCCCAAGAAACGGGGCCATTATTTCTCGACCGATGGATAAAAGTGGCCCCGCGTCGGGTAGGGCGGCGAGGAGGAGCGAGAGAAGAAATACGCGAAGAAAGGGTGGAGGGTGGAGGATAGGCACGGTCAGTGACGCGAGTTATCAGGGAAGAACTGGCTGCTTGGTCGCGAGTACTTTTATGGTCCGGCCAAGAGAGAAATGGAGGCCAGGATCGCGCCTCTCTTCCTTGTCTCTCCAGCCCTTGGAGGATCCCGCCCTCTCTCTCCGACCCTCCATTCTTCGTCCCACCCTCTAACCCTCCCGCGAGCAGTTTATTACTCCCCCGAGGTGAAACCTCCTTAACGCGTCTAATTAATTAAACCCTCGGGTTCCAAACGGTTGCTGAAAGAATTATCTCCTCGTCAATGGCCGTGGTAGGAACCGCAGGTGCTCCCGTCTCTCAACTTCTTCTTCTCCTCCGTTTTTTCTGCCCCCTCCCCCGCCGCCGTTTCTCCCTTTCCATCGGTCCGCTTCTTTCAACCCTTTCTCTTTCACCCCCTCCTCGCGCTTTCTCGCGAGATCAGCCGACGAGGAGTCTCCGTCGCTGGCCTCGATTGCCAGCTACATTGTGCCCGGGTCTTTACGGAACACTTTTAACAAGCTGAAACTTCACCTTTTATCCCGGCCCCTCCGAGTGCCGGACGGGGACCCGAGGATGGGTTAAAGCGGAGAGTTTAGCGGCCAGGAAGTTTTAATCTTCCGAGGGGTGATCGTTAAATCGCCAAGTTCGCGTTAACTTGGCCCGCTCCGGCCCGTCCGTCCAGGACGCGTCACCGTGTCGCAGCCTCTGGTCTATCCGCGTCCACCATCCCCGAGTCCCTCTGTGAATCGCCTATGTACCACCCCTCGCAACCTTTCCACCCCTTTGTGCCCGGTTAACCGTTTGCTCTCCTCTGACGACCGCATCACGCCTCGATCACCGCGCACCCCCCAATTTGGAAACTCCTGTGGTGGAGGACGATCGGTTTCTGATGACGATTTTCATGGAACTTTTCCCCACCGATAGTTTAGGCATCTACCTTTCATAGGCGATTATCCGGACCTTAAACTAGAGCATCTATCCTTCTAGGTGCGGATAGTTGCCTTCGTACATATCAAAATAAACGCTACAAAGAGAGATTAGGAAAACGTTGGAGGCCTTTATTTGTTATATTTATGAAGTAAAAACGAGGCAAATATATTGCCTTACGCGCCAGTTTTCTATTTTTACAACAGTTGCTTCAAGTTGAGGAAAACTTTACGGGCAAATTCGATGCTCTGATTTTTTTAGGCGATCATAACATTACGCGCATGCATACTTTGGGGATGTTGTGTCGTAAGTGATGTGCCGGGGGGAAGAGCTATGCGAGCAGAGGCGTCAAGTTGGTGAAAGTTCTTTTACCTCAAAGATCTGTGAAACGTGGCAATCTATCCTGCCGGGGCATCTATCCGTACTTTACCCAGTACATTTTTAGCCGTCGTACTAAAAGTACCAATTTAATTAAGATTCGAGTAATCCACTTGGGTGGAGATTCCTTTCTTTCATCGATTCACCCTCTTTCATTGGTTCATCCGCCAGGTGAGAAATGTGCTTCTCCGAGTGAAGCGCGTTAACGTCTCTCCACATAAATTCCCTAAAACAAAGCCCTTTCTTCCCAGCCGATGCAAAGCTATTTCCCTGACCTTCCTCAAGACTCCTTTAAATCATACCTTTATACCTTCGCGCCCATTAATTTCGTCCGTCTCCCCGGCTCGCTGTTAAGGAACTTTCGGCTCGGAAGCTCTCTCTCGTCAGGAGCTGTTCAAGTTCTTCAAGAAAATAAATAAAGGGAGAAGAAGGCGCCTCCTTTGCAGTCCGGGGTTGCGCGTTCTCTTCTTCGTCCATCGTTCCGTTGTGTCGGGGCAGAAAGTAGAATCGGTTCGGTGCAATTTCTTGGTCCATTCGATGCGGACCTATTATGGTCTCCAGCATTTAGGTACCGGGGAATCGGATCTCTAATTCGGGCGCGTTTAATCCAGAGGGGGGAGTCGATCGAAGGGTCAAAAATCGAAATCGATCCCCTCGACGACGAGGACGGGGTTGTCGAACGGAACTGATCAAAATGGAAGGTGGACCGCGCACCGGCAGTCGGTTCCGATTCGGCACCATGACTAATTCAATATAACCGCCAAGTCGAGGGGCTACGGTCAAAAGTTCACGACCTGAAATAGCGGCGGATGAAATATGCAAACGATCGAACAGTCGCGCCGCGAGCGTCGATCCAATACGAACGCGGCTTATAACTTCGTCCGATGAAATGGCATCTGGAGAATTCAATCGATCCTGCGCAGGACGGATGCAACAGTTTGCACTCCGATGCATTAATGATCATTATTCATTTGTTATCGATTCGATAATTATTTTCGGAGCTTTTATCAATGCCACCGTTTCTCTTTACCCTGATGGTAGCTGGGGATAATTGAATGAGAGCAACATTTTTTGTAAACTGGCTGGCTTTAAGCGTTCATAAATACCTCGCGTAACAGTAACTGAGCATAACGATAAGAATTGGCCGATCAAATTGTTGAACATCGGTGCCATGTTACGATTTCATCAATTTCATTGATTAGTTCTTGTCGTTATGGTTACCTATATGCTTACACGAGAGATCTGTGAAAACGTTAATCACTCGGCTAAAGAATTATCAGCAAATCTCTGAAATCATGAAAAATGTTATTTCAGTTCATGGATGAGACTTGTCGGACCTTTCACGCGTCTTCAATGAAAATGTTACAAATTTCTAGCGTTTCCAGTAATGGTCAAAATTACGACGCGAGGTCATGATTTACCGGTATACTGCACTTTTCTATAGAATAATTCCGTCGTACAAAGCCACATCAAAAGCCTGTCGGAAGGCCAACCGACGAGGAACCTATGAAGTCACCCCTTCGACATTTGTTCTCTTTTGTGAGGGAAACGGCCGACGTCGGGGAAATTCCGTATCGGCGGAGAAATTCGATGGCAGGCCTTTCCTTGCGGATCCGCGGAAGCGTCGATGCCTCTCGCGATATTTGCGAAATCCTTTATGGGAAATACTTCGAGGGTCTCGTCCGCCCCTTTTTGCGGAAACAGGGCGAGGCCTTTAGACGCTGGAATTGAGTTGTCGAATGCACGTCGTAGACCCAGGAACCCGACAACCCTAGAACGGCGTTTCCTTCTCATCACCCAATTTCCCTCCGCCTTCTTTTCACGCCATAAACGTTTGCGATTAAGCACCTAATGCAAATAAATGTCACTGAAATATTTACACGGCCGAACCTTCTCAAGAAGTAGGCACGGCCAAATTAAAGGAGGAAGATACCCCGAAGCAACTTCGACCTCCTCAGCAATGGCCAATAAATTCGTTGTCCCCAAGGAATGTCACCACTCCCAATCTTAATAAATAAGATCCTAACTGACCAACTCACTGCCTTAGAGATAATCAACGTCCGGCTCAAACCGCTGGACATTTTGGTAAACGCTTCTCCTTAACACATTCGCGACCACGGACGTGAATTCACGTCTTTTCAAGTTCTATTCCTGGTTGCCGTTGACGTAAATTCACGTCATTTTAAATTCTATTCCTGGTTGCCGCTGACGTGAATCACGTCCATAACGACACACGATACACGTTTGCGGCACCCAGTTTCAGAATTGCATTATTTTCGCCGGTACTCAGTATTTGAAACGGAAAAAATTTGCCGATCGAGAATGTGTTAAGACGTAATCATCGACAATTTGATTTTTCGAAAGTGAACTCCCAAGTTGGTCAAAAAAAAAGGGGGTTGAAATGTCAGGCTGCTCCAAACACGATTATACCTAGAAGCACGAAGTTTCGTAGAAATACACTTTGTTGAAATCCATCAGACCCTCGTGAGGCGAAAATTCGATGTTCGTTTTCTGTAAGGGATGAATAGGCTGATAGATAATCGAAACGTACCTAAAATCCCACGAGCCAGGGACGTGATATCTGGAGATGGACCCGTTTCACCCCAGCACGGAGCACGGGTAATCAGCCAGTTAATTGTAAATCGCAAAACATATGGCGTCTCGAAATCCAAGATCGCGGGGAAGAAGATTTCGGCCAATTTGCATGTTATTGCTCGTACAGGGTGCAGCCGGAGCGACCAAATCGGGGGAAGGCCTAGGGTGCCTACAAGAGGCGGTCCTTGACGGGGGAGTCTCGCTCTCCCTGGTTTTCTGCCAGCAGCTGGAGGTCTTTCCGACGATCGCGGGGAACCGGAAGGCAGTGCCCTGCATAAATTACCTCCCCGAATCCCGGCGTTTCCGGCGGCTCGATAATTGGCTCAGTTCGCTAGAAGAGCTCGCCCCTAGACAATGGGCCAGGGATCCCCGGGATCCGCGATTCTCGCAACCTCATTCGCATTCATTGGTTTCCAATTAATTCCTACAAAGCGGCTAAGTTATTAAGCCGCTAATTGCAAAACCGGCGACGGGTACAGAGGCCGCGCCGGTTCGCCAAAGTCCGAAATTCGAGGACTTGGACGACTCGGCGAAAGCGACGATTCCTCGAGGAGGAGGAGCTTATCTATTCACGGGATATCACCCCTTCTGCTTAAACTTAAAGGTCGATTTACGTACGTTTCGTATCGTCTCGGTATCCGTCCTGTACATACGGTACGTGAGTCGACTTTAATCCTTTCGTTACCTTGGACGAGATATCTCGCGACCCGATACTGGCCGATTAACGTTTTTGACGAGATATCTCGCGACCCGGTAGTGGCCGATCAACGTTTTTGACGAGATATCTCGCGACCCGGTAGTAGCCGATCAACGCTTTTGACGAGCTATCTCGCTATCCGGTAGTAGCTGTATTTATTTCTTCCTTTTAGCTATACGAATAGAATTAGGTATAGAATATATTCATCTAGAATGTCAAAATATTGGTGCTAGAAAGCTAGATTATCGTCAAAAGCGTTAATCCGCTACTACCGGATCGCGAGATATCTCATTAAAAGCGTTGATCGGCCAGTATCGGATCGCGAGATATCTCGTCAAAAGCGTTAATCGTCCAGTATTGGGTCGCGAGATATCTCGTCCAAGGTAACGAAAGGGTTAAGTGCCAACCAGACGCTAATTCGATTTTATATTAATTATCCCATCTTCAATGTATTCAATTTCTTTATATTAATTTTTTATTAATATATCAACCGTTCATGTTAATCCTGACACTTGAAGTTTGATCCTAGATTACATACGTTTATCTGCAATTGCATTCCGTAGGACCTGTTTTTAATACGTGGATAATTTTAAAACGAGTGGCAGTGAATTGTATTATAATTATTTGGTCGATCGTGTAGGATTAGGTTCGTCCATTTAGGGTTATTTTCGGGAGGGTTTAGTTACTCGATTAAGGTCAAACTTGAGCGAATGGGTTGCGGACTTCGTTAAAAGAGGAATTAAAAAAGAGAAACACGTATCTCCTGCCCCGGTTCGGAGAACGCGACGTACGATTGGCATTCCAGCCGAGAATGACAGACCTCTGACGTTTCATAATACGCAAATGGAATGACTGAAAAATTTGAGTTGTTCATGATGGACAGTTTCCATCAGTTTTTCGAGACTTTCGAGGCTCGCGGTATAACCGGCTCGCCCGAACTCGCGATTCCATGAATACAGTACTTGCGGATATTGGCTATTAGAAATTGTAACTCGAGATGTTTGAGGAGAATGTTACGGGCACAATATCCAGTTTCGAGGATGCTCCGCGAGATTCTGCGGTCGAGACTCGCCTACGTATAAGCTTATTTCATTTCGAATGCGAAGGAACAGTTGTTCGATGACGAGCAAGCACGAGTCCGAAGTTCCGCACGGCCAAATTCCAGAAGAAATAGAAGAAATTCCCCTCTCCATGCTTGCACGAAAAAAGAATAACTTGGTGGCAATAATAGCAACATGGCCAAAATATTATTGTACTATGAACTACGCAAATGACGAGATATTTTTTCCTGTTCAATTACTTAAATACAATTGTTCGGAACCATCTCGACAGACAAGTTAAGATCTAAGCTGGGCAAACGGGGATCTATGTAAAAATAAATCATTTCCGTTAAACCGGTCAGATGATGGAAAAAATCGGCCAAATTTCGAAAGAAATTCCCCCCTCCATGCTTGCACGAAAAAAGAATAACTTTGTGGCAATAATAGCAACATGGCCAAAATATTGTTGTACTATGAACTACGCAAATGATGAGATATTTTTTCCTGTTCAATTACTTAAATACAATTGTTCGGAACCACCTCGACAGAGAAGTTAAGATCTAAGCTGGGCAAACGGGGATCTATGTAAAAATAAATCATTTCCGTTAGACCGGTCAGATGATGGAAATTTAATAAATCGAACGATACACTCGTTTGGTACATCATTTTGCGGCATAGCAATGGAAGCTCTTCACTTGGAAGAATTATTCAACGCGATAATTAAAATGATTGATTCTGCGATCAAGCCGATAAACGGTATATCGGTCATAATTATTTCCCGTGATGGCCGAAGATGGGATTCGGCAAAACGAACGAGCAACGGAGAAAGGGAGCGAGAGAAAGCGTTAAACAGGGCTTAATCAAGGTTTGCAACCTCCGTATGTTTATTCATAAACATTAAAGCACCACCTCGTGCGATGCACGAGATGAAAAGCTCGGAGAGCATTTTGTGCGTGTGCGTGTCACTGTTAGAGAATCGCATGCGCTCCCGGTCCACGTAAAAAGGAGAAAGAAGGGTTTTTAAGTACTCGCAAGGCGAGCACTCAGCCGCAAGATCGGGGTCACATTATGCATAACACATTAGTCTATTAATGTTGAACGAAACGAGGCGAGAGCCACGGAAGTGCGATGCTTTGGGACGCGGGGTCACCTGCGAGAATTTCAAAAATTTTGCGAAAAAGCAAGTTGCAGCGTATTTTCGCAAAACATTAGGTTTTCCCTTTGCTGAACCTTCATCGAAGGGACACGAGTGGTCGATCTAGTTCGCGCGTTTGGATCAACTAGGCTATGTTCATCGAGGTGTAACTCGATCGTTGCACCCACCTCGTTAATTAACATTCATAGGCAGCGAGGTCTAACATCTCATTTGACATCGGAGTCGAAGAGATTGGAAGTGCCAAACAAAAAACACCGAGAAATTCGACGTGGTATGGAAAGTCCATACGTTTGTGGTAATAAGCTCAGCTGGGATCTATAAGGCCATTTCGACGCGGCGCGAAAACAGAGTAAACGAACCATGGTCCAATTTCGCGGTTTTATTGCAAACGCGACAAAATTGCGAGGCGACGTCGAACGAACCGCTTGTTAAAACGGGAACTTCGGTAAAATCACTTAACTCCCACTTATCGGTATAAACTCGATTTTAACGAGATTTTCGGAATGAGAGTGCCCCCTGCGGAGCGCTGCTTCCTCGACGGCGATTCCGTGATACCGGAATTTCCTATTTTCTCCGAAAACAAATCCGTCGATTTGGGAATTCGGAGCAGATTGCAATTAGCTGCTAATTTGACGGCTGATGAAAACATCTTACGTGGGAAAATCTGGCTCCAATTTTTTTTTTAGATTTTACTAATCTCTTTTCACGTCTAACTACGTAAACGACGCGCGACGAGTTTGGTGATGAGATTTTTTTATTTGGCGGTACTTTTGGATTTTAGTTCTTCCATTGGTTGAAAACTATTTTGAAGAAAGGAGAAGATGCCGAATTAAATTCGTTCTGACGTTTTGCCATCTGTAATAGAGAATTAGATATTCGACAACGATTTTCTTAAGAAGAGGAAAAGTCACGGTGGCAAAGAAAAATTTTGTTGGAAATTTCAGCAGTCAGGGATTAAGCGTGTCCCTCGAGGCATTCTATAGAAAGTTTGAGACTGCCAGAATTTTTATGCTCATCGTCCGAATAAAATATGGCTCTATTAAAGATTCACGTGAAACATTGCCAGTACGAGGTACTCCTTTTTAAATTCTAGCATCAAAGCTGCAGTAAATAAGTAACGAGGGCAATGAAGAATCCCCGAAGGAGCTTTTCTCTGACGACCCTAAATGTCCCCTGGAATTTTAACCGATCCTCAAAGAACGACTTGCAAGTATTCGATTTTTTCTCAGGCAATCTACCCAGGGCTAAAAGCTCTCCTTTGACGATCAAAAAGATGGGCTCTCGCAAATCTCACATAATTTATATTTAAGGAGCTCTCGTTAAAACTGGTGAAATAAAATGTTTCGTAATTATGCTCAAAACAGCTAAAAAAGTGAAAAACGTTATTGCTGTGGCTTTTTCAGCCTAAAAAAATTCAAAGCGATATTAGGGCCCCTCTATACCCACGGACGCAGTTTTTCGGTTCATTTTAACATCTTTTCGAGCAACATTTCGAGCGCGAGGCTGCTCCATTTTTCTTTTTCGACCAACCGAAGCTGAATCCAACATCAGAAGCTCGGCGCGCGTTGCGGCTCCGTACTTTCAGCCGTTTCTTTTGCCTTGAAAGCTCTGTAGAAGACTATAGTGCAATCTTTTTAGGTCCTTTGTAGATTCGCAAGGACAGGCGATATCAATGGTGGACTGTCTGTTACACGAGTTTACTTTAGCGATCCCATCCCTCCAGACAAGTGGCAAGTGGTCCCTTTTGTGGCTTATTCTGTGTGTCCCATGTTTTCTGGGGGAGACAAAAAGAAGGAAAAGAAGAAGAAGAAGCTGGGATCCCACGTAAAACCCAAAGGCACACGATAGAGAAACTTAAAGGTCCATTCGTATGATACAGGGCGTGAAGTGACTCTCCGAACCTTTTGACTGCTCGCAGGAGCAGTTTCATTTCATGGACCTCTCGAATCCTGCTAAAACGTTCCTTTCACTCCTTCCCATTCGTAAATGGGCCCCAACTTTCGATGGGAGCGGATAATGGCTTCATTAGCGTTAAAAAGCAATTCAATGCTTGCGCCAGGGGAGTGGGACCTTTAAAAAGGAAAAATGTCACGCAACAGTACGTATTTTCGCCAAAACTCGAAAAGCACCCTTTGCCGTTTCTGAAAAGCTCTTCCGGAAAAAGGAAAATCCCCGTCCAGGAAGTGATAAATGTAGAATAACTTTCTTGACGTGCACAAAGTGCAACTAGATATCTACTTCTCGATTAACAAATTTCTTTACTTCCTTTGCAGAAAATTATTTCTTAAATACCAAGCGGGATTGAAGTAAAGCGAGTTGCCAGGAATGGTGTCACCGGAGAATAAAGTCGTTCTTTCTCTTCTTTTTTCATTATAATTTTTGCGCGTTTTGAATATTGCACCCTCCACGTTGCAATTACTTTCTTGCATGGGAGTGACGCGTAATTGTACGTAACGAGGTGGAAGACTCGTATCGTCTTTGGTAGCAACCAAAGCAGCTGTTGCTCGCAGCTGCGAGTGAAGTACCGATCGCAAAGTTTTAGAACTCTCCTTAGGGCACGAAATGAACGAACGACCTCGATGTGCACATTTGGCAAGACCGCGAAATATTTGTTGCAGCCCACTCGATGAAATATTTTCCGACATGCTTACCCGGCACCGGTGGGTTGGAAAACAGTGCTCGATAAATGCGCACATCGAGTGCCCCCAACATTAGCCACCTGGGGTGCAGAGCCCGATTGTATGAACATTTTCTTTTTTTTTCGCGGCGGTAGCCAATAATTTCAAGCTATCTTTTAGGCACATCGAAATGCGCAGAGCGCCGCAGGAAATATTCATTGAGTATTTCCACAAAATTGGAGATCAACGATTTATAAGCCACATTCGTGTAATGTCGAAGTTTTTGGGAAGAGTGGCGAATATTTCATTATATTAAAGATTCGTTAGCTGTTTCAGGGACCTTCCTTTCTTTTCCTTTTGAATTAAATTTATACACAACTGCAATTACGGATTGGTCCTAAACGCGTACTTTCATTAGGCGGTTCGATTGTACCATTTTTCGGTCAACCTGCAATGTCCTGGGACTAATTGTAAGACCGCGAAAGCTCGTTACGCGGCGTAGAGTTTTTGTGGTCGTTGAGGGAAATGGGCCTCGAGTCTATTGCAGGGTCGAAGCAGAAAGACCAGGCTGGACAGGGAATTATGATCCACTCAGGATAAATCCTTACCCCCATTCGACCGAACAAAATCCACGAAGTTGTCGGGCCATTTATCAGAAACTCGAGGAAAAAAGGAAGAATACTGGTCCGAGGTTAGGGGCAACGAAATGATTAGTTCCCAGGGGATGTATGTCCGGCGCTCCGTAAGATTTCAAGATCTAGATGGAGATGAAAGAGATTTATGTCTAATGCCCGGAAAAAGTATCAAACGGTGGGTAATCTGATTCAATAAAGCCAGCTTTTCCCAAGCTTCCATTAAGATTTTAATCGAACCGTGGAAACGTAAACCGTGTAAACTATTCCAAATGCCCCGCTCGATCGATCAACGTGTCATTTGAGTTTTTGATGACATCAAATGCTCTACCAATTTTTACCGAAACGTGAGAAAGATGACAGGAGTTCCATCTTCTCAGTCAATTATGAAGGCAAGAAATAATTAATATTTTAAGGATTTACAGCTCCGGTGGATTATAATTCAGGGAATAGGGAACGGCAAGGAGTAGGCTGATCGTTGTTTGCTAATTTTCGAAAAGTAATTCCAACAAAGCGCTTTGACGTTTGTCAGAGAGGTGCCATTTCTAGGTGTGGAAGTATTAAGATCCCCTCACGATGATGGATTGTAAAACGCAGGGACGCGGACTCGCGTGGGTGAATATTAAAATTCTGCAAAGTAGTTTACAGTGGAGGGCCTTGCGTTTCGCCGGGATTGTACTGCGGATAAACAGGAGGAACGAGTTTATTTGCGAGACCGTAAAAAGCAAAAGCAATCTTCTCCCGTTGCCGGAGAGAGTAAACTACCAACTTTTCGAATATCGCAAACGAGCGAAGCTTGAGTTACTCTCTCCCTCTCTCTGCCTGGCGAAAGAAGTAATCTCCCTTCCATTAGAGTCGGTGCTCGTGTCCTCTCATTGGCGGGTTATCCCTTCGGAAGATGCATTACAGATCGAGGCACTTTGGTACCTATTTTATAGCCAATGAAACCCACTTGAAGCAAGAGGAATCGAAATTAAGATCGAGCTTCCCGGCCGGCATAAAACGCGCAACAGATACTCCGTCCGATGAACGATCGGCCATTTTTTACGGCAGTAAAGCTTTCTGTGCCATGATGCTTTATTAAGACGGGGAAAATATGCCGCACGTTGCCCTGTAAAAGGGACGTTTAAGAAAATATAGTTACGTCAGTTTACAAAATACGTAATCAATGTTCAATCACGATCGAGTACGTGGCTGAGTGTCTTTTATGTCGGTGGTAGTTTTATTGAAATGATTAAAGCGTTCTGCATCGGTTATAAAAGGATAGATCTACGGTTTTCATATTCAGAAATAATGATATTCATCGTCTACTTAAATCGAGGGTTCGTTTACCGAGATGATTTCCAAGAAACAAAAGTTTCTTCGGATATTGCGTCCCCCGGCCGTGGATCTACGTCGCGAGTTAAATCCCGTTTATTAAAATACAAACTCGATAATGGAAGCCCCTGGTTCATTAAGCAGAAATATTGGCGGTGGTCCGCAGGGAGTCGCCATATTGGACGACTACGTTGGCCAGTGGGTAATGAGTTAATTCAATCTCACTCTTCAAGATATTAATAAACGGTCGAGTCGTCTTCCGCATTTTTCCCCGACTCTCCGATACTTTAACTTTTAATTACTGACTATCAGGGGCACTTCTGTAATTCAATTCAATCACGAAACCCTTCTCAATATTTGATAAACGGCGCTTCTGATTCATTCTATTGTTGGATTTCTGTCCTCGTTATTACACAATTTTCGCACTTTTGCATGGCGCTTATTCGGTTTAATGATTATAATTATTTTTGATCTCACAAAGCAACGCTTTCGAGAAGTGTTACCGAAAAGGAAAATTGTTAAAATAACAATTTTCTGGAATAGGAACGCTTCAGCTTTTGCTTATACCGGGTCAACAATTTTTCGAACGACCATCCTTTGACTAAATTTTCCAACGTTTATGTTATTTTCGAAGCTAACAACATTTATAGGTATTATGTTTGTATTTGTTTCCAGCCAGGAAATAAATCTCCGATACGTTCGGCGTCATGAACTTTTGTGATTTTATCCCGAGGTTTCGGAAATTGAAGCACAAATAAGACTCATAAAAACACTGCGAATTTCCGTGTTTACCCTAACAAAAATTCAAACTCAAATTTCAAATTCTAAAATTGTGCTGAAATCTGTGCCTTCTAAGAAAATAAATTAAACATTCGACTTCGTCGATGACATTTCTCGTGAACTTTACTCTCATGAACTTTAATCAATGCCGCGAAGCTTACGATATAGGGCATTAAACAAGAGCGACCAATTTCAAATCAAAGTTCAGAAATTCGATATTTATTCACAAAGCATTCCAAATTTCACCTCTATGCATATTTCGGAATAGGCATTAGACGGGAGTTTCGGCGAGGTGTAATTCAACATCGATTCCTCGTTCCTGCGGTTTTGGGGAGTTCGGTGCTTAACTGACGCTAAGTAATTAATCCCATAATCCTGTACGACGCCGTAGCGAGTGTTGACGGGAATGGATAATTTGCGTTTTGATCTGGTAGCCGCGGGACAACGCCTCGAATGTGGTAGACCGATCGTCACTGCAACAATTCGCCATGAATTCTGCAGATACTTCCAAATTTCCCCCCTATAATATAGAAAGGACCAGAACAGCTAAACATCGTCGCTCCATTCGAGATTTATGAAATAAATCCTTAATTAGTTTCGTAAGATATATCAAAGTATTACACTACTACAAGGCGACGATGGTGCTCTCTACGATATTTCCGAATACGAATACATCAACGATCGCAACATTTGATATTAAACAATTGCCAGTTGCAGTTTCTAACCCACGGATATTTCTTAAAGATTCGGTATATCGAATTCTGGGCAAAATAATTTATGTTTTACGGGATTAGTTTACGAAAACTCGTATTGAATGTTTCCTTTACTGCTGTCGATTATTAATGACTCTTTGATAATAGATTTTGCCACGAAATAACGCGGTAACTTCGCGATTAATAGGTGTCTCGTAGGTTGTCTGGATATATTGTGCTCTTCAGTTGCAACAATGCAGATGCATGCGTATCCTCGGAACCACAATGACAGGGAAGTCCGAAAAAGCTTGGAGCTGTATGAGCGGAAGCTCCAAGGCGGTTAGCACGTTTTGTGGGGCTTTCTTGTACATACAAGGCGGTTTTGATGTTTCGCTCTGTTACACGAAATTTATCGCCCGCAACGATTTTCGCACGTTCACCCCCAACAAGTCGGGTTTAATCCCTTTTCCCTTTCCCATTCCCCATTGAACTGGAAATAGAAACGTAATTCATCGTTCGCGCAAGCAGTCAGTGCCGCGTGATCATGTATCGATTTTCTTTTTTCTCCAGGACAAGATCTAACGTATGGCTTGCGAATTAAATTACCCGAATGCAGGTAATACCGACGGATCTCGTCGGAATTTTAGTTTCCTCGGAAATTCCGCAATTCCGTTTCACGACATGATATCAACGTAAATGATTCACGTGCCCAACTTCAACGCGTTATATGGCGTGTCGGACTGTAACAAACTTTCCCAATGTTAACCGATGTAATATAGAATGGCCGAATTCATTTTCCATTAAACCTCCCGTCATGCTTATTTCACGTGCACTCTAATAATTTCGTATTCTATGTCCCGCGAAATAATTAAACCACTCGACCCACGAATGTCAGACCATACTTTTAAGCATTGAATAAAACTTTGAACTTGCTTCCCTCTCCCGATACAGTTATCGTCGACCAAAACGTCAGAACTTCGCGGATAGCCATCATTTTTCCTCAACACCCCCGAAAAGACGAACGTACAGATGCTGGCCAAGACGTTCAATATTTCCATGGATGCTTAAACTAAATAATTAAATATCATCCACATCACGGGACCAAACTTCCCTGGGGTTCGGTCATTCCTTTCCGAGATTTGTCTTACATGTGCTTATTCATGACGAATGATAAATATCCCTTTACTTAGAATTATCATTATATTTTTTTAAATGTCCCTTTTCGATGCTCACCGATGTTCGCCTCGATTCACAACCCTACTTTCGCATACTTACATCTACTCGCAGTCATCTACTTTAGGCTCATGAAAAACCCCCGTCGCTACATATCGACCCCTTAGTTTCCGAAAAAAAAAAAGAAATGGCAAACGCCTTCTACACTTTAATACAAAAAGCCTGCCAAGTTCAACGTCGAATTCGTCCCCCAGAGTCAACACCCTCCTCGGCCTCTCGGCCCGTGTTTCTCGCATTCACGACGACGTCATCGAGGCTACAGCCTCACTTCTCGGGGGATGTTTCACGCGTAGAAAACACAATGCAAGGCGCAACATAATGGCCCTCACCCAGGGCATGCCGGCCCCATTCAAAAGGGGCGATGTCACGGCGGAACGAGCGATGCAGTTCCGGAGATTTCGAACAATATCGCGGGTGCACTGCCAGACTGCACCGGGCCGACAGCGACCCGATGCAGCCGCCACGACGGCGCTAACTCACAACGAGGGGTAAACGCGTGGGATTGCGAGAGGGTTGTTGTTAGGCCAGGGGATCAGCGGAGCAAGCCAATTCTATCATCCTCTCCAATTTCCCGTGCTCCCTGCTAATTGTTCTTCCCAGCCTAGGTAGACACCCAGAAAAGGGTTCGACCGAGTATACAACATCCGCCTCGCAAGGTGGGTGCAATCTCCGATGCACTTGTCCCTGCACGGGCCTCTTCGGTTGCATCGATCTCCGGATCGTGGACGAGCATCGAGTGCAATTTGTCGCTTATTTCCGGGTAAATTAATGTGAAAATTGAATTATTTAATAACAGTCCGAAGGCATCGTAAGGGTAAGATGGTACCTGGATATTTAGCTGAGTTCAGGGAGTTCAAAGATGGGAGGGCTCATGATAAGTTTCCAACGAGAATGCACTGATTTTTTGAAAACTTGAAGGGGGAAGGGGGAAAATGGAGCTTAACAATGGGGTTTTTATGGGGTATTAAGTGAATATCCATTAGCCGGTACAAGATACGTGGTCGTTTGAATAACTGTCGATTTTGACCGATCCCGAGCGGTCGGTCCAAAAATGGCGCGTTCAATGACTTAAATAATTATTTATTGGACCCATTGCGAGGCATCGATCGCTCTTGTTTACTCTTGTCAACTCGTGCCACTTAAACTCGTTTTAATGAAATGTTAAAATGAACCTGCAATTGTTTCACCTTTCCGTTGACTCTTCGATCCCCGAAACAGGAGTAGAATGGTTTGCTGCAGTGGTTAGAACAAAGTACTCACCACTTCATTTTCTGTTAAAAGAAAACGTCCCCGAGCGTTGCAACCCATCCAGCGACAAAATCCCCGCAAATCTTATCCCTCTTTGGGCGCCACTAAACATATTAAAGCAGTTGCTCGACCATTCCAACTACTTACTCAACCCAAGCCCTGCAGGATTTCCCCGCAAGTTGCACATTGTCGCAGATTAATTGTTACCAAACTCATCCGAAATTAAACAATTCTCCAACCAAATAGCTACCTAGAAACGTACCGTACCGTCTCCTCCCGGCAGACTTCACGTACCCGAGAACCAGTACCGGCACCAGCTCAGTGCTCCAGGACCGGTAACGCGATAATGCCTTCCGTCCCTTCCGTCTCCTTCGCGCCGAAGCGAAATTCCGTTACACGCATGATTTCGTTACTTCATCCCCGAGAGACGGGGCAAAAAGGCGGACGGGCGTAGCTCGTCCATCAGGCTGCGGTTAAAGACTCATCAAGGCGGTGGAATTTTCCGGGCAACATCGTCGATCCGCGCCGGAAACATCCCCCGACCGAGGAAATCAAAAGCCTTCCGGGCGTTTGACCGTCGACACTTCAAAGTTCCGTCGAGGGCCCTCGGATTTCGACGGGGCCGGGGCAAAAGTCCTCCCGATATTCCCCGATAGACCTCGCAACAGAAGGCCAGATAATACGTCCGCGGGCCGTTCCGATACGACGCTCGAGTGACGTCTCGCAAATGGAATCGCCGGAGTTTTGATTGTTCGATTATCGCCACGTGGCCGAGGGTGGCAACGAGCTTTTTTCCTGGGCAGGGGGTGAACGCAGGAGAAGGGCAGGTCCTGACGGAAAATTGGACGTCCGTCAGTCGGTTATCCCGGCCGAACGATAACTCCTGTTCTCCCGGCTGGCGCGACCGATAACGAAGTTACCGTAATTACCATATGGTAATGCGATATACGTAGTCGAAGGATCGGCACCGGTCACCTGCTAAATTACTGCCCCTCCTGATCCGGACTCGATATTCTCCCGCCGGTTCCAATTCGACTCCTGTGGCCTGACACGCAAGGACCGAGGGTGGGCATGCCTCTTGTGCATATGGATGGGAGGCTTCGTCGGTATTTCGGCGGAGACTAAAACCAAGGAAGACGGGAATGCGACTTTGCCCGGTCGTAGGGATCGATACGCGAGGGCTCGTATTGGTGACGAGCTAAATCGATCGTGGTCTTGCAGTCTTAGGGCCGGTTGCACCGACATTCGAGATGAAATCCTTAATCAAGGATTATCTAACGCGTGATTACGGTCAATCGTTCTACTTCAGGTGGCTACCAAGTAATGGATTTTAATCTTCGATTAGGTTAATCTTTATCGGTGCAACGAGATTGGCACTCTTTCAAGATTAACTACTCGTATTAAGAAATGTCACGGTGATCACGGTTGGGGCAATCGGCCCTTAGTTTTGGCCTTGCACATAGTGCAAAGCAAGGTCCAAGATTCGATCGTGTAAAATGATTCGATTGGGGAAGATTAAGACTTGAGTCCGCAGAGACCAAGACCACCGTGCAATTTACGAAAGACCAAGGCTATCGTGGTCTTGAATCTAGGTGCAAGTATCACCGCGAAGAAACTTTGGGTCAACCGATGACAACCACGAGAAAGCGGGTGTCCGGCATGCAACTGTTCCATATAAATGTCGGAGGCGAAGGATAGCATAATTGAATGAATAGGAGACTAGCAACGGTCTCCGTTTATGTATCCTGCATATCATTTAGCCATATCGCCGAGGCAGGCGCGCATTGCGAGTGGGTCGGATAAACTTTCTGAACGAAGCGTCAAACCGCCGCAGGGAGACGCAAAATGCATCGCTTGGAGCGCATCTGCGACTAGTTGGGGGGTTGGTAGTCGGCTTCGGGGATAGTAGCCGGCTTAGAGACAAATTGTCGAACAGTACTTGCGGTCGTACCTACACGTGTCCCGCCGCCCTCAGTCTCCGGTTCTAGCTGCGATGCATTTAGAAAACAGGATTACAGTTCGGCCGCGGTCGCGCCCGAAACTGCGCCCAAAGGTCAGCTGCATACCGAGTGCGATACCTCCCATGCAACGTGTCGCTTTGCACCCAGTTTTTATTTGACATTTCTCCAGGGTGTTCTCTAGACGGGAATCGCCAGAGGCAGGCATGCACTCGGTCGAAATTCCGGGTGCATCGCCGCGCGTGCGGCTGCAACACGTTGTACTTGCGATCAAACATTTGCTGGCTTGTACCTCCGGTAAAACATTCGCCGCGGGTTGTCTGATCCGGAGGGGTTTATTATACGCCCGCGAGACGACAAATCGTTATTACAAACCGCCTCGAGGCATTTAGGGAACGGAAATAACCTTGGTCCGGGACAACGCGAGCGATGCATCCGGAACCACGCCGAAAGGTCAGTTGCATGCCGAGCGCGAGACCTACCGTGTGGTGCGATGTGCCGCTTTGCGCCCTGTTTTTATTCCTCTCTCTGGGGTGTTCTCTAGGCAGGAATTGCCAGGGGCGTGCCTGCACTCGTCTAAAATTCCGGGTACAGCGCGCTGCACGTGCGGCTGCAACGCGTTGTACTTCTCGTAAAACACTCCCCGGCTTGTCGGATCTGGAGGTCTTCCGGGAGGATTCACCTTTTTTCATCAGCACGTGGAGGCCAAATTGTCGTCATAGACCATTTTAACGCATTTGGGAAACGGAATTAACGTTCGCCCTTCACCGCGAGCCACGCACGGCTGGATGCATACCCAGAGGTTAGCCTCATACCGAGTGCATCAGAATTTCACTTCACCGTAACATGTTTCTACGGATTGTTCTCCCAGAGAACATTTCGGAGCCGTTCCTATCAGGTCGGCATGGACAGAGATCCTCGGAAACGTGCCTGCACTTTGCCGTTCACACCGGGCTGCTGCACTTCGGTTTGCAACACGTCATTCCCCCAACAAAGCAGAATTTTCTGACGGCGTAAAATCCCGTTGACGCCACAACGCGGACCGCGGAAATTCCAAAAAGCACGGCTTTTCCATAAAAACCCCGTCGTATTTGGATATAAAACCCCTTCAAAATTCCTCTCAAATTTCCAACCCGAGTCCCTTCACCCCCAACATCGGATACGCATCAATTTAATGACGCAGCCGTGCGCCCCAAGAAACCACAGCCGCCGCACTAATTGAGTGCATTCGACGCGGTCTACGTCAAAATCGTTATCCAAGCACATTATCGGAACCAAAAGCAGTGCACCCCTGGGGCGCAAACTTGCGGGTAGACGAAAGACCCAAGACGAGCCCCAAGAGCGTCGCAACAGAGCGTCAAGAGTGCCAAATTAGCGAAGCGTGCACACAGGCACTAAGAGGGAGGCGAACAAGAGACGCGGACAAAGGAACGGTCCCGAGCATTGAGCAATTTAAGTAAAAGATGCTCCGGGCAAAAGGGGGCTCCATTTTCCCGAGATGCGAGCTCGGAAGCTGCGTCGGGAAGATTTCTAATATCTGGCGGGATGCAGAGCTCGGAAGAGTGTCTCGTGACACGCACCGACGACGGAAGATCCGCTCTCGGTTGGATGCGACGATACGTCCGCTCTATTTACGTTTCCGTGCAAGCTCTCCCCTCCAACTTCCGTCCCTCGAGCTTTCCTCCCTTCGAGAACACGGGAAACCAAGTGCGCGTCGAGGGAGAGAGGGAATTCGGAGGAGAGACAAAGAGCACGAGAGCTTTTTGCGCGATTCGCGTATCCGCGACTTTGGCCGATCTCGTGATCCGATCGAGATGGATTTCTTTCCCCGAAAGCCCGACTTCTTCTTTGCCGACGATTTCGGATGTAATTCGTAATTTGCGTGGGCAACGAAAGGTGTTAGCGTGCTGTGATAAGGGCGGGGGTTAAGGTGATATGAAGGAGGGGTCTGAGGGGTCTTGTTTTAAAAAACGTTCCTCCGAACTGGATGTGCAGAATCGTTTGAAACTTTTCCACGCGAATATGAAGAACCCGTGGAAGCTTCTGACACCTATGAAATTTTACTTTTACAAATTTGTATATAGGATATTTTTTTTTTTCAATTTTTGTAAAGAATGCTAAATTCATGGTTGTGCGGATCTTTCTTAAGGCCTCCATACAGGTATTCATGTGGTATAATTTCAAACGATTCGGTACACTCGATGAAGAGTTTCATGAAAGATTAACCCCTGAAATGCCACTTTCATATCACTTTAAGGGCGAGGGTTGAAGCCTGAGAGCTGTTCTGAAAACCGCGGAGCGGAATAACACAACGTTAATTGTGGATGGTAATAATGGGTGATCGCTGTAACGAGTGGGAAGGCGGAGAATGGAAAATTTTCATGATAATCCAGGGATAGAGCTTTTGCTGAAATTTTAACATCCCTTTGGTGCTTCTCTTATAGCATGTGATTTTGCCAACATCAGTATATATTTAGGTTAATAAAGTAGGTGAACGCAATTTCACGAATGGAGGGTGTTGCGCTTATGAATTTTCAAAGCACGTTGAAAGAAATCTAAATTATTCATCGATCTGTGAAGTACAGGCAGATCGAAGCGTTTACGTAAATGCGGGGGCACAGTTTTAGTAGAAATTTTCATAGCCATATAAAGTATATTTGAGGGGCCAGAGGTGTATGATACCTTTTGAAAGATTCACCCGCAACTACCATGGGAAATTCAGGGGGTGTTAATTCAGGGGGTCTATTTGAAAGGTCAGCATTAATTATTACGTTTGAAAAAAGAGCCTCGATGCCGGCCGTAAAAACTTCATGTGTTATTTAAAGAGTGGCAATTTGTGAAAAATGCAGGTTATGGAAACCGGTTAGTTTTTCATGTCAATTTATCATCCGCGAGGGAAAGCAGAAAATCCCAGTGAATCGTGCTCCAGTTTGGAATGTCTGTGTTTACCCGCAGAATGTGTACATTCCCACATGTTTGAACACTTTCCCGGATCTCGGAATTAATTTTAAATCCTATAGTATCCCACAAAAAGGATACAAATACCGAATTATTTAATTTTGGCAATCTGTAAACGTTACCCTAAGCAAGGAGGCACATATAGTTATGGAACCGTTTATTGCGTATAAATACAATTCAGATAGACATTCTGTTGCATTCTACCTGTATCTGCTCTTTATTAAGGGTTCTGTGATTTGTATAGTGCCTCACAGACACAACAGTAGCGAATATACTTCTGAACCGATCGAGTAGATCAAGTTTTAAGAATAAAGAATGTACGTACATTTATATGGGAGCGATTTAGAATAAGTGACCATTTTCATATTAAAAATACAACATAATATATAAGCACTTTCAACTAGGAAAAATTGCTTTATCAAAAATCGCTCCCGTATGAACAAAGGTCAACGTTTCATCATTAAAACAAATACTCGTTGAACTCGATCGATATCAAAAGGACCCTCCGAATCGTTGTCCTCATGATGCACTTCTTTGCGATTTTCCGGTTTCTTGCTCGCGCATTGGGACTATCTTAGCAATTGTTACGGAAAATTTGAGATTCTAGGTGAAGCATCCACCTCGTGGGTGCGTGAGTCCGTGTGTGACATATGCGAGGCGCCTACATTAAAGTCGTCGAACAGTTGCGGGTGTCCTACACCTTTAAGACGACGCAGACATTTTTCGTCGCTAAACACCGCCCATTACCCGCTACGTCTCACTTATCCGAGGAAGAAGCAACATTTTAGTTCCCTTCCACCGAATTCGACGTTAATGCCCTTCATCCACTTGACAGATAATCCAGAACTCTCGCTCGGGTACTTTCTATTTCCGCGGAATATTCTTTTAATTCGATCTAGGAAGATACATTCCTCGACCCCTCGCGCATCATCCCTTAGGGCGCTTCGGCTTGCGGGAAAAATAGAACAACCCCTTTCTGTGGCCATTAAGGAGGACAAACACCGAGAGACAGACACGAGCGTCCAGGCGGGGGTGTAGGTCGAAACGGAGGGTGCGCCGGAACCCGGCCCTTCGGCAAGTGCTCGAAAAGGTCCCAGGACAGTGATTTACGGGCAGGGGGTGTCGTCAAAGTTTTCCCCCGAAATAATTCCGGGCCGCGAATCACGCGAGGCCCGATAGGACGAGGAATTTCGGGGATCCCGGAGGATTTCCGATCACTGCGCCACCGGGGGAGGGACCGGGGCAAATTAATTCGAGCCACGTCGCGTGACAGTAAACTCGCGCTAATAAAACCTCGGCCGATAAAAACGCTGGAAATCAAAGTTCGGACGGGGCGCAAAATTACGGGAGCCCGGGCTGGAGAAGCCGAAGAGAGGGCTCGGGACTCGAGAGAGGGTGGAAAGTGACGAAAGGCACTCGTGTCTCGCTACCCAACCCTCCGGGAACTCGCGGAGCTTGCAGACGACATTTAGACCACCACGTGCTCTGCCTTAGATGTCTCTCACCCCCAGGGACCCACCGCGCACTAACAAGTCCTTTACATTTCTCCGGTATTTACCGACTACGAGCGCCGGGGTGGAAGTTTTACGCGCGACCGGCGACGCGTGTTTGATTAAGGCAGGATTAAGGTGTTAAAAGCGACAATAACTGACGATAAGACGGATACAGTTTTGTTGATTTCCCGTATTCGCGGAATGTATGTATTTGTTACAGTTCTAACGAATAATTTCTCGATTGGTTGGAATTGGAATAGAAGTGAAAAAAAAAACGAATAAAACGAATAATTCACTTTTGCTGGTTTGGACTTTTGCGTTTGCTTTCGCTTTTGCAATGTGATTTTTATTCTTTCGCTTTCGGTACAAGTGTCTTTCGTTACATTGGGAGGGAGGAAGGAATGTTCGGTCTCGCTTTTGTCTTATACGAGTGATTTGCAGTACTTGGACTCTTGCCCTAGTTTTCGCTTTCGCAGGGTGACTTTTCCCCCTTCGCTTTTAAATTTTGCTTTTTGGTGTAAGTACTTTCGTTCCTGCCCCAACAATTATATTTACGGCTGAGGTGACGCGTCGATATTTAGATTTAAAAGAAAAAACTGAGCTTTCCTTTTGTCGTGGGTGAATATTCCTGTTTTGAAATATTTGTACCCCCGTCATAGCGAAGATAGTTTTCAAGATTACGCTCATCCAATCAAAAAAACGTAATCGAGTTCCATCGCAAATGAGATTTTCGTAATATGAGTTTCCCGGTGGCGCCAAGCTTGCAGTTTATCGTGGCATGAAGAATAACTCGTTTTACTTTAACTGGACCGAATAAGATTACGAGGGGCGAAGACGCGCTGCACCTCCTCTCGAGACTTTCAGCTGCAACTGCAAGGCACGGTGCGGTCGCCTTACCGCGTTATCCATTCGTTTTCTTCCACTTTTCCTGCTATTTTCTTTAAGATCCCGTCGAATAATGATTTATGGTTGTTTACCGGTTGCGACCAATTGAACATGAGTCCCAACTCGGACCGCTAACTTGATTTCTTCTCATTCTCCGGAGAGTTAAAGTAAATCGAATATCATTGAAACAAATGACACTGATAAGATCCGGAGAAAACACTTAATTCCAATAAATACGAAAAAAAAAAACATCGTCGCAAAGAATATCGGGCAAACAATTTCTCCGCCAGTTATGTTTATTGGTTGATAATTACACGTGTGTATAACACTTACTTAATTTTTTGCTCCAGAATTTTCAGAGCTTTAAGTCGACGTCTCTGTATGATTTCCGATTATGAATAAAACGTGGAACTCGACTGTTCTACTAAAAATGGTTAGAATCGACTAGTATAAAAATCTACAATTTTCTGAACACTCTTTTCAGATTTTTATTTAAAATACAAAATGTATTAATGAATCGGGTATGAAGATGGCACCCTCGAATGCAATCGTGTACTATTAAAAAGAAAATCTTTTTGCTTGTTTACATGGCCTTTTGCGAAACATATGATGCATCTATAGAGGTACTTAAGGTACGACATACAATAAGCCCACGTGGGCTCTTTATTCAACCCTCTGTACATGTACCGTACTACATAGTTACAAGAGTCGTGCGATACGCCATAACTAGCCTATTCTCTGCTCTATTACCATAACTTTCACAATCTGTACCTATAACGATATTACCGGCAAGCCATTCCATGTAGCTAAAGTATCAAAGTATCACTTTACGGCCACCATTATATATATTTGCATATAAATTCACTGCATAGATGGCTTTAATACCGAATAAAGAAAACGTCATCTCCCTAAAAACACGTAATAATGATAAATCTAACGAATTACTGCGTGTCTTTACTGACTAATACGTGATTAATAACAAATTAATATAACGATACTCAATTTCGTGGAAGCCAAATTTTGCATTATTTCGTACAAACATGTAGAATAATCATGTTTCATTATTGCAGTTGTTATAATTGCGGCTCCGAGGGTTGACGAAAGAGCCGATGATATTTACCACCCTCTATTTGAATTATTTAAGAAGCCCGAATTTTATCTTGCTGTAATCAAATTACTATTATTATGCAATTTACAGCTTTAACATCCTTCCCTTCGAGGTCTACAATCTCAAGTAATTAGAAGCCCTTAACGCGACGACGACCGTAGTCGATATCCACCGCCTTTCTCTCATTCACTTTGTGTAAAGTTTATCTTTAGTTTCGTGGATCCCTCCCGGAAGCCGCCATCTTTGAAACCCACAGAGTCTTGCGCGGATTATTAGAACGACTCTCCATTTCTCTCGAGTACCCTTGTCATCTGCAGTTAATTAGACTACAGTCTCTTACCGGGTGCAGTAGCAACACCAGACGACGAAAACCACCCACGTTCCAACTCTTCCCCCATCATAGACACGAATAGTGGGATGGGGTAGACGCCAAAAGGGGTAAATCGAGAGACCCGAGGAGGAACGTTTATTAACGTGTACAGACCCATAAACATTTCGTAATGTAAAGAAAGAGTGTTTCGAGTTTTTAATAATTTTATTTCGTAATTTAAAAAAAGAAAAGTGAAATTTCATCTATTACAGACGTTTTCGATGAACACGACCCAGTTAATATTCCATATCGTAAGAGTTTCCGGTTTGAGCACGGACTCGGGTACATGGGAAGACTTTAAAAAACGAGGCACGTTAATAATGTGGGAGTTATAATAATTTATTGAGTGTCAACTCATTACAACTCATCTCTCCCATTAGGTTCGATACTCATCCTCGGTTTTGGCAATCGAGAAGTATCGCGGTTCCCCACCCATAAGATTTAATCCCACCCAGCGGTGCTCGTCACGTTTGAATCGCGAGCTCTTACAATATTAATCAGATGTTCATTTCTTTTTCTATTATGGTGCCTTAGGTGCGTTCTACCTCAACGTCGGAAGTTCTAGCAGGATGCCCCATAATTTTCGTTTCCCTTGGCTGTCGGCTACCCCGATCATGTCGACCGGGGTGTACTCATAGAATTACGGAGTATACCTTCTTGCCATTCATCCAAGTCGTAAGATGACACTTGGTCCGGTATCGATCTCAGCAATCCGGTTATCGATGCGAACAACATGGTCATCCTTCACAGGATAATCCAGGAGTTGCCGAGGTCGAGCCGAGGACAGTGTAACGTCCAAACCTCTGCCAATTCCGACCCAACCTTCAAGACGTTCCCTACAGGAAACCCCAGTAAACCCCAGGAAACACGAGGAAACCTGGTTTACTGGGACACGCCTCGCACCGGCCACGGCAAAGACATAAGCTCTTGGAAATGGGATAAGGGTAATTCGCGCAAAACTGCTTTTCCGCTTCGTGGGAGGGAAAAACGCTAAATAAAAACCCGAGGAATTCATTTCTCATTACCGGGTCTTTGTGTCGGAAAGAAGAGACTGCCAAGATCAATCCAAAGATCAACAGTTTTAACTCCTTTAGACCGACGGGACTCGGAAAGTTGGCACTAGCAATAAATTTTGGTTAAACCGATCACCATTTAGACATTCACATATTAACTTTTATATACAGTCAAACCTGTTTTGGTGCGGTCTTTTTTATCCGATTTTTTTTCTGCGATTTTTTTGTTGTTTGCGGTATATTAATATCGGGATTCTGTTCCTCGTTACTGCAGCAATTGCTCAAATAAAACAACACACTTTAAATTCGTGCCGGAAAGCGGTCTGGCCTGAATGTGTCATTAATAGGAATGTAACCGAAAACACGTCCACGTTATCATCAGAAATCCTTGCGCTAGCACATAACGTCTGCGGAGAAGGTTTTGACACTTTTAGCGAAAATGATCTTATCGAAATGATTAAGGACGAAACCGTAACTGATAGTGGCATTCTCAATAACTTAACGAATCATGAAGACGAACAAGAAGACCCGGATTCTATGACAGCGGATAAAATATATACAGGGATCCAGCTTCACAGCAAATTGGAAAAGCATTTTCTTAAAATAGATTGCAATTCCGAAAGAAGTTTGAAATTCCAAAAAGAGCTTCGATCGTGTATATCTGGCTATCGCGACGTTTACAAGCAGCTGATCAAACGACCGTCGTCGCAAAAACTCATCACCGACAACATGGTAACAAAAAATAAATCACCTCTAATACCTTCAAGTGAGGAAAGCGATTACGAACCCGTTTATCACAAGAATATGCGCGTTTTGGACTACAACGAGTAGTATTGAATGATGTACATTTTGAAAATTTTTCCATGTTTAAAATGAGAAATAAATATTTTTTAAAATATTTCCATGTGTAATTTAATTATATATCTTGATTGGAAAGCACTTTCTCGCTATTTCGTAAAGCTTTGACATATTTTCTAACTGGGACTTTTTTTATGCGGAGCCTCTCCACCACATAAAAAAAATTTTCTTTAATATATTCTGAAAAATTATTTGTTATAGCTATTTATGAAGTTTCTGAATCTTTTTTTTTTTCTGCGGTCCCTATCTACCGCGCAAAAACAGGTTCGACTGTATTATTTTACGTCGTTAGTACATGAATTATGAATCGTAATCAAGGGACACGGTCGGAGGATGCAGGCGCTCAGATTTTCCTGGATCACGGGAACTCTCGTTTTTACTTCTGGCGGAGATCTATCAAGTTTCTTGCGAAATGAACTCGAAGGGCATCCTGAGGGATCCGGAGGACCAGAGTGCACCGGATAAAGGTTAATGGGTGTCAGGGATTAGGGTCGTTACAGACTCCAGTGGGGCAAACGCGTGCGCGCTCTTCCCGACGGTAAAGTGTTTCCTCGATTGGCCGCCAGAGGGCTAGCAGATGGAAAAATGGTCTTTCCCGAAAGCGCTTGAAAGCTTCGTGAATTTTACATGAAACTTAAGATTCCGACAGCGGGGCTGCCCGGCGAGGATATTTCGAGGCGATACTTTCCACGGGTCGATAACGGCGCATACAAGTGGCAGAATTGTAACGAGTTTTCTGTACCGACTACAGGTCATGTGCGATTGCATGAAGCGGGAACAAAAAGTGGATCGTCGGGAATTAAGGTGAAGTGAAACCCCCCTTCAAATCAGTCGATTCGAATACAACACATTTTTTCAAGGGTATTGGACCAAACTGTCCGAATCCTTGACACGTCACTCCTGATCATCTATGAATTATCCTGACACATTCAAAATTTGGATTTTTGGAAAAAACTTTTTAACTCAGTCCAGACCAGAACAAAAGTGGTGTCCAGCTCTCATATTTCGATCAATATACAATTATGGAAGGTTCTGATACGAGAAACGAAAGGGTCAGGACAATTTTACGACAATTTAGAACACTCTGGTAATCGATAAACTCGCATTTTAACGGGATAAAGGCAAAAAAAGTGTTGTATCCGCTTCTATGCTAAAACGATAAGAATACGAGGTCTCGGAGTGAAAATTTAATTGAGCCGGAAATCACAGAGGGCGCAGGGGATCCCTCTGCAATCAATTAGGGCCCCAGAGAGCATGAATCCAGCGGATTTCTGGAGTTTCACTTCGATTTCTTTATAATTATTGTACGAAAATGACAGGTGGAGTATGCCATTTGGTACGATACCCAACATAATTCCACCCAGCTGTCAATATAAAAACGAACGTCGGCAACATAGCCATTTAAAAAAATCTTCTTCATCGACGTCGATCAAGTTCCTCGACGTGTTTCACTTCACCTTAAACGGATCGAAGATGCATAGAGATTTCCCTCGCGTAAGACCGAATGTCGTCGAAGGTGCATTATATATTCGCTGCTACTTCTCGAAGTAGCCGGGAGTTCCGTCTCCTTGCGGTATGTAGACTCTAAGGCTCGGGGAATAAATGACATTTACATGGTCGAGCACGAAGTGCGACATCGCGTGTTTAAGGTTCAAAGTACCTGGTACATTACGCCGAGAGTGGACGGCCTTAAAGCGTAATGCGCTAGAAAAGAACCAAAAGCCGACTGTCACGACCAGGGCCTTGGAGTATACGCGTCGACGAAGAGACTAAGGTAGAGGACTAGTGTAATTTTGTTGTACTCACTGTCCGATCCGATGTAAATGGGCGTCCATATTTGTTGGCCGTAGGTGAGGGGCAGCACGACGAAAAGAAAGATGGCCAACCACAGCGGTCGTCGCAGTCTGCTCATCGAGTCGGCTTCGGCAGCTTCCGTCCCCGCCATTTCTCCCCTTTCAATCAGTCCGCCGCCTCAATATCATCTTCGCGTTCCCTCGTCTTCTCCCGAGGATCCTCTGAGGTCTTTGGTGTCACTGTTTCCCTCGTCGGCTCACTCCACGACACTCCGGACCGCGACGACGCGACTCAGGAAGACCGAGAGGTCACTCGACCATCCGTCCGACGAAGCAACATTGTCGGTTCAACTTTCCGAAACTTCCTAGAACATTGACTTCTAAGTCCCCCGATCCTTCGTCCACTGATGAAAATGAAGGAAGATCAAGGAAAATTAACGAAATCGCGGGACGCGAGAACGCCTCGGAACCAAATTCACAAGACCGACGTTAAGAAAGCACTCCCCCTTTTTGGTTCTGGCTCATCCTTACCGCATTCGGCGAGTCGTTCGAATTTTAACAGACCACTTTTTTTAATCAAAATTTTTAAATTCTAGGCGGATGGCAGATTGGATGTTGTCAAGATTCAAATAAACAGAAAAAATCAAATGAGTGGACGCGATTTATTCCTCGAATATGGATAGGGAGAGATCGGGAGCTCCTACTTGCGCATGGGTCGAATCTGGACTGACTCAAAACAAGACTCCTTTGTACGGCACAAAAACATCCCCCCTTCCGACTAGCTTCGCCTCGTGTCGAATCTAGACTGACTCAAAACAAAATTTTTTCGCTAGGACATAAACATCCCTCTTTCGCCCCTCCCAGGAAGCTCGTTGCCACGACCGCTCCATCCTCGAATTCGGCTTGCCATAAAATAAATGTTTACCCCGTGTACTTTTTTATGTAGAATATCTTACGGCAGCTCATTTTCTGCCGTTTTTATTTCGTCTCCATTGCTAATTTACGGCAATTTAATGTCTGCCATTATTCACAGGTGAAGTTTCTTCGTTTATCATTGGAGTAGACCAGTGTTCTTGATAACAGAATCCCTTTCAAGTTATCCTTCCCGGCTTTACTTTCAGTTTAGGTCAGATGTTGAATTCCATGCGTTTTCGTATCATCATTTTGAATTTCTAAGCGGTTCCTCTTCGCTCCGTGTATTCTTCTCTTGTTTCTCTCGGTTTATTAATTTCTGTCGAACGCCTATTGGTGATCAATAATAGTCGTACCTCGTTCGGTCTTCCCTTCGCGCATTCCTTTATCCCGTACAGCAGTTGTCATCACCGTTGGAGCGCTGAAAATACCTCTTCCAAAGCCGGTTCGCTTCTTTCCCTAGCTCCTTAATGCCCCGATACTTTCCAGGAAATTCAAGCCGTCTGCAACAAAGCAACGAAACATTTCATTAGAGAAATAGTTCGGACCTCCGCGAGTTCGAAGTAACTTCCCCTGATAAAGCCCGTCGAGTCTTTCCCGTCTTAAGCTTCTTTGCCGAGAGGCGCTTCGACAACTTCGGGAAAAACTTCCACCACGCTCGCCTCGAATAAAATATGTCCAAAGCGCGGTTCGGGTCGTGATGACCTGGCAGAGATTGGAAATTCATCGCCGGAGCGTTTCGCGGCATCCTCGGAATTGTTCATAAACGTTTGAACCAGACCTAATGAAAACTCCCCCGCGGGTCGCGCACCTGACGCGTTGTCTCTGGTCGCACTTCAGGCCAGGTGATAACCAGAGACGCGAGACACGGAAATGCGCTGGCAATTAACTTAACCTCAAAGCCACTTGGAAACCCAAGGCGACTACTGGTGAGAAGATTCAGCTAATTATACGGTGCAATTAATTACCGCCTCGCGGTGTCCTAGAAAGGGCAAGCTACCTTTCTCATCCAATCCACCTATGATACGTCAGGGGTGTTCGCAAAGGGGTGGCCGACCCAAGGCACCGGCAACAAGGATGTCGGCCTCACAAAGGGTTACGACGGACTTTTTTCGCCCCCATTTCCCTAGTAATAATTTCTTCCTGCCGTTCTATATCACGAATGTCTTTATTTAGCCTTCTGGTGATTTTCGCTGCAACATGATAAGTACACCCGTGCCAGGGGGCTCTATTATACCACCAAACAGAGAGCGTACACAATACTGCACCGCCACGTCTGCGGACCCCCAAGTGTTGCAAAGATACACCGGAGGCTGGAGCAGTCTACAGCTAAATGGTTAAGTTCGCAAATGGGGGAGGAAATAACATTTCCGACCCCTAAGGTAATTATATCTCTGTTTAGCGGTCTCCTTAGTTTACACGTGACTGACATGATATTACTACCGATGACGTTCCTTGAAGTGAATCGACGTGTCGCAAGATCAGTTGCACCTTCTCAATTTTATTTGTCATGCGGGGGAAATGGGGTAAAGGCATTCTTTCTCGGTATTATTAGAAGCTGGATTATGTATTTATTATTTTATCATTTAATTTATTTCGAGATTTTTGTTTTATTTAATTAATTTGTTGGGACTGCTACGCCGTATAATGCGGTAATTATTCCATGTTCTGCGTGTACCTCTAATGCGGTAATTGATAGAAACACGTGATAGCGGTGTGTATGAAATGTTTCATCTACATTCATTACCGTTAATAAACGTCCCCGCGAGCCACGTATGGCTATTAAAAGTGTGTATTAATTTCTCTATTTTTCTCAAACAAAGTACACGCGCGCGCATCTCTTCATTTTCGCTGCAGGGTACTCGAAATTAGCTTGCAACCATTTTCCCTTACCCTGCGTTATGTAGCGTGGAGTACTACTTGCACGTATGCGATAACGTACACGCACTCGGACGGTAAGACCGTGTACTCTCGTGTATGATTACGGAGGTAACCGAATTTCGGCTACACTGTTGAGGCGTTACACCCGGCTAGGTGAAAAATAGAAACTGTCGAGAACTGAAAGCTGTGTTAATATAATTGAGACTCTACGACGAGAGGGATCCGGAAGAGCATAAAGGGATGGTTCACTCTCGAAATTAACAGGAAAATTATTGCTGTTGCTGAAAATATATTTATCAGTAGGGTGGTTACCCGAGTAACCCCAAGTAGTGTACGAGCACATCCATATTGCGCGAGCTTATAAGACTCGAGTGCGCCTATAATAATTACTGACATCCGTGTTTTGTGAAAATTGAATTCTACCGGTATGAATTAAATTTCCAAAAAGTACTCCAATTCTGTTAATTATAAACGAGGTATACTGTTTAAGGGAATTAAATGATTCATTGTGAATGAGAAAAAAATACTGTGCTATTGGAAAGGAATAACTGTTTTCAAATGTATAAATATATGGTTGCAAGCTATAAATATGTTAGTGTGCATTATAATAAAATAATTTCCTCGCAAAATATTTGTATTTTTATACCGTACGTGCGGAATTAATTATGTATTTAGAACAATTGCAGCGGATGCCTTTACAATTAGGACGAATTAATCAAACATTTTTAGAATTCCATTCATTGGCTTCAGAGGTGTTTATTCGATATTCGGAATGCACTTTACACTTCCATGTAATGGACTATACTCGTAAATGTAATATGCTTAATACACCGTGTAATTATGCGTTAGCGGTAATATCGCGATTTCCTCGTTTGAGATTATACTCGAAATTTTAATTATACAGTCGGTTTACTGATTTCGGAAGAACTTCGGGATGGGGAAAAGCACCCTTAATTAACAAAAGTTCAGGTATGCCAAAATTTCGAATTTTGGATCATATCAATATTTACAAACCTGTTCTCGTACCTGCCCTCGTATGCAATGGATGATAAAACGATCCGTGTATTTCCCAATAACTTCTAATTGGACGTAAAATTCTCCTTCTTAAAGACCAATTTTATACATCGTAAATTTCTAAATGACGCTTCACATTATATTAGAAAACGGGAAGGAAAATAGCAATTAAATATCAGTCAAGTATTACTTAACGCAATTATCAATTCAGGTTTAAAAAATCACAAATTATTTAATAATCCTAGTAGCAANATATTATAGAGATAATATTTTAAAGTAAACGTTTTGCAAATATTTCAAATGTCTGCTAAATATTTACAAAATGTACGATATTCGTTAAATATATAAAAAATATTGGACAAATATTTTGTGCTACTAGGGAACATCCAATTTCATTTGCTTTACAGGTGATGTGCAGATAAATTCGTTAGAAATTAGGAGATTCGATTCGAAATTCCAATCCTAATCATCTGGCGGGCTTTTGAAATGCTCAACGTCATGTAGACACCGTCATGTAGACGTCCTCGCGTTGTGCGTTGAGATTAATCGATCGAAAATTGACGAGGTGTTGGCCAAATCGGTTTCCTCATCCCGTTGTGATTCGCGACCGGTCGCGTTTATTAATCGAGTCGCGGAAGGATTGGGCGAGGAGAGGCCTCAATTAGCCGACATATTGATTAATTACGCATCGTAGATATCTTGATGCGTCGATGACCGCAAGCTCGATATTCCGCGGCTTTCGATGACTGTGCGTTTCATCGCGTAATTAACGGAGGGTAACCAATCGATGCCCGTAATTAGTAAAGTTCCCGTGCTCTTTATCGTCAATCTGCACGCAATAAAAATAGTTCCCGGCTTGTTTCTAGTTTCCCTGGTGTTGCGAGAAGCAATTGGAAAAGCAAGAGGGGGCGAACCGTGGCGGAAAGTCCTGAATACGAGAAACAGGGAGTCAGACCCGAGGATACTCTGTAGGAAAAGAATTACCCCGATTGCAATTTACAGACATTTTGTTTATCGAAAACATTTGCAATTCAGCAACGACACGAGGTGAAAATAAGTCAGAAAGACGCTAACCGTGTTAGGGATGATTTCTTCACTTTAAGAAATGGCAACCCTCACCAACTATTCAAGGAATTATCGTTTATTCCACTTTAATCGTTGGTAAGAATATTTCTGTTAATTTCTAGAGCTTTATACATTTTTTCTTTAATATCACTGGTTTCATTTAATTATCCTGGCATTGGTGCGTCACTGAGATTTTGTATGTAAAATCCGGAAGAAATTTTTATTAAGGGGGGGAAAAATCAGGATGAAATGTGTTGAAGAAAGCGGAGTAGAGGGCTATTTGGCGAGTTCCATGCACATAACGTCCCATGCAACCAAATCGACCACCAAGCAACGTGCATTTGCGCTCTCGGTGCACATATGTACGCACATACCGGGAGCGTCAACTGTACAACGTTACGTATGCACAGGGGTTTCCGCTGAAGCTGTCATGCTACTAGATGGCACCTATCTGTCTGCCCTGCAGTCGCAGCATGCAGAAAAAGAAACATCCGACCGCCACTTTTGAGGAAGCTGCGCGTGCCGAAAGAGAAGGAACAAAATCCGGATGCGAAAATCCTTGCCAAACACGACACTGTCAATACCTTTGTATTGTAATATTTCTCGAAGATCTAATCCCACGTAAACTAGGCCGCGTGAAATGTTTTCTCTGAAGAAGGACGTTTCCAAAAAATACCAAACAGTCGTTCCCAGAGGTACGTCGCTAAATGAAAATTATCTTCTCCTGTTTTCCCTCGATTTTTCCTTCCGCTACCCACGCCTCCCCGTTGGCGGGACGTCCTTCCATTTCGGTCCTTCTCATGTCGGGTAATTGGACGCATAATTACAGCGTCCTCGTAATCAGTCACAGTACTCCTCACACGGTACCCTGTTTGCCATTGTGACGCGAGACGGAGGCGCGGTTTCTGACGCACTTTGTCGTCCCTTGGGGCAATCACAGGTCTTCGCAAAACGAGGCTACAAATCGAAATGCTGGGACGTCGGGGTCGGATGGTGTCAATTAATCTGGATTTTTTCAGATCGGAAGGAATTTTCGATACCAAGATGCACCTACATAAGTAAGTTGTAAAACGCGTAATAAATCGCGATTACAGGTTTAACCGATAACGAGATATTTAAATAAGATTCAGCTGCGTACAAAAATTTTAACTTTAGGAACATCAAAATAGGTTTATATTCCTAAGTAACGATTCATCTAACGTGCTGCTCTCGCTTAGAAAAGTTATTAAAATAATGCCGGGTAAGTTTTAATGTTTACGTAGTTGAAAAGAGAGGATCGAGTCTAAACTTTGTTCTTATCGTATCGCTTTTTGTTCGGTTTATTAGGAAATTACCGGAGGGCTATGGGGAGCGGGGTTGACCTCGATAACATCCGCCGCATCTTTTGTCAAGCTCACTGGTAAATAGATTCGCTATTAATGTCGTTACTTGAACGGATGATGAAGTGCTCTACATCTAACGCCGCTCTGGTGCATCCTTTCTGAATAGAGATTAAAAGATAGAGGCAAAGTGACACCCTGGAGGACCGCCACCTTGTGCGGTGGTCGACGGATTATTCGCCAGGGAAATTACTTCAACCGCTTTATTTCGCGCTTCTCTTTATCCTCCGTCTACAAGAATCACCTTTTGCGACAAAGGAGATGCACAATAATCGTTCTTTAACAAGGCACCTCGACACGGTGGATGAGTCTCGTTTGAAATTCTCAAAGGAGCAGGAGAGGTTTCTATTGGATTCTATCGTGAAATTTTGGATATCTCTGCGACTCCTTCACGCAAAAAGATGTTATATCGTCATTTCGAAGTTTGAAAGACTACGTCCCTATTTTTGGGAGCGAATATTTTCGAAGAAAATTCAATAATTCTAGCGTGCAATTTTTGTTTGAGAATCTTTCATTAGGTGAAGCGCAAGGAGTGTCCAACGATTTTTCTGAAAGATCTAAATGCGAGGATCGAGACGCGGAGTGCAAGATCTAGTCCCTGGGGTTGTCGTCAGAGAGCCCCTAAAATCCCCTAGGATATTAGGGATTTGAGGAAATCTGTCCCTGGGAAATCAGTGGACGCGGTCATTCTGGTCTTGATTGCAGGGGTTGGTACTTGGTCTTTCGGGGATTTTTTCGTAGTCATCCTATGCTATGCGCGGCTGACCAGTGCAATCTCTGCTCATCTCCCAGGGGTGCAAGGGTGGAAAGGAACCGGGACCTCAATGTTCCGACCCTCCCGAACTTGAGGTTAAAACCTTCTCCAGGAAAACGGAACTACCGGGACGGAAAAAGCAAATCCGCCTTATCCGAAATTCAATTTCGATCTTATGGTAGGACTTATCAGATCTCTTAGAATTTCTTTAGATAGCGAACGAGAATTCTCCACCGAGGAGATCTAGAATTGTCCGGACCAATTCTCTTTGTTCCCATTTTTTGTTACAGAAAATTAATTAATCAGACTCAAAGGATCGTGCACTTGACGCCGTCGGTTTCTTCCTCCAGATCCTAGTAAAGAGCTTAGAAACCATTGAGATCCCCGTCCAGATGCAGAATATTTAATATTTCACGTTCGCAATAAACAAGTTCGAAGTTACATCAAAGCGACTTTCCCTTAATGAAGGTTCTTTCCGTTGAGAACGGGTTCTTAAGATTTCTCACCTGAAAAGATGCAATTTGCTTTCACCTTTAAACGTAATTAATTTTAATTAAAACGCATCAGGTGAAATAGTCTTTGAAACGTACAAAATTATGTGTAGAACATGTGATTAATAAGAAATATTTAATAGACCTTTACTCTTTCCGATTCATAGCGCATAACCTAACATACATTATCCACCCGGCTTAAATAAAAAATCTAGCTTTACCAATATGGTTCCATGTAGCTTTCGCGACGAAATTTTCAAGGCGATTCTTAAAGTTGCGAAAATTCCCTTCGAATTGAAGAACGATCGACGTTCGATCGATCAGGAATATTGGAAAGGTTCGAGTCGCGCCTTAAGGGAAGCAATCGAAGGTGCGCAAAGGCGCGTTCGGAAATGGCATCGGGAAAATGTCCCGACGCCGCACTTTGTCTCGAGAGGGACGCTAATGCGAGACATAAACAAGCTCGTACGTTTCATTTTAGAAGCTTTCCACTCGGCGAGTTCTTCCGCTTGCGCTCGCTCGCCGGATGCGATTTGCGACTTACAGAACCGGAGTCGAATATAAGGGCGAGGGCGAGCGGCCCGCTAGGGCAGAATTCTATTTATTCCGAATGTCTCGCGAGGCATGGAACAAGGGAAACCATCGAGATGAAACGGCATGAATCTTGCGACAATCGTAAAACCCGTTCATCGTCCTCGCCTTTATGCACCCTAATCCGTGGATGCTGTTGCGGATGTTCGAAAGAAAGTTTGAACGCGGGTTGCACTGGATGTGAGAGCCAAATTTGATGACTGATTAATTCTCGACGAAATCTCGAGTCAGGTCGGTTTTATGAGTCCGGGCACATGACTTCAATTCGTAACAGAAATAGTTTATTAACAATAACGAGTAAGTCCGATAACAATTGTAAAATATGACACTATGAACGGCGGCGGTCGCACGGTACAAATGCGCGGGTGACTATTTGGAGTCGCGGTGAGACTATTTGGAGTCGCGGTGAGACTTGATTGTCTCTGAGAGCAGGAGATGTCCGTCTCTCGCGGTAGAAGATTTGATTCTGAGGATGCCCAGAGGAACTTTGGTCCAGAGCGCTTTCGGATGCTGTCCTCTAGGGCGGAGTTTTTTACAAAGCGTTTACCGATAGGCGTAGAGAAATTAAAGTGGGATCGATAATCGAAAGTGATTGGTTCATGAGGACCGAGAAGGGGAAAAGTTAATGTTGTTTAAGAAGGCTTAGGTGGGGAATAACAAAAATGGGCTATAGTACTAGAAGTAAACGAATCATGGGCTAAAGGACCGCGGTAGTAGATAAGAGAGCGAAGCGCTAGAGTTTCTGTTTAGACATCCGTTTAAATTATGAGCATAATACGTGACTGAATCAATGGTGCTATATGACATGAGAGACACGAGAAAGAATAAACGGAACTTGAAATACGGAAGAAATAGAACACCCAGATCGTTGCAGAGAGCATTCCAAATAATTCTAGCGTTATAATTATTAAATTATGGATTAGTCCGTATTTGCAATAAATAATTGAAATTTACGTATTGGCTTGAAAACCACACGTGACATGATAATTGCTATCTGAGATAAAGGAATTCGTTCTCGTTTGAGCCCTTGTTCATTCGGCTCGAACAGATGCCCTCGAAACTCATCCGCCCTTTGCGGACGCCGGTTAAATAATTGAGATTAAAGATAAAAGGAGTTATCCTTTCTTTTAAACATCGCAAAGTAAATATATCGCGGTTTAGTGATTTTAATAAGTGATTTTAAAATCCAATGACGTACGTTTAGACTTTCTAAATGGAGAATAACTGATAATTATACGGTGAAAGAGGATGTTTCGTGTATCGACCGATTGTTTATTCCATGCGGATATGGCAAGGAACCGAAATCCATCTCGGGAATCTTTGCGGAGATTTTCATGTTAAACCGTATGTCTGTTTGAATCGGATGAAGAGTCGAGTTCAGGACTGTTCTACTTTTCGGAGAGGTGCGCGGAATGCAGGATTAGGAAGGACGGAGAAGCGGAGCCTGTCAGAGATCAATGCAAAAACCGAGCGCTTCTTTGTCGTTTACACATGACGGAGAGGCAGGATTTATCGTGCCGACGTATTCAAACAAATCGATTTCAAGCGAAGCGTCCTTTACCGACGGTACCATCCGATCGCCAAAATGCATAAATCTGGAGCAGAAGTTTCTTCCGGGTCGATCAACTCGGTTCGTACTTATCGGTACAAGCTGGAGACTCAACGGATTAAAGGTATTTCCCTAATTTTCGAATATCTTCCTGCGGATAAATGCGAGAAGCGAGGAATTTTCATATCGCGCGAAACATTCGGAACGCGACCAGGAAACTCAGGACGGAACCATCTCGTCGCATGCAAATCAGTCGGGCGCGTCCTTTTGGCACGTACTCGAAAGCAGGGTGGCTCGATTTATCACGTTGATAACTTCAAACGGAACGATCCAACCCCTGGAGAGGTGGCGGCGCCGCCCGATTGGCAACGTGCAACCCCGTGGCGAAAGTTGCTTATGTGATTAATCGAAGGTGCTCCTGCTTCTGGTGACGCCTCGCCCGGGGGATTAAATTCGTCCCTTTTCCTTTTCCCTCTCCGTTTTTCCCACCACCCTCTTCGACCGAGGCTCCCACCCGCCCTCACTTACCCCAGCGAATCCGCGCCCCTCCGGTCCACTTTCTCCACATCCACCCACCGCCACCCTTGCCACCCACTTTCTCCCACTGCCACCCACTTCCACCCACCACCGCCCAGCCTCTGTCTGTCTCTCGCTCTTGGGGTATCTCGTTCTCCAAGTTGGGAGTAGCGCGAGATCAATACCGTTCAACGGGACAACGTGCAAACACCTCGCGGGGGTGCTCCTTCGGTCCGGGGCACATAGGGGTGCGATGGGGGTGTATCGGACCCCTATAGGGATGGAGCGGCCAGAAGGGGTCGGTCGCGTTCGTCGCGACGCGATTTCAACGCGCGACGCGACGGCCGGCGTCGCGCGAGCGACGTGCTCGCCGGATAAATTGAATCCGCATTAGCAGTTTGTATCGGGCGAGAGGCGTCGCTCGTACTGGCCATTAGTGCGACTTTAATTAATTCGGCCGTTATTCAATTCGAGCAGTGAATCCGAGTCGCGGAACTTCCGGTGGACCCTCCTCGCATTTAAATCGGCAAGCTGCTCTCGATTCAATTGAATCGTCCACCAGCGGGCCCTGGCTCGAGGTCCGAAATTATATATATATATATTTTTTCCCCGGAATAACCGATAATTGATTCGGTTAATAGCCCGATAACTTATAATTACATTTGTGTCTCTGTAATTACGCGTGCACGTGGAAACTCGACGGCAAACCATGCATGAAGTTCGGGAATTCGAGGTTTCTCCTCTAATGGTGGTTGAATTGGTCGGATTAACGACCTTTGCGACGCCCATCTTACCAGGGAATTGTAATTACTTTTCAGAGTAACGATACTCGTTTCTGTGCCCGGAATACAGCTCGAATGGGGTATTATTTTCCATACAGCCTTTTTAACTTAATACTCCCGCGATGGACTATTAACTTTTTGTTTCCACGGGGGATGATTATTTTTCAATTTACACGGAATCGATCCGATTGATAATGCTCGGATGCACTAATAATTGAGCTTTCTGTCGGTACAACGGTCAAAGCAACCGTTCGTTTGGTGGAAGTAATGTTGATTTAAATATTCATCGGTACTTGCTGCCAAGTGGATTGTGCGCTGCGAATCCATGAAACGGACCTGAAAACACGGCGCTTTTTTTTTAAACTAGGGTTAATAACCGAGAAGGGGGTTACTTTTATTCTTTGAAATCGGTACAACGTATTCATACGATGTAGGGAAAACGAAACGACCCCATGGGCGAACATTATTTATCCCAGCCCGCTTTTACTTGCTTGAAATTAATCCAACATTAATTCCAACGCTTCTGTTGAACCGTTCACGTTATCAAATGCTATCACCCTAAAAAGGTAATAAGACGAAACGGCATAAATCGTATCTACCCACGTACGAAATAAATAGGCACGTAAATATGAAAGTACGTAAAACGCTGATGACCGGAATTTTACTGCATCAGCGGTAAGATCTGCAATTTCCCTAAAGGGTGTATTCCGTGTTCTTCGGATTATAACTGTGAGATGGGACACAGAATCGGAGAGATTTAGATATCGCCCGATGGAGACGTCTCGGCATCCCTAGGATGCTGGATCATGCCTTTGGAACAAAGAATGCGCATCCGCGTGCGTGTCTACATACATTTTATCTACTCGGCAAAAGGAGTAAGTACAACGCCAGGAGGATCTTTAGAGACCGTAAACCTCTTTTACGGCTTTCCGAGGTTTTACATAGGAACGAGCCCGAATCCCTGAGACTCCCCTCCGCGTTGGAACGGGACGAGAACCCCCCATGAACTTCTTTCGCACTCGCCACCCCTCGGTCGCTTCTTATTCCCTTCGATCTCCCCCAATGACGAGCGCCGCCACGCCGTCCTAAGACCGCCAGGGATAAAACATATTTTTCCAGAAATCGCAGGACCTCCGCGTGTGGTCCCGATCCTGGAGTTACGGTTCTACCCAGCCCGGGCCGAGTGTTCGCCGGGCAATCGCTTCCGGCCACTTCCGGAACCTTCCCAACTTCCTCTATTTCCTGGTCAAGGCGTCCCACCTACAGGACCCATTTTCTGCCGCCTCCAGGAACTTCACCATGGCGAGTTTCAGCCGGAAATCAAATGATTTGCGGGAAGTCCCGCGACCGACAGAGTAGCCCCCGAAGAGAGGTGACAAATTGTGACAATGATCCCAATTCATGCAATCGTGTTATTTTCTAGGGGCAGTTAACCATAGATCCAAAGTTAGAGGTGCTTCACTTTAGATATTTAATTAGAACGTTTCATAATTTTCGTTGAATCGATGAAACGTGTTTCGTTCGTTAAACGTTCCAAGATGGCGGATCGTCGGGGAAGAGTTCTTTACGTTTCGCCTGGTGATTTAGAGGGGGCGGTCGGTCCTTTCTTCTAGGAGGAGCCTACAATTCCTCGGAGTCCCACGAGACCATGAACCAAAGGAGTCACGGGGAAGGCAGGGGGTGCGTTCCCGAAGCAATCGCTTCAGCGTCCCGACTCCTCTCCGTAACCAATTCGGCACATCGTCGATACACCAATGCCGGACCCGAAGGATTCCCCCTGGAAGTTCATAATCTGTATCGCGTCCACGTAAGGCAATCCTGTCGCGGAGAGACGCCCGGATAGAAAGTAATCCCAGGCCGAGAAAGGCTGCGTCAAACTTTTTCTAATTGGCCCTTCAAAAGTTCTCCCAAAGGCCCGGGGACGTGGTAGGGTTTAGGCACCGGGACGAAGGGTAAAGCCGAAGGTTCGGCCGGACAGGAGGAAGAAGAAACGCGGCATCCTGGCTCGGATGGCTCGAGGAATCTTCCAATTCGACTAAGAAACTCGCGCAGTCGTGCCAGCACTTTAATCGAATTCCAGAGGTCCTGCACCGGGTCCGCCTTTCGGAACTCTCGTCCTCCTGGCGAGTACCCACCTCGTAGGACCTCGGGTCCTGGGGCCGTTACTTGCGCGAAACCTGTGTCTCCTTCTGCGTTCCTGCGAGCCTGGAAATGGCACCGGTACGGATAATTTTCGAATCGAATTCCGGAGGTCCTGTGCCGGCTCGTTCCCTTATTGGAGGTTCGGTTCACTCGGTGGGACTTCGCTTTGCCGGACCTTGGTCCTGGGATTGTTACACTTGGAGAGGGCGCTGGTAATGTTCTCATTGAATTTTGGAGGTCCTGCTCCACGTTCCCCGCGTGGAGCTCCGTTATTCTTGGATAGGACTCGTTCAACGTTTATACGCGAAATTAAATGTGTATTTGATATACGCAAATATACGTTGAAATTCGCAGCGACGAAGACTATCTCGTCAAGTAATTCTTAAGGTGAGGTGAAAGTGGAGTCAGAGGTCTTGTTTATGAAACTTTTCTGCGAATTGGGTGTACCGAATCTTTAAAAAATTAACGATATGAATATAGAGGCTACTAGGATGGTCTGGACACCCATGAAATTAAAAATTTTCAAAATTTGTTCGTAGGAATTTTTAAAATGTTGTATAAAAACTGAAATTTTATGGGGGTCAGGACCTTTCTTATAGCCTCCATATTCACGTAGTAGTGTTTGAAACGATTCGGTACCCCTAGTTAGGAAAAAAGATTCATGAACAATTGACCTCTAAGATGCTACTTTCACATCCTCTTGAGGATTCAGAATCTTCAGCTCCTTTCTCGCAAATTAATGACACCAGGGGTAGCGACATTACTTCACCTACCAGTGAAATTCGCTCCGGAAGTTATGTTAAAATCAGGGCAAACTTAACTTGATCCCGGAAGAGCTTATTGGAAGAAAATAAGTTAGTTAGAGGTTTAAATTATAAACATTGGTCGAATCGAATGGCAGCTCAATCTGCGGCCAACGGAGTCGAACTCCTTCGGCTTTTGTGAGGAACTTCGGGGATTGGATTGGAATATCCCGGATGGGCGGCCATTGTTTGGCTTAACCTCGCATTCATAATTGGAGCCATCCGGCTTGCCGGGGGTGTTAAATGTTTCATTAAACTTGGTGGCTGCCCGGTATATCTCGTTTATAAAAGAATATCACTTCTCCTGGCGACCCCCTGCGGATCGATTAAGAACGCCGCCCAGGAAACGTAAAATAAATAGAGCTAACTGGAGCAAAAAGCTTAAACCTCAACGGAGATGTGGAATGAAAAGAAGGTCATTACCGTCGAAAATGTACACACAAAGGAATGCTATTTTAGAGCAAGAAACGATATTCTTTCCCAAAGTCTTCTCGCATTTATGCGATTCAACGAAACGAGATCGACGTTACATCCGCCTAGTAATGATAAAATTGTTAAACTAGAAATGATGACAGCAGCTGGGAAGTGACTCACTAGGATTTACGTAAAGTTGCTGTATTTATGTAAAATAAAATAAAAAAATAGGAAAATTGACATAAAAATGAAAATGAAAAGAGGATTTTACGAACAATCTATGGTGCAAAATTGGGGCGGACAGCCATCCTCCGTAACCACCGTAATCTTCCCTGTACCTTCGGTTTTTGTTCCCTCTTCACCCGCCTTTCCTTCAGCCACCCTCTCGGCCTGACACGAGTAAACCACTTTCGCAAGCGACGTAACAACTCGACCCACAAGTACACCCCTTAACTACCCCTTTCGGTTAGTTGGCCGACTGGTGACTCATTCTAATTGCATTTCCCGGCCGTGTATACGTTTCATTAAGGGTCCACCATAAGGCGTGCCTCGTGGTGGAACTTTCGCCAAGGGTCTCCTCCTTTTCCAACTTAGAAGGGCATTAACAAGAACGTCACGGCGCGTCTCGCGCACTTCTTCAAGGAAAATAAACGACAGCGGGAGTATTCTCTACCTTTAATTAGGCGGCCCGAAGGTTATGACGGAAACGGCGAGTTTTATGAACGGGGCGAATACCCGCGTTGGTAATTCTTTTTTCTGAACCGGCACTCAATTTCCGCGGGGGGTCCTGCTCGGTGGGGTGGCCGATATTCATTTCGGTAGGCTCGACAATATGTGGAGAGTTTTTCATCTCCCCCGGCCCGAATGAATCCTCGGCCCTCGAACCATTATATTAAATCTCCCGAAACTCGACGATTGCTTCCTTTTACTTTTTCAGAAGTGAGCTCTTCGCGTCTGCCTCGCCTCCCCCGCGTTCATAATCCCCGGCAGGACTTCACCGTAATCCTCATAACGAGACTGAAACTCGCGGAATTATTTTTTAACGTCCCTTCACACAGCCATTCATACCAGGTGCAGTGCTCGCACCGAATAATCCTTTCACTTAATCCTTTGTTAGTGGACAGCCGCTAAAACTCGATTTTTTCGCCTCTTTCCCTTCCTTTCGGCGGGAACAATCGGAACGGCGTTACACGTCGGTGTTTTCGGTATCCCCGACTTCGGCGCCGCTACATTTTGCGTTTAATTTCAACAAAAGGAGTTCGCCCGGCTGCTATTAAAACTGCCCCGGCTCGGACGGGAACGCGATCGCGAAAAATGAACGTTTTTCCCGGGATCGCTAAATTCAAACCAATCCGCATTACTCGCGAGCGCGAAAAATTTCTCTTTTCACCGTGTATCGTGCTATTCATTATGGTTATTCGCGCAATCAATTCTTCGTGTTTTCGGCAGCTGACGTCATTTCCACGAGAGTGGTACATCCTTTCTTGCAAGAATTAAACAGGATTCTGTACTTTATAAACCGAGTAAAACATTTTAAAAATATACAAATTAAGGAAAGGATTATTTTCTACGTACAAAAAATGTCCTCTCGGTTCTTGTTTGGAGTAAATAACACTTTTTTCGAAAAAGGAAATTTCGCGAGTTTCAAGACCTTTACCAGAACTTCCGTAATCACGTGCTAATATTTCAAATTATTCAGTGCACTCAGTTTGGAGAAAAGTTTTACAAATATTTTGACTTTTTTTATATGAGTATCACTTACATAACACCTTAAATAACAAAAAATACACTTCTAACGATTTAGGTTACTACGTAATTGGCAACGTTCCCCTACTCTAACGTACCGTTAAATAATCAATGATTTCATCGATGACGGTGGATCCTGCCATCAGAGGTTCAGCTTGGATCGTCAATTTCGACTCAACGAGTGAAACGAAAATCACGCAAAATCACAAAAGGGGTGGAAAACGCAGTTTACCGGTGACGCCGTCCCCAGAGGAAGCAGGGGTCCGAGTATGACCGTGTTCCTCGTTACCGGCGAGCTCCCTGAGGTGGAAACTCGCAGGGCGCGCGAGCCTGACCTGACTCAATTAAGTCCCGAGACGCAGTAATTAATTGCGAAGCATTCGGTCTTTCGGACGTAAGAACAGCGCCGGGAATCGGGGCAGGAACAAATACTCATTTGCCTCTGTCTCCGCTCGGACTGGCCGAGCTGTTTGCACGGAGCTAGGGAACGGCGGGTTAACTAACATCCTACCGTTCGTTATCGGTTAATTACGGATCCTTCTTGCGCGAAAATCCCACAGCTCGGTTTCCACCGCTGCTCGGCCAGATATTACGTCGCGTCGGAGTACGCGTGTTAACGGTTCGGTGGGATCACGGGGGTTGCCCGTCTATGTTAATATCTCCTCGCCGCACCACGTGACAGTCTCCCCTTGACACCCTTGTCCTGCCTTACCCCTTTGCCGGGATCACTCCATTGGGCGACAAGTTTCGTTGACCCGCCCCTTTCGAGGCGTCCGACGAGCTGAAATTAAAGCCTCCTCCTGTAATCGGGACTTCCGCCAGCGAGAAAGTACTCGCATCGATGCACAGACTCGGGTTAAGTATTCTTTGCCGGAAATATGTTTCAACTTTCATTGTGTATTTCATAGCAATACGGGATATTAGACGTTTAACGGAAATCTTGAAGAAACATGCCCAGCATTTTTGGATGTTTTTAGACGGACGATTAACGTAAAAATTGATCGCTGTAATTGTTGTAATCGCTGTAAAAGCGAGTAAGTATTCGCATCGATGCACGGACTCGGTTTATGTATTCTTTGCCGGAAATATGTTTCAACTTTCATTGTGTATTTCACAGCAATACGGGATGTTAGACGTTTAACGGAAAGCTTGAAGAAACATGTCCAGCATTTGTGGATGTTTTTAGGCCGAGGATTAACGTAAAAATTGATCGCTGTAATTGTAGTAATCGCTGTAAAAGCAAGAAAGTATTCGCATCGATGCGCGGACTCGGTTTAGATTTTCTTTGCTGGAAATATCTTTCATCTTCCATTGTGTATTTTACAGCTATACGAGATATTAGGCGTTTAACGGAAAGCCTGAAGAAACATGTCCAGCATTTTTGGATGTTTTTAAACCGACAATTAACGTAAAAATTGATCGCTCGTGTAGAAGGAAGAACTTCTGATATATATGCTATGACCGCCATACCTTGTATAAGCATATTTACCATTTTTAAACTGATCCGATGTGCTCTTCGAGCCACTTCCTTCATCAAAACGCAAACGTTCAACAAACCAAAATATTGTTGTATTAACGTTTATCGTAGAGGGAAACAGATATAGACCTAGGGACAAGGGGTTGTAACGATTTTTTAACACGTCGATATGCTCGAGGGTTTTAGGGAGTGGGATTTTGTCGATGGACCGGGCGAGATGTTCTATTGTTTTTTTATGATGTTCATGACTGCGTTGTTTTATATTTCGAGAACCGGCGAACGGAACGGTTTAGTGTTTCACTGGTATTTGATATTTCATTTTGAGTACAAAAAATGGTAATTCGATAAAGTGAGTAAGCTGGTACAGGTACTCTGGTCTGAATAGTGTATTTGCAGTTTGTTAGGTTGTATGTGATAAATCACGAGAAATTGTTAAATATTATTTGAGGAAAGGAGGATAGTGTTCAATTGTGGAATTGTTTAGATGACGGGACTTTTTCCGCCTTGATGACTGCTGATTGATCCATGAATCATCGATGAGCTATCCGGTTATTAATGAGAGATTACCGACGGATCATAATATACAATTCTAGTAGCGTGTATTCGATCGCTAAAATCTTTAGCGTTCTTATAATTATTATTAGTATCATTGCAACATATTGAAACATCGCTATTACATACCTTTGCCATTTTTCATGTTTCACCTTCCTCTTTAGTAAAATAAACCACGTTAACGAAAAATTTGTAAAGAAAATGCTATTCATATTACACTTTCATCCCCGACATTTATACTACACATGTTATTTAAATTAAGGGGATATATCACTTTGAAATTTTCAAAAAATCAAAAAAATTTGTACGCGTTTATTTTTCGCATTCATACTTTAAACGCGTTTTTCTTAAAACTGCATTTTAAAAATCGGCGGGCACTCTAGCTCCGCCAATTTTCAATCAATCGTCTTCAGTCTTTTTTATTTTATTCGTGATCAGTTTATCTAGCGAAATACATATGGTTTTTTCAATGTATTGATATTCGCGTTTTTTATGCAACATTAATTAACGAAATTTAGGGCAAAATACGTATCTTTCCTTTCAAATTGATGCCATTTTGTACAAAATGCATATTTTTGAAAACGGCTACGTATTTCGCTAGCTTTTGGGCTACAGAAACTAATTCTTTTTCGTTTATTGATTAAGCTTAAATCTGGACTGAGTTGTCGTGCCCACCGTACGATCATTGATTTTCGCAGTGCTCCGGTAAATTACTTTTCAAGCCACCATTTTTGTAAATAAAAAAAAATACAACAAAAATATTTTGTTGTTTAATAGTAGTATAATACCTTACTGTACTTTAATTTGGATAAAAACGTTTTAATTGTTAAAACAAAAATTCTTGAAAAACCGTAATTTTTGGGTGGGTCAAAGTGGTGTAACCCCTTAAAGTAACAGACTCGAACAAATAATGTAAAACAGTGTATCGTAAAATTCACCTTCACGGGCAAGTACTTCGTATGCCGATCATCTCGACAAAGATTCGTCCTCAGGTATTAATTTTATTAATATATATCACGTTAAATATTATTACTAAACTCTGCAATTAATAAACCCCATGAAGAATGTCTATCTAACTTGTCTTTTCCGCTTCACACGTGGGTTTTCCTTAAAAATCATTTTCCATTATTCCCCAACCTAAATTCTGATTCCAGGCCAAGTACTGCACGGACGGAACAATAGACCCGTGAACTAGCGACGAGCTTGTTCATAAGCGCGTTTCATTCCAGTTAGTGTCAAAAGGTCATGAAAACTATGTTAATTTGAGCCCAGCGTGGCCCGGTGAGTTCAGGGTTAGGTAAGTGCATAGAGGAGGAGGGTTAGGGAAGTGCATAACGCGGTGCGCACTCGTATCGGTACCCGCCCGAAGGTAGGACAAAATTTATGCATGATTTTAATTAAATCGTACCCAGGCCGGAAGTTGATGCCGAAGGAAGGGCGGACGAGCGTTACATTTCATGATGCTATTTGCTCGCAACAAATACGAGTTTCGCGCTGCCTCGCCTGGAGGCAACCTAGGGAGGTGCATACACATATGCGCTCGTACAGTGCATGCTTGCACACGGGTCATGCACACAGCCGTCATTGTGTGTAGGCCATTACGTGGCGTACGTTCAATCAGGAATAATGTTTGCGAGGAACTTCAAAGGAGAAAGAGGAAGAGAGAAAGGGAGAAAGGACCAGGGCCGATTAAAAAGAAAGGAGTGCGCTCAGAGCCGAAACATCAGAAAGTGATAAGAGAGGGCATTATCAACGGCTTCTTGAAAGAAGTTTCATCGGTCGAGACGAGTTTACGTGTAATGCATTGCAAGCGACGTTTTCCGGAAGCCGTGGAGAACGTTTTATGCGATGTTGCCTGGGGCCACATTCGTAGCACGGACCAGTTTACACGGCGAAGATTAGACGCTTATGCAAAGATTTCTACAGGAAGAGCCGTGTCGTGTTTTATGCTTTATACGAGCTGTCTCGGATGAAGAGGGAAAAGTGCGACGGTAATAACTGGCGGGGTAATATGTGTAAGTATAGCATTTAGTAGTAAGGGTACTGCCTTATTGCACGTCGTGTTTAGGATTTATGTCACGGATTAGTAGGTGATTGGTTTTACTTTGGAATTTGGTGATGCCGAAAGAGAGAGAGGTGATCTCTAGCAGGTGATCCGAGATCGATTATTCGATCCAGAAAATCGTTTTCATCATCCTCAGATTTAATTAAGCGGAATGCCATGATCTGGGGTTATTGGACGTCTATGATTAGATTTTTTAACAAAGGTGCTAGAGTTTTTGAGTACCTAGGATTCATTTTTCTCGAAAACCGGGCGAGAACAATATTTAAAAATTTAAGACATAATTAGGATATACAGGGCACAAAGCGTTAAAATAGACAAATTAAAATTCTATAATGCTAGGGATAACCACTTCATACATCTGAACCGGTCGAATTCTCTAGCATGAGGAACCATTTTTCTTGTTTGAAGTTTCTGATTCACGGATTCATCCTGCACGATGACAAACTGATCAGCACCGGGATGTATTCACCACGAGAGAGCTCGGCGATGTTTATCGTCCCATTTGCCGGGCCATTATTCTCGATGCCGACTCTCGTCGGGAATTAGGAATAAAACGAGTGATATCGTTTATGGGACCCCGTCGAGAGATTACCGGAGCATCGGATTTCTACGAGTGGACAATAATGAACGCCGTTTCGCCATTTCGCCATTCCGCCGAGAGGATCGACGAGCTCTTAACGAGCGGGAACGAACGCGTGACGAAAATGGCACGAGAATGAAGAAAAGAAGAGAAAGAAGGGACTCGCGTTCCTCCTTCGAGGATATTTTGGCAACCGATCGATGGAAATGCAACGCTTTCGGGTGTTTCGCCGAAACGCGATACAATTACGGCAACCCTCTGTTTCGCGCAGTTTTTTCGATTCGTCGAAATCCATTTTGGAAAGCGGGTGAAAAAAAAAATCAGGGCAGAAACGCGCCGTTTGAAATTTTGTTGCGGAGCTGCGGAATAGTCGACTCGGCCGGGACATTTTTTATTAACACCGGTGAAACGGCGGATGGAAATTCGGAACGTCATGCGAATAGTTTATTTCTGACCAAATGTCGGTTCTTCGTTTGCGGCAAAAATGTTTACCTCATTTATCGAGATTTAGCCGGCTTGGCACGGTTCCACTCGGTTCCGGAAATCGATGCTTTTTTAGGTACAAGTCCCTTTAGCCGAAAAGAGGATTGATGTATTCGAGTAAGAATTTTGTATGACGTGAATTTTGGGAATTTCTTTCCTTTTGGTAATGCAAGCTCATTGATCACCGCGGGCAAAATTGTGGTACTGGCAGATAGATCCACAAGGGGTGATTGGATTTTGCACGTGCTAAATGTCTCTGCAACTAACTATGCGATGGATCAAAGCATTCCTCATAATTAGGTGTAATTACACGAAGAGAGAAGTCGAATCTGCACGTCAAATCTGTGTGCGAAGTTTTGAACGTTCCATGAACGGACGTATATATTTTCCGAATATTTACTGGGGTTCCATGAGGCGTACGAAGTGATACAATATTATTTTTAATTAAAGAATATTAAGAACGCTAAAAAAATGAATAACAAATGTTTTTATGACGTGGCGCACGGGAGTTCTTGCAACGCATTTTTCTCCCGCGTACATGACACCCCTGATGTAAAACATTTGTCGCTTCATAGAATTCGAGTTAGGAAGTTAAAGCTCAACGAGGAAGTTACGAAAATTAAGGCGCCGAAACGCGGAACTAAAAAGTTTGTTTTCGGGGAATCCTCCAAACTTTGAGAATACATTTGCGGTATTAAGCTGACGGTCGTATCGCCCAAATGAAGTCGTGAACTTGTCACAGAAGTAAAATGAAACTATTCCTCGCAAAGAATGCACTTCTTCGAGTTAATTCACTAAGCATCGTGAAATTGAAAATAAAACTTATTTCCAATCGCAGAACTTTCGAACTAAATGACAGAAAAGCACATTTTATCAGGACCACTAATAATTTCCTAAATTGTAATTTACCTTTACCCTGTACACCACCTTCACATCCCAAAGTCATGGAAAAAAAAATCAGTGGGAAATTGCAAAAATTCATGTAATTAAATTGCAATGTTTAATGAAATGCAGTATAGACATCGAATAAATGCCAGGTACGTGAAAAGAAAAACCCAGGAAAAACATATTCCAACCGTTATTCCAATTATGTACATTACGATCTGCCCGTGATGGTTACGCTGTCTGCTCGTAATCGCATCCTACATTAATTAAAAAATAAATAACGAGGAGTTTGAAAAATCGATGTCAATTGGATCGCAATTTTTAATGCAACGCCCCGACGCCACGCGGTGCCAACGAGGAATAATTGCTGCCGGTGGGGAGAAAACAAAACTAGTAAGCACACCATCGAGTCATTAGCGCAACGCCGAGCGGGATTTAACAACAAACTACCTTTTGTTTACTCTCGCGTCCGTACTTGGCGTAATCCAGGTTGCCCCTCGACCCCGAACCCGCCGCGTTCGGCGGCGAAGTGCAAGCGAAGCTCACTTAAAAAATAACAAACACTCGACGGGCGATAATTGATTTTCCCGACGTGCAAACGTCAATGCGCAGTCGACGAGACGTGTCGTTTGCCGGTCCTTTGTATTCCGATCCGCGAGGTGGCTGCTATTAAAAAATTGCTTCATTAGCGGGCATCGCATTTACCGGCCGCAGTAATCATGAATGACAGCGAGTGCGAACTCAAAATTCGGTAATTGAAATTGAGTCAGCTGGTTCGCCGTTTTTCCCGGACATCGCAATTAAACGTCTGTTAAAAATATCTGTTTAAGCAAGCATTATTCCGTAACGCACCCGCACATCATTTAACGTATTTTGGAGAAAAAATGCGCAATCCTCCGGTTTTACATTATACGAAAGTATTGCTTTGTAGGTAACTAAATTACGAATATATGCATATATACATGTATTTATATATTTATATGTAGCGTTAAAGATAGCGCGGGGAAGAGTGTTAGTAGATGTAGGTACTGTTTCCGATTTTAGAAGTTGAAATTACAGTTCGTCATATATTTGTGTAATTTTGACTCCGAAATCTTTGACTCGTGAGACATTTCCAGCAATTAATTGCCACTCGTAACGAAGATCCCTGCCATAATTAACAAATACAGACCTTCTTACGCGCTTCTTCTTCCTACCTTATTAACACTTAACCATCAGGTTTTACGTCGGCGTAAATTCACGATTTCGCCCATGGACGGTCTTACGATGTAATTCTTCGGCAGGAGTAACTTTTTACGCGAAAAGTGCGGCAGGTCGTGTATTAAAAGCCCGACACCTCGTTGTGTCTGACGCCCATCAAAGTGACTTCAACAAAAGAAACCTAAACAAGCTATCATTGCCTATAATTTCCAGGGTAATCGATGTAACTTCAACAAAAGAAACCCTAAACGGGGTATCACTACCTATAATTTCCAGTGATGCTATTATCAAATGTAGTGTCAGTGCCCTGTGCGGTCCAATAAAGTTAATAGAATAAAAAAAAAGATGAAAGCGTTTAGCTATACGAATAGTTATGTCGCCAAGAAGGCAATAAAGATTAAGAATAAGACTAAATAGAAGTTAGAGTGAAATGTAATGTTTATATGATTGTGAGGTGAAATGAGAAGTATTTAGATTAAATGACAGCTCGATAGGTTATACCGTTCATGCGTGGTTGAGAGTTCGTGAAGTGCGAGCGGCCGTATGACTCAGTGAGTGAGAATTTTGGCGCACAAAGAAATGTATTGATGAGTGTGGGAATGAGAGAGTGAGGAATATGAATTGAGTGAGAAAGAAATTAGAGTGAGGCTGGATGAGAATAATCGAATGAGAGTTAGTTCTGATTGAGGAGAGCTCGAGCGAAGTCGGAGGGAAAATCAAGTCCCTTTTTCTGAGAACTTTAAGACGTACTCTTCAATATTAATTTTTTTATTAATAAATCAACCGTTCATGTTAATCCTGACACTTGAAATTTGATCCTACACAAATGATAACGCAATTGGCGTCCTAAGGAGTCATTTTCATAAACCCTTTTATATAGGTGATGGGTAGGAAGCATGCGTGAAATCGAGGAGCGATTGGGAACCGAATTAAGGAGAGTCGGGGTGTACAGAAGCAATGGCCGCGAAACACGGCAAAGAGGGACCCGCTAAAGCGAGAAATCGAGGCAGAGTCATTTGTCTAAGATCGAATCGGCAACCAATCAGAAAACGAATTCTTGGCTCGCCGCGAGTCCTGCTCGGAGGTGGATTCGAGAGAGTCTTTCAATCAGGATTGCACGCGATAGGCGCGGGCTCGGTTTCGCGTATGTAAACGCAAACCCATTCGTGCACCGAGAGACGAAAAGGAGAGAAAAAAAGCCCGGACGAGGGATAAAGAAGGAGAACGCGCAGAGAGGGGCGAGGCAGACGTCGAGGGAGAATGAATTGGAAATGTATGAGATGCGGCTGCTATGATTGGACACGCTTCCGCTCCTCCAGCCACATCCACCTCCGCATCTCGAATGCGCCCATGGCTTGATTTAGGTTTAGTTGGCTTAGATTCGGTAAAGGAAGGCTTTACTCCTTCTCCGACCTCTCGGCGCCGCTCCCCTCGTCTTCGAGGAGGAGGATAAACCGAGTACTCCGCCTCGTCAAGGAAAACCGCTCGGCCATCTTCTGGGTTTAGTCGTTCCTCGATTTTTCGGTCGGTGTTGAAAAGAAATGCCTAGTGGATCGGGAAGCCGTAACTGCAACGGCTACTGATATAGAATTCTTTTTTCCGTGTCAATCGTGGCGTCGACTTCTTCGAGTATTTGCCACGCGGTTGTCTTTAACGCCAAATTTGTTAAAGGAACTCGATTAAAGATATGTATAAACGATTTACGGATTTGATTTTTTCTTTTTAATCCTTCCGGGGCGATTGGTGTCCAATATGCGGCGCATTGCCGCGGGTAAACGTTCATGAAAATCGCCATGAAAAGAGGTAGGAACCTTTCAGGATTTTATGGACTGTTAGGTCTGAGAACCCTGGATTGTAGGGAGGGTAAAAGAGAAGTACCGTGTAACAATTAGAATTAAGGAACGAGTTTCATATTAGGGTCCTCTCGTCCTCCAGCACGTGGACAATAGAGGGCACGAATGCCTTCGCTTCATAGGTGTCATCGAATTTGCAGAAAAGGCATCTGCGATAATGCACCGACATTGCATTTAAACGCATTAAGCAGTAGTCGCCGAATAAATTACGAGGTTCTTAAACAAGCAAAATAACCGTGTAATCGGGGCAAACTTTTCGACGGATTCTTTTATATTCGTTCCAGCGACCCTCGATGGGCGGCGAATTTAACCCTTTCGATATTTCGGGAGACTATGGCCACCTATCATTGCACATTCGTCGCGTCCCATGGGATATCATAGTCCCCCATCACTGCACGCTCGCCGTATCCTACGGGTGATTATAGTTCCTCGTTAAAATTTTGCGTTGATTCATAATTTTAATAGAACATTTTGATTTTGCTTTTTTCAACTATCTGGCTATGATTAACGTTCGTCACGACTGGTCCGTTTTATGGCGCTATATTTGCGATTTGAGGGTCCGTCCAGCGAAAGCACTCCATGGCTGTATCGAAAGGGTTAATGGCGGTCCTCGAACGCAGTTAAAGAAGCAAAGAGCGGAGTTGCGGAATCGCAAGACGGACTCGGCGGAACTTTACGGAAGAGGAGCTTTCCCAGCAGCCTGTCGCTTACTTCTGGCCTTCTGACTTCGACTCGGCGGACGAACTCACGCGGAAAATATTTCCTTCCCCTCGTCGGGTCGCGGCTGCGAAGTCCGAGCGCGAAGAAGTTCTACCCTGGTGAGTAAATTATGGCCACTGCGTAACAAAGGGCGTAAATCTCCGCGGCGTGCTGACGTATCGCGATACTTTGGCAGCGCGAAAGTGCGCTGTAAAATTACGTAAAACCTCTTTGGATATTACGAGAGGGTGCTCCGCGTCGCGGAAGACGGGGCGACGTTCGGAGAGAAAGAGAAGATAGGGCAGAGGGGAGAAGAAGAGAGGCTCAGAAGGCCCATAAACAAGAGAATAATGTTTTTGCTGAATCGGCGTATCTTGTTCCAGTAACTAAAAGAGTTCGGGGCAAAAAGTGCCATCCTTGGGCAACGAGAGATTTGCGAAACGTGCCGCACTCGTTTAGTGTAATGGCGACTTCTCTGCACCGATGGCGCTTTACCCATGATGAATAATTGAGCGTCAAGCGTGTGTCGATAATTGCCTACGTGTACATGCTCCAAGGAAACGTCACTACGGTAATTTCTACTCTAAATTTCAAATTTAAGAAATTATACCTTGCAATTTCGTTAAAATATAACAGGAAACGCAATTAAAGGTAGAGAGGCTTGGGGAAAATGGGGCCGTTTCACCCGCTTTGTGCACTTAGGAGTTTTCGAATTACGAGAGAAGTGACAGTATTTTGGGGTGGCCGATGAAATCAGTTAATTACGCGTGTGTCACCCGTTCATTAGAAAACTATTTCACCGTTCTTGCGGACGGAAAAGCATTAAAGCCCTCGAAGTGGTCGATCGAGCATTCCGCGTCTCGCCGTTAAGACTATCACCCCCTGTCATGGGAGGGGGTAACTTTCGCCGACGCGAGAAAGCCCTCCGAGGCGGCTTCTTATTTCGCCCTTATCTCTCTATCAAGTCGTACTTCTTGCCCGATGAAACTGCCAGATAGTCGCTCGTGAAAAGAAACGCGGTCAGAGACGCGGATCTCGGGCAAGGAAAGCTGTTTCCATAATAAGATCCGATCTTCTTAAGCAGCTCCAAAGCGATGTCTCATCCCGGCAAATCGGCGTGTAATAAATCGAGCGAGAGGCGTTCCGTTTATGCTTGCGGCCAATAAAGGACACTTCATGAAATTCCCCTTTTCTCGAAATTCCGCATCGCGGCCTGTGTCTTTGTCTTCCTCGTCGGCGTCTTTTCCGCGTTCCCGCGTTCTTTCTCTCTCTTTTCCCATCTCTCGACCCGCCCTCTCCCCGGCGCACGTGAGACTTCTCTTTCAATCCTCTGAATGTAATCTCATTTCCGGTGCAGTCGGAAGGTCCGCAAACAATTTTCTTTCGCCCGCCATTCGGTCACCATGGGAGCAGCCCCCGCTCTGAATCTCTTTCCCTTTCTGTCTTTCTCAAATCTTCATTAGTCCGCTTATTCGACCTCTTTATCGGGCCCGACTCCTCCCCCGCAGGACCAAACGGTCCTCGTAAATTCGGTTTCGAGTAAATGGGAAATCGCTTTGACGGAAGATCCCACCTATAGATGAGCTTCCAAAGACGAGGGTCTCGTGAAAAGGAACACGTAGACGAGATGGAGTTGTAATGCTGATCACGCCGATTCAAGTACTCGAAAATCTTCCCGATCCCTCTAACCTCTTCCTGGCCTCTTTCGTTTATATTATACCGGAAAAATTTTCATCTCGTCCAGAAGGAGACGCAACTCCATTTGGAGGCGAGACGAATAACCTCTCACGCCATCTTCAATTGCACAAGGATGGATGTAACTTTGTTGAGTTTATCAGTCACATTTATTTCGACGGTGAGGAAAGCAATTTCTTATTAATATCCTCATGATCCTTATATAAGAATACATGAACCCTTGCTCAGAAATCCCTCATCCTCGTTTTTGTCACACCTGTTTATTCCGGAGGCGCAAAGAGCAGATTCTCTTTAAAACTCCCTTAATTACGAGGCACAGTGGTCCTGACCGATCATTTTCTCCCTCGTTAAACCGCACGTGTATTTTCATGACAAAGGAAAGCGCATCTTCTCTTCTCTCTGGTTTTCTACGCTAACGGTCCTTGGCGGGGGCCAAAATGCTTCCTGATTAAAAAAGATGAAGACGGGAGTTCGAACGAACACTGCCAGGTACGTGTGAGGTCGTAATAGGCGAGCCACGTAGGGAAGGTCTTCAAGTTGGACAAGAAACGAAGGCGAGACGGATCGAGAGAGCGAGTTGTGTCTCCTGGTCTTCCGGGACAGCCTGCGAAGACTTCTCTCTCGAGCCACCCGGAGGGAGGGTCGTACTTTCCCGAGTTTTAGTTTGCCAGACGTCGCCTTGCTTTTTTTACTTCTGCAATCTCGCTGGAAGGGGTTGAACACTTTGTGCTCAAAAGCCGGATAAGTTGCGAGGATCGAGTATGAACGCTAGAGAGACGTGCAGCATTCGCGATCTGAACTTCTTTGACCTGGACCTGGATCTTGGTTTCGAAGATATCTGCCGAGTAAAACGTCACTTAATTAAAAACCCAGCCAGCTATAATTACACGTATAATTAGAGGGTTCGAAGTAAGGTTCCTCGACCCCGACATGGGGGGGATGATAGCCGGGGATGGTCGAGAAAACGTTTGGAAATTATGACGAAGACCAACTTGGAAATTATTCCCCGGATTTCGAGAGTATCCGCATCGAGTCGGGCAGTAATGAGCGCAACGCAGGTAATTAATTGTAATTACGAACTCGTGGCTACGTTGTAAACTGTTTATAACTTATATAGAGGAACTTCGTTTCAGAAGGTTTAATAAAACAACCGATGTTATATCCAAGTAGTTGCAAAATTAATAAAAGCGTCCAATGTCATGTGGGGTGGCACAGGGTTCACGGGTTGGCCCTCAATTAATTATCCTGCATCGATTATAATTTATTTTTAATTTTGGTTACGTTCAGCCGCTCTGGATGATCGTTTCCTAGGTCGAACGTAATAATTTGAGAATCGGGAAATAAGTAAATAGTTGCAAAATCAATAAAAGCGTCCAATGTCATGTGGGGTGGCACAGGGTTCACGGGTTGGCCCTCAATTAATTACCCTGCATCGATTATAATTTATTTTTAATTTTGGTTACGTTCAGTCGCTCTGGATGATCGTTTCCTAGGTCGAACGTAATAATTTGAGAATCGGGAAATAAGTAAATAGATTGGCAGAAGTAACCATAGAAAATACCGGGGGTAGATCAGGGTGGGGTCCGGAAAGCAACACGTCAGACCTTGTATTCTTTCCGCGTTTCAATCGAATCGGAAAGATGAACCGCCGAATTAGCGGAAGAGGGGGTCCGATACTCACTCGAAACCTGGAACCTCGGGGAAAGTTCCTCGGGAACCCACGGGGAACCTTTGGCAGATTCGGTAGAAACGGATTGTCGGGGTCAGACCACACGAATGGTTGATCAGGGTTGGACAGCGAGTAAGGATCCAGGTTTCCGACATCAGCGGTGCCTGTCAGACTCAGACAGTCGAGGTAACCCGCCGAGGATCGCCCTCAGAAAATTAATTATCGAGATCGGCCAGCGGAAACGAGTCGAATTGAGTCAAACGCCGGAAATCTGGATTACGGAACGGAAGCGAATCATTGGCGGTCGACTTCGAGCCGATTAATTGCCCTCCTCGAGGAGCACCCACCGAACTGTCATTTCCAATGGTCGTAGACCGATAAGGATGGTCTGGAGTTCCTTCCTTCGAGGTCTGAATATCGATAAAATGTCGATAAAAATGTATTTTTTCCTTCAATTTGTATAAATTTTCGAGATTCCTCTACCTCTGCTTATCTTAAAAAATCAGGCATTGGAAGAAACATGAACGTTTAAATAGTTTCATAGCTTGAATTTAATCTCACTCCAAGGGTGTAAGGGAAAAAAGATACACACCGTAGCGTGGCATTTCATGACGAAAATCTAACTACCGTCAATTAAATCGAGATGCTGCATTGTTATTAAAATAGGAAGGCAATTGTCTCAACCAGTCTCTTCGACGTCTTCGGTTAAAATTACTCGGTTGGACCCTTCTATTTAGTTTCAGCTCAAAGTTTGGAAATGTGTTAAAATGCAAGAAAGCAAGAGCAGGAACCGTGCGATTCCTTTTGTTTATCTATTCTAGGGGTAGATCGTGGGGTTGAAAGGAGCGCAAATGTGGACGTTTGTGGGGTTGGTTTTGGCTCGAAGAACGCACCCTATTACCATAGGGCCCCTCGGGAACATCGTAGATCATTATTTAGCTTAGCTTCCGTTGCGGTTGGGAGGGCTCGGGAGGAAGTGGGTGGTTGCATGAAGGGGTTGAAGCGCCGGAGGTGGTTGAAACCACAGGAGAGTTGCAGGTATAAAAGATGGTCGTGCAGAAAATGGAGAGCACTGTAGGTACAGGCGACACCCCGTTACCGTATCGCGTACGTTTGCGGCACGCGGGGAAAACTGCGGAATATAACCTCGACAAGGATTTATTATCATCGATGCGCGGCCTCGACACAAAACATGATGAATCGAGTTCAGCTTCCCGTCCCGCTTGACGCGTCCACTGGGGCGCCTCTTCTACCCCGAGCAACGGAACGATATCCTTCCTTGATACGTTTTAATTAATCAATGGGAGATTAATTTGTCACCAAGGTACCCCGTGCCGTCTCATCTCCGGGCGATTGTCACCCGCGCCGCGCCCTCGTTCGCCCCAGGTACTCGCCATTGTTTGGCGCGATACAAGGGAGGTAACTTTGCTTCGATAGACGTCGCGATGGCTCCGATAATTAAAAAAAAATATACCGTCTCGTCTTCTGATAATGAGCGATGAGGGATATGTAGAGTATTTTTACAGTTTAAATGATTTGTACCAGAGTAGGTAATTATTTCCAATTCTCCTTGAGGTTCCATCTCGAGGAACGTTTCCTAGATAATTGTCCCATTAACTGGCTAATTTATAGACTTCTCCTGGATTAAATTCTAGCTCCCTTCGCAACATATAAATTTACGGACAGTCATTGCGGGAGATTTATAAGTGCACATCTTTCAAATTTAAAATTGACGAGATCGGCCCCGCTCGTTCGGCGTTTCGGAGCCATCGGACGTTTTCATCGCTCCCTTTTGTCTTGCTTTTCCGGCACGCGTGACGTGATACGGTGTAATCAAGGAAAAATCGATGAATTTGGCAGAACCGTAACTTGCGTCGGCGTTTCGTGGCGTCCTCGTGTTTCGCGCGACGTCCTCACTACTTTCTGATTTATCGCCGGTTAACGCGATAACGCGGAATGGACGAAAGTGCGGCTCGCATTGCCACTCCGGACTGCGGTGTAAACGAGTTCACGGTTTAACTGGTGTGCAAAAATATTGCGTGGGCGTGAAAGCTCGTCGGAATTTCGATTCTTCTCGTCCCCTTCCTCTCTCGCTCCTCCATGAGCTATGAAAAATTGTTCGAAACTGTGCGGACTCATAAAACTTGCAGAATCCAGACTTTCCAACCACCGGTGATGGACCGAATGGATTCGTTTTGCGACGATTAGCACTAAACCATCGGAACCGGATTAAGCTCCGCGAGAGATTGGACCCAATCGGAGGAGCGTGTTAAATGCTTTCCCACTGATCACTTAGAGGACTCCGAATAATTTATCAGGATTAGATTTCGCAATCGACTCTAATTATATATGGTTATAACCTTCGCTTTGCATTTATTTGCAACGATAGAATAAGTTGTTAATTGTCTGCGGATACTTGCGATACTTTGGACAGGAGGGATTTAATTATTAACCCGTGCTCATAAACAATCATGTATACAGGTTCGAGTCAAATGATGTAAGTTGAAAAGCAGGTGTATTGAGAATGAACGGAAGGATTTGGTCATTCTGGCGAACGCTCAGAACATTAAGTAATTTAATTCCGGAACTTGTTGAGGCGAGGGGGTCTCTCAATTACTTGAAATAAATAAATTCATCGTTAAATGAGAATGAATTAAAAAATTCATTTCCGATGATCTCGAGCTTATGGACGAGTTAATCCCTTTTTTCGCACGCTGTCCGGTATTTTTAGACTTCCAGCCGGGCCGAAAATGAGGCAGGGCGAGATGATTGCGTAAAATTCATTATTCTGTGTTGATGAGCAGGGTGAATAAAATCCTTAATACCTTAATCGCCCGACCATGTAGGCAGGGATGATCGAGGATTTCCCGCGTGACGGCTAAGCGGATAGAAAATAATTTTGCTGAAAAATTTTAATTGAATGTTGTTGTCGTGCTTAGCGGGCCAGGAGGTACGGCTAATTAACTAATGAGAATTCCGCTTCAACGGCTTAACCAGCGGAACGCGGTTTACGCGTGGGGATTTAAATTTCACAGTCTGACATGGCGACATGAAATTTCAATTGGAAGTCCCGATATTCTTTCCGCAATGAACGCATTTCACTGGGGCCAGAATTGCGAGATATTACGGTACCCTTAATCCCAAGCTTCAAAGAAAAAAATTGGAATTTCCTCTGCTCATATATCGTACAATACATTATCCGTAGTTCTTTCCCTTCATACGATGAACTCCAAATTATCTCGCCGAAGATAAATCCCGAGCACCTTGAAATTATTAATTTTCACGTGGAATCTCTTACCTGTATTAAATGCTTCTGGTCGTGTATAAAAATTGTTCCGATATAAAGGAAAGAAAACTAAGTCATGCGAATTCAACCCTCGTTAGGGACTACAGCAAAGCACTTCCGGACTCCATCCGATCCCTCTTTCCATAACATCATAAGAACGAAATTGTTAGCCGTCCTCGGTGTACGTAGGGTCGTAATGAGTGAGCGTTCGACGTACGTAGCTAAGTACTAGTCCTCCCGTTACTAAGGGAGACGTCCTCTCCTCCACGTCGAAATGGACGTTAATGCCTCTCTCCGATTGTCTTCTTTTTCCTCCCGTTCCGTCCTCTGTCTCGGTCTTCCTGCATGCTGCATACCGGAAAAGTCGTAACGAGACGGTTAACGATGCCGTCCTCTTCCCTGACACTCCTTGTCAGGATCCGACTGGGAAGGATTGTCGCCACGACGCAATTCCGCGTGTCAGGGCGAAAACGTAATGGAGACAATGAAATTATGAAGTATGCATTACGCCGTAATAATGGCGGAGTGGGTGCCAGAGACACCTTCAAATTATGCGCGTTTTTGCCTTTGCCCTCCGGTTGTTCCAAGACTTGCGCGGCTGGCGTTCATTGATTGTCCTTACGAATTATTAACAAATTTCTTTCCCCGTCTTTTCTGCAGTTCATATAAATTCGATAGGAAAATATTGCAAGCGCGAGGAAATAAAATTAAACAGTGGAAGTTAAAGCTTGGTTCAGCGAATATTTATTTAATGACGTACCGTGGTCATGAGAATTATTTTTCTTTAAGTGTTACCTCGTGCATTAATTAACGAGTCAACCGCGTTTCTCATTAAAAGGAAAAAGGGGATTGATGAAAGTTTTGTAATCCTGGGAGGTTGAGTACTGTACGACGTGGAAAGACCTTTACTCATGTTTCAATCATTTGCTTATACATCATCGTAAAATATGCTAAAAGCATGGTTTCGAATTTCTAAGTTCATTGCTTATCCTGGGGCACGTTTACTCTCTGCATAGCAAGCACTAAAGTGTTTAAGTTCATTTACATATCGAATCGGAGGGTTCGAAGTATCGCTTGTGTTTCGGGTCAACCTCGACGATAAAACTTGTAAGCTTTCCTGTTGGAACAGCGTAATAATGGAATTAAACAGTAAAGTAAATGTTTACATATTTTTGCTTTACCGAGCTTATCCGGTTACGGATTAACCGTGAATAAAGACAATCATACTTTATGTTTCAAAATTGGAGGACAGTTCCGTGTTATATTTGTTGAATAATCCCCAAGAAGCATCAACCCTAGTAGCACAAAATATTTGTCGTATATTTTCTATATATTTAACGAATATCGTTCATTTTGTAAATATTTAGGAGACATTTGAGATATTTTCCAAACGTTTACTTTAGAATATCATCCCTATAATATTTATATAATATTAGCTCCATGGGTTTTCATAATATTTTTCTACCAGATATACAAAACATTTCGTTTCATTTTAATATAAGTATTTTTTTTTTTAATAGTATCTGCCGAATACATTATAAACGTAAAAATATTTAAAATCAAAATCACACGTTTTGCTCCCATAATGAAATAGCGGAACGAAAATATTACAAAAACTTCTTGTTTTTTTATTGTTCCCATGTATAATATGTACATTAGATTGATCTACCGATAACGTGATTGGGAAACATTGTCTTGAAGTACTTGAGATTTATTCATATTTCGAAATTTCGAACAGTAAACTTTCAATTAAATGTACCACAAAAATATTTTAAGCCAATGAAATGTTAATTGAACCTCCTTTTAGGTGAAAATTCTGCAATGAAATGCCTTTCATTAAACCCGCAAGCTTCTCCCTAGAATCGGCACAAGAAAGCCAAAAGAAACAAATAAGGAGCGAGATAAAAGGGGGTAATGAAAATCGGATAATCCGCACAAAAGGATCTTCCTTTGGCAGAATCCTTCGAGCAGCCTTTCACTATTCTCCTTTTTCTTTGACGCAGCTCACCTTTTTTCGGCAGCTTAAAAGTTTAAGCGTCTGCCAGTCTGAAGGAAATTGAATTCATAAACAGCGTATAATCCTTTCATCCTTGTTTCAACCTTCTAGAAATTACACCGAAAATCCGCTTTTCAGGTTGAAATCGTTTTCATCTGGGAATCGTTGAGAGGTGACCAAAGGGAGCAAATAAAGGCACAGGATATAAGGAAAAAGTGGAAATCCGCGCAAAAGGATTCTCCTTCTTTGGCAGAACCTTTTGCTTTCCTCCTCTTCCTCTCCACTTCGGCACGCCTTTTGGAAGCTTAGGAGTTCAGGCGTTTACCAGTTCGGACGAAACTGATCTATTTACAGAGGGTGGAAAACCGACTACCGCCTTTTATTTCCGTAGTCCATCCCGGTTTTATCAGCGAGATAGAAAGGCCGAGAGAGAAGGAAAGAGAGAAGGACGAGCTGGTCCGCGAAGAGAAAGGAGGCTGGAAGAAGAAATTGAGGTAATTCAATATTTATAAAGGACGAGATATTTAAGTGTTCGTTTACGTTTTCACCCCTTCCCTTTCCATTTTTGAAAAGGATTAATAAGGCAATTTATGATACTTTTGGACCCTCGAACTTCTGGGAAAATTTACTGCAATTCAAACTTCTCCTGAAGCTCATCCTTGGAGTTTTTGAAGAACCCATCCTGAATATTTTCATGCATGACTGATAGTGACTTTGATAGCGTACCGTGAGTTATTTGAAAATTTTAAATAATGTTCTCGAAAATGATTGGTCGTGAATTAATTACCACTTGTCACAATGTGGGGATTATATCGACTTTTAGAATCAGGACACATTACAACATTTCGATGGTTATTGGGTCGAAAGAAATAAGGGTAAAAACATATAAAATGCTACTTGGGATAAAAGTAAGTTAGTAAATAGTGCCCATATACTTTTCGATTCATCAAGATTTTGATTGTAGTTCGAATAAAAATCGTCAAATATCTATTATTTATTGAAACGAGAATGCGGTCTGAAAGTCAAATTTAATTACAGGCCAACAAATTTTCCACCTGAAAAGGAACTAATCCGAATGTTTCTTCCAGCAATCTCCAGAAACTTGCTTATATATTTCCGATACATTATCAACGTCAACAAAGTTTGCAATTGAAATTAATTATCTCTTTACCAGAGTCAGATATACTAGAAGTAAATTAACTGTGGAAGTTATGTCGTTTGCCAAAGTTCTAAAAGGCGTCCTTAAACTAAAACAAACTTAAAGCAAAGGAAAAGCATCGTGTGATAATTAATGTACCAAGAAAGAGTAACTCACGACCTACTTTAAATTTTCAATAAAATAGATAAGTGTCACGATCTGTCGTAAAAATGATAGGATGACACTCATTGTTGAGAAATTTACTTCTAGAGTCACTTTTATCAACACGAAAGAATAAAATAATCTATTACATGGTATTCCCTCAAGAGAAAAGTGAGCAATTATTAGAGAATTGATTAATATCGTTGCGTTTACTGCGAAATTGAGCAAACAATTTGCAATATTTTCAAAGGGTCGAACGATCTTCGGAATTCCTTGCAAGTAATTCTGGACGGGCTTGGGCGATATTAGGTCAAAATTCCGGAAGTTCCCGGAATCTACTAGTCAACACCTTCGGGAACTTGGAAGCTGGATTACGAGAGTCTTGATATTCCCAATAAGTCAACGTCACTAAAGAAGGACGCATTCAAGATTAATTAACGCCCGAATAATGTCACAAGTGGGAGAGTCAAGGGGGGCAGGGCACATAAAGGGATGAAGGGGTTGTTTTGTGTGGCGAAACAAAGAAAGGAATTGCTAACGAGACGGGCCACGTGTCGAATTAATAACGACTGGGTATCATAACGCTACATTCTAATCTGGATTAATCATGACTCAGAGTTGAAAAGCGAAGCCATGATTCGAAGAATAAAAGTAAGAAAATGATACAATTTCATATAAAAACATTAGATCAAAAATGAAATGTACAAGTACATAACGACTGGGTATCATAACGCTACATTCTAATCCGGATTAATCATCACTCAGAGTTGAAAAGCGAAGCCATGATTCGAAGAATAAAAGTAAGAAAATGATACAATTTCATATAAAAACATTAGATCAAAGTGCAATGAAATGTACAAGTACATAATGACTGGGTATCATAACGCTACATTCTAATCCGGATTAATCATCACTCAGAGTTGAAAAGCGAAGCCATGATTCGAAGAATAAAAGCAAGTAAATAATACAATTTCATATAAAACCATTAGATCAAAGTGCGATGAAATGTACAAGCACATAACGACTGGAAAACATAACGCTACATTATAATCTGGATTAATCATGACTCAAAGTTGAAAAGCGAAGCCATGATTCGAAGAATAAAAGTAAGAAAATAATACAATTTGAAATAAAAATATTAGATATCAAAGTGCGATGAAATGTACAAGTACATAACGACTGGATATCATAACGCTACATTCTAATCCGGATTAATCATGACTCAGAGTTGGAAAGTGAAGTCATGATTCGAAGAATAAAAGTAAGAAAATAATACAATTTGAAATAAAAATATTAGATTAAATTGCGATGAAATGTACAAGATTGATAAAAAAATAAGTACCCTCTCAGTAATTGTTCAGTTGAGATGAAAAATGCAGATGACATCGGTGGGTTACTATTTATATACGAATGAAACGATCACTTGCGTCTTACTCAACGTGAATGCCAATGCGACGGTACTTCGTCATCGTGAATCTATCTAAGTTGCTTTTCTGGATCAGCAAGAAATCCTTAGAACGGAGGTAACTTCGAAGACGAATGAGCGTATGCAAAACAACTTGAGATCGAATTGGAAAGTTTCGTGTAATTTCCATATTGCGTTTGATATAGTCGAATGAAACAGACTCGGTACCCACTAACGATCCGTCGGCTTTAAGCTCTACTCAAGGCTAGTTGTACGCGAGTACCGAGGGGTGCAAAGTGAAAGTGCAACCCTTGCGGGATATTTACAAAGACGACATCCCAAATCCTGAAACGGTCCTACGTTCATGCCTCGACACAGAACCACCTCTCAAAGAATGATTTTGTCGTGTTCTGTAGTTCTCTTTAATTAGTTAAATTATATATTTTTAGTCAAAATATGTCTCCCTTGTGCCAGTGAACATCAACATTTAATATTAAATTCACTCACTAAAAATTGCATGGTTTCGTTAGAAATATATCCGCAATAAGGATCTATCTCAATTGTGTATGTTTTCTGTATAAATTGCAGATATAATTAAGGTAATAAATATTTTTGTTTTAAGATATTCACCTTTGGAGGTGTAGAAGTTTAGAGGAAAGTTTGGCCAGTTTAATTCTCTGTAACGCAATTTTTGGCGCCTATAAAGGTTGGGTAACGAGAAATTAATCGCCGATCGTTGAATGTGAACTAACCACTGATTTATGTTTTACAAATTTCTGGATTTGCCTGTCGTAGTTTCCCTCTAGCCTTATCAGACCGATGAGGTCCTTCGATGCAATTCAGTGATGGTTACAGAGAAGACCTTACACGGAAGTTCCCTCGTTAGAAGCGTCTAAATTGAAACTGCAAACAGTCGAATCCCTAAGTTTAACTTTAGAGGAAGGAGTTCTGGATGCCATTAAATCAAGTGAAAATGGCTTTGTTTTGAGGTTAAGGAATCGCAAAGGGACCCACGGGAAGGGAAGACAAAGTTGTAGGACAATAATTATTAGAAATCCCTTCCCGAATTGATTGCTCGAAAGAGGTTGATGCAATAACCCAGAATCTAGTGTGATACATTTTACAAGAAAAAACGAAATGACATAATACCGCCAACATTCCTATACAATAAACGCAATTGTTTTGCAATAATTTTCTCTCATTGAGGAGTAAAGCCCTCGTTTGGTCAGACTGTCCAATTGTAACTTTAGCTCGATACATTAAACGACGGAAATTGAATAAAAGAAACAAAGCCACTGGGAACGTTACATTAACCAGAAATTTACATTACTATAAAACAATAAACAAAGCGATAAATTTCCCAGCGGAATAAATTAACGCCGGAGGCATTACTTTCCCGGCACGATAAATCCCGTACATCCTCGGCGGGATCTATCCTTAATTAATCGATCCCTCCACTCATCCTCGTAATCTTTTAAACGTCGGATTACCGTAATAAATATAATTATACCGTAGTCCGAGGAATATTCAGACCAGCCGGGAAATCTCGTCCCTCTGCAGTACCAAGCGGCAAATCCCGGCATTAACGCGAAACGGATCTTCACACATATGAGTCCCGTTTCTTCCTCGGATTTCCTTCCGCATCCGATTCCGCGTCCCTTTTCCCCGTTCACATCCCGGCGAATCCTCGTTAAAGTTTCGAATGCAATCACGCTTCCCTGCTCCCAGCAAAAGCGGCTTGAACGCATGGAATGGCTGAAACTCTGAGAGTACGGAACGGAGCAACTCGAAACGCCGCGTGATTCCCTGCACATCGAGTCAAAATGCCCTGACCTATCGAATCAATCTAACAGGAACGAGTTTCCTGTAATTCGAGGGAGCTTCAAAGTCCTCCCGAATCGTGCACACCAATTTCTATTCTTTTCAGAATTATCCCGTGGAACGCAATGTAAGTCCCCCTAAATGTCGACTCTCCTTTGAACCAGCCTAACCTGAATAGGACCTCTTTTTGTTTTATTTCAGTGTTTATGTTCCTCGATAGGAATGGATTTCTACTTTAGATCTATTAGTAGAAGACATGGAAACATCTACCACTTTTAAAGTCCAGTGTTTATACAGTGTAAGTGCACAAAGTTGTATTAAAATTACTAATTTGACCGGACGACTTAAATGGCTTTGCAATGCTTTAAAAGATACGAACAAGCTCCGAATTTTGTAAAATTATGTTAAACGAGAGTGTAAAATTAAAAAGCACGTATATTACATCCGTGAGGGTAGTATACATTAGTATACCGTCTCTCTGAATAAAACCTCCAATATGGTTCCATTGATTTATTACAGTTTTCCTTTAGCGGTGCATGAAACCTCGCGTAGCTCGCTTTTCATATTTTTGAATAAAAATTTCAACATGCACCTGACAAGTACAAAAGATTAAATCGCTCAGCCGTGATATTATCTCTTAACGCGATAGCGAATAAATGATCACTTTGGAAGTTTCAAAAGAGTAATTAATGGACACAGAGTTTGGTGATCGCTTTTGAGTTTCAATATTGGAGTAAATAATTTTGCCACCTTGTTGGCTATGAAGAGCGGTATCTACCTCCAGTTTTCCGTCCTATGTTCTAGTTCTACGTGCGAGCATTAAATATCTTCCGGTTAGCAGGTCTAAACGGTTGGATCAAAGCTTCGTCGAGCATCGTTGGCGAGCATTGACCGGGAGCGAAGCTCGCAAGTTGGCCGGATAGTTTTAAGCCTGAGAAAGCACTCTCGGCTCCCAATTTGCGAAATTATGCATGAAATCGTGCGTTTATTAACCGAACTAAACGGCCGGTCGAGCGAGATATATCGAGTCTAGACTAACGACGTCGTTGTTACGTCGTTGCCTTTCCTACGTTCCAAACGAGCAATTAGAACCATGCACCGCATTACGTTTTCGGTTGACGAACGAGGCCATTACGCGTATACATAGCGCTATGATTTCGCGCGATACGTTTTCTCCATTTTAATTCGAAAATTCGTACGGTCGCCTGTCTTTATCGGGAATATTCCCGATAAATTTCCCGTTCGATGAGCGAAAGAACCGAATAATCCAGGTTCAAATCGAGATAATTTTTTCACTCTTCGTGCATGCCATCTGTAAAAAGAATCTAACAACAACTGACATATTCATAATACCCCCTATTCGAACAAGGCGTAGAATATAAGTTCTTGGGAAAAGACGGAATTTAAAATTTCTCCTTACAATAGTTTCTGATAATTCAATTATTTTTGACGCGATAAAAGGTACACACGTTTGTTTTAAACGTCGAAACCTTTTTAGGGTGACGATTCTATATTTGATCGAAGTGACGTTACCTCGTGGATGTCTCGAAAATATCCATCTCTATGTCCGACATGGTAATAAAGGTAATAAAGCCACATTACTTAAGGTAATTGGTTACTCGAGCGTTCGTCGTCGGAACTCAAACTGCCGACCCTAAAGCGGCGGTGTAAATATTCGCTGTCTAATTTTTCAGAGGTGGAAATTATTTGCCCGGTGCTGCAGCTGGGATCGAGAAAAGTTTTGCACATGCGGCGCTCGCGTGGCAGGCTCTCGTTCGCGACACGTTTACGCGATGACGGCCAAAGCAATTCGGAAAATTGGAAACCCTGCCGATCGATCGACTCTCGATTTTCCAATGTGCCCGTACTTCGTAATTCCCTAATGGGATGGCTGCGATAATGAGATCGGGACGCGATTTCGCAAATTCAGAAGTTCCCGACGATTTTTCCGCCCCTCTTCGGACGACGACTCCTGAAATCGGCAGACCTTTATCTTCGGTGTTAATTAACTAACGGACGAGCGTTAACAGGGTACAGGAGACGAAAAGCGACGAAAATATTCGACATATATTTTCACTGTAATTACCTAAAAAAAAAGTGATACCCACTTGAAATAATGTTGCACGTTTTAATTCATTCTAAGAGATGCGTTTTCATCAAAGCGAGTTTAAAATAATTTTTTTCTGGACATAAAACCATATTTATCTTTTGTTTCGAAGTTATTGTTCTTCTGGAATCGTGTACAGTGAGAGACAAGAAATCCGAAATTTTGAGCCTCCGCAAGTCCTCCACGTTGGAACATTGTAAAACGTTTTTTATCTTAAATTCTTCATAAAATATCAAATGAAGTAGCTTCGAAAGCAAGTATTTCCTGTTATTTCGTTGTCTTTTAAACTCACTTTGAAGCGCATTTCACAATCTATTAACCCCCATAACGCAAAACTACCCCGGTATAGGTACACTGACGAGTCTTGCGGATTCGCCGCGTCCGTAACAGCCATCTCATAACCGAAGAAAAACAGGAATCTTGGAGTAACGAAGTAATTAAGAAGCTTTCCGAGACAACAAACCGAACTTGCAAGTCCCAAGTTCCTCTCGTCGAGCACTTCGCCCCATGGACTTTGCGTGACCTTGATTAAGGATCGCTTTCTCGGAAGACAGTCCGGAAACTTGTGGAGGAGTTTCGGGGATAACTTCCGCCCTAGATGGCCCTCTTATGGATTGCGCGATCCTGATTAAGCCCAGTTTTCGAGAGACCTCGAACGAGGGACGGTAAATCAAGTGTCCTTACCTGAAAAGTCTGCACACGCCCTTGGCTTCCTCCGTCAGCCCCTGCGGTCAGTCCCTCAAAAGGCTAAATCCACGGGGGCTGAAAAACCGCAGGGTGGAATGGCGACCGTCTGGGTCTGGCTAGCCGAATGTCCAGGAATGAGGGGGATAGAATTCGAATCTGAGGTTTCAGGGCTTCCATTAACCACCCCTGACTTCGGAAGAACCTTGCGTCCGTTCCTCAAACCCCGAGAGAAAATAAACGAGGGATACTCTATAATAAAGTAAACCATGAAAACAGATTGTCGTGATTTTCTGCAGCTTCACGAGGTGGAAACACTGGAAAAGACAACTCTACGCGATCCCACGGGAAGAAAGTATACGCCTCATGAATGAGAGAATTTCTATCGCGAATGCATTATTCTCCTGCATTCCTGAATTATTTTACATAAGGATCTCAATAATTTATTACCTCCTCGCCTGATAATATATGCGATAAAAGATTTTAATTAGGAAGTGACGATATTTCTCATACCGTCTAGCTGAAGGAACGACTGCTCCAAATCAGCGAAAATGGTCGGCTGTGTGAACCTGGAATCCAGTTTGAGGCACAAACAAAATTAACAGGCTTATCGGAATGTTTCTGTGATGTAGACGTTTGTGCTATTTTTTTTTTTTTACAAAAACCAGAGCTGTTAAACAAAAATAAACAACATACGAAAATTCTGAGTTCAAGTACTATCCTCAGTGTACGCCCACAAATTAACTCAAGCTCCTGCTGGACCTTTGAAGCACAGAAAAAAAATCATAAATATATTGAAAAGGAAGATTTTAACGTTTCTAAGGACTTTAATTTTTTTCACTGCCAAGGACTGCTCCTATCGGTCCCAACAAATTCTGAGCATAAGTACTTCCCGCGATTAACTTGTGCAAATTAATGCAAGCCACTGTGAGAATCCTAAACCATGGAACAAAATCTTGAAAATTGTCATTTTAATGTTTTTGAGGTTCGAGGAGGCACGGAATTATCCTAACGTCAGAGAACCCATTAGAGTCGAAAAATCCAAATTTCCACAATTTCGGAATTTATTTACCTTTTTAAACAGCTCTGGTTTTTGTAAAGAAGATGCCGCAAATAAAACTCAACATGACACAAACATCTAGATCACAGAAACATAACATAAGCCTGTTAATTTTGTTTGTGCCTCAAACTGGATTCCAGGTTTACACAGTCGAAATGGTTGCCTCTTTCCTCTGTTAATAACTGGCATGCCAATTACAGGTTTTCGCAATTACGAGGACGAATTGTGAAAGCTTCCGGTAAAAGCGCGACTTGCATATCTGTATATGAATTTCTTCGTCTCGGACGAGGAGTTGTTTACGCAAAAATGACAATAGGACCTGTCGCCATAATTAGTCCGGCGTGTTAGAAATTGTCAGACATTAATTTCTGAGCGATCGTTCGTATGAATCAGAATTAACGTCCCTTGTTAGAGTTGTATAATATTTCAGGATAACTGACGTTTTCGGTAATGAAGTCATTTGTATGATTGAACAGGGGTGGAAATACCCGCGTTGATGTCGCATGCCCCTCCCTTTCTTTACCACCGTCCTGGCACAATGGAATTACCAGCTGGATAATTTTACAACGGACGATAAATCTTGTAATTCATGATCCAGCGGATCACGATCTACATCCACCTGATTTACCATCCCTTGAATCCATCAAATCGGTCCATCGCGATAGGCAATAAACGCGAATTTCTGAAAACCTACCCCGTCGCAGCCACTCCACCGAGCACCTATCGATTAATCGATCGGTTGATTCTCCCGCGGACAAATTTATCTCAAGGATAAGCCGATGCTCTCATTAGGTAATTCCGCACTGCGTTTGTCTTCGCTATTGACGTTCCACAACGGCCTCGTCTCCGGCACGAATTTAACCGGAAGTGGGGAACCTGGCTTTTGGATATTTATTTACAAGCCAAACACCGCGCCAGGCGGAACAATATTTGTTCGGGCATAATGGTCATCCCGTCTCGCGAGGCCGCGGGAATGTCAACAGCTCGAAACGGCGAAACGAAGGAAAAGCTCGTGGTCGCGGTGCAAATTGAATTTCTTAGGGAGTCGCCGAGACTCCCTCGGAAAGTAGGCGGGCCGCCCTCGATCTCCATCCATTCGCATCGACTGGGAATAAATTATCAGGTCCTCGATCGATCCTCTTTCCCAGACTGGTAAGTTCTATCTTAAGGGCGAGTTAGGGGTGCGGCTTCGGCCGCGTGGAAGTCAGCGAAAACTCGATTGTAGATACCGGCTCTCTATCGCCGCTTTTCGATTCGCCGTCGCCGAGCGGAAGATTGAAGTTCGGCTCAGGAAGGCCGAACTTCCTCGGGGTTATTAAATCTAATCAGCCCCAATTCCACTCGTCTATCTCCGTCCCGCGAGGTTCGACACCACCCCGTTGAAAACGTTTCGACGTTCCGGACACTTTCGAGTACAGGTGCGTACTAAAACCGGAAAGGCGACATCCGAAATGAAAACGGAAGATGTACGCTGGGTTTCTAACAACCCAGGTTCTAAAAGAACGCGTAAAATGTGTTAAGGTACTTCATATCTCGAACACTTCCGAATACAAATGTACACTAAAATTGGAAACGAAAAACGGACAGATGTATACTATTATGCGTTCGGAAGAACACCATTTCAATGTGGGAATTTCAACGTTTCTCAAAACATGTTCAATTGTGTATATGTGTATGTGATCGAAAATCGGTATACGAAAACATCCGAATTTTCGTATATATGTTTTATAACAATGGTACATCCGTATATGTACCTTCGTTCGCGGCTGTCCATGAGTTCTCAAAGATGTGACCGAAAATTGGTATACAAAGGATTTCGAAATTTGGCATATATAATAAGATCCAGAGCTTAATTGTCAAATTTCGAAATATTAAATCTTGAAGAAACATCGACTGTATATGCGGTATATTTTAAAGATGTTTCTTGCCGTGTCTCTTCCACGAGTGAAGAGGGAGGAGCTCTCTTCCGGTCCGAGCTTGGCTCGACCTCGACTCGCGATTACACTTCCGACACTTTAAGGCGACCGTGCACGAGAGGCCTCGCGGGATTAAGGGGGGCCCTGTCCTCTAAGGTCGCGCTCATTACTCGCCGAATTAATTAAGATCAAAGTCTCGGCCAAATCCGACTTGGCGCGCGCCTCCTCCGTCCTGGCGCACCTGAGCAAACCTTCTCTCATTCAGGGACTTTCTTTTCCTCGAGACGAGATTCCGGTGCAGCCCAGTTGCCTTTCATGCCACTCGCTATCAACGAACCGCGAGTTATCCCGGAAAGAGACCCACGACAAACCCGGAAAAATTGCCGAGAAACGTGCACGAGCTTTTCAAAGATCCGAGAAAATGAGCAATTCGCTTCCTCTTTTCCTTTCTAAATATTTCTCTTCCGCGGTTTCGACAATTAAATGCTATTAAATTAAATGCAACGACATGGGGAAAGATGTACCTCGAGGTATACAACTACAGCACCCTCGATTTGCTGCAGGTTAAATCCTTCTTCAATATTTTGCAGTTCTTCGAGGGATGAACTTCCGGCAATTTCGGGAAACATGCAGCTCATGTGCATCCTGAATTTGATGTTTGAAGTTTATCCCCCGAGTACAGAGAAGCATGCCGAAAACGACGACGATAACTGCGATAACAAAGGGGAACATCAAACGACGGACTCAACGCGATGTATATTGTGCCCTAATAATCGTTGATTCAATTTTCCCTTTTACAAGATTTAATTCCTATATTCTAATATTGTGAAGATTACAAAAAGAAATGTCATCTTCACAATATTAGGATATAGAAATCAAATCTTGTAAAAGGGAAAATTGAATCAACGTTTATTAGGAAACGATATACATCGCGTTGAGTCTGTCGTTTGATGTTCCCATTTGTTATCGTCGTTATCGTCGTTGTTTTCGGCATGCTTCTTTACACTCGTAAGATAAACTTCAAAGATTAAATTCAGGATGCACGTGAGCTGCATGTTTCCCGAAATCGCCGGAAGTTCATTCTTCGAAGATCTGCAAAATATTGAAGAAGGATTTAACCTGCAGCAAATCGAGAATACTGTAGTTGGATACCTCGAGGTACTTCTTTGGTGGTTAGGTCGAGGTGCGATCGAAATTCTAAGCAATGGTTGATCTCCGAAACAATTCCCCACATAGTGATCCTCGAGGGAAGCGAATGGCGGCGTCCTTTGGCTGGAACCGCCTCTTGGGATACAGTACCTTTAAAGCCCCAGGAAAGCCAGGATAATTCGACGTTGTCTTCGGAGCACCTGTTAATTCAATTTAACTACGCGCCGCCATAGAGCGTAGTCCTGTCTCAATAAACGCATCCTGTCGACGATCCAAAATCGGACCGCATCCAGTTAGAATCCCAGATATCCATTTCTAGCGAAAGAAGATCCTGCAATATCTTTACTCCCCAAAAGTATCCGTAATAGGAAATCAGTAATCGATCGGGTCCCACGAGGTTCTTTTTTGGATGGTCCAGGAAGAATCGACGATATTTCAGGACTTGGTCTCGTTTCTTCGAGGTGTATAGGAACGACCGGTTGGCGTTAATTAAGTCTGCCACCGCCATTCGTCCTCGTGAAATAACTCACCGTTCATTAGATCGCGAATCCACTTAGTTCTGTCTCGTGACAGCGAAAGGACAACCTAACGACATTTCCTTGGGAACTGTTGCTCTTCCGGTTTTCTTTATTTCAGGGAAGTGTGCAGGTCCTCTCCTGCGCAAATTGAATTGCCTCTCTCGCGGAGTCGTCGCTTTTGCGTTTATGACTGTCGGCCCGAGCAAGAATAGTTTGGCCAAAATTGGACCCCTTAAGGCCGAGAGTAGGCACCTCGTAGGAAGGAATTTCTGTGCAATCCGAGATACCTTTTAGGAGCTCGAAATTCTCGCTGTAAACTTGTACGACGAACATTCAAGAAAATATTAACGTGCGCTATTTGGGTCCAATTTTGGATAATGGGGTTCAAAATAAGATTTCTAACGAAAGATACGAAGGCGTGCAAAGAAGTTCTTTGATGTTACAGCGAACCATCGAATGACCGACAAGATTGAAGTAAGACAATGCTCCGATTTCTCTGTACTTTATGGAAAATATACAGGGCCTGTACAGATTGTTGCCTAATATTGACTAATCACTGTTGCTGATACTAGTTTGGTATTTATACACTTTTGAAATTCGTCCTTAAACAATTATGATTCAAGTATTCCTAAAAGCAGATTTAGTTGTCCCAAAAATCTTTGATTTTTATGTTTAAATGTGTTAAATATTTACAACCAATTTTTGTACAATCTAACGCGATCGTACGTTCGAGACACTATTTTTCAGGATGAGCTTTCATTGTTTCACTGAATTTGTCGTGGGTGTTCAAATGGTTTCTTTACCACGAAACGCTTCGTACGTGTCCCAGAGAAAGCCATTAGTTAACATCAAACAGACCACGCTCGGAATAATGTACAACGTGTTACTCTCATGACCGTATCAGGCAATAACTCTTGGCCAGGTATTTGCATAACATTCCTGCGTCGTATGAACTTCGCTTTACATTTCACCTCGAACACATCCTGGACCAACCACGCGTAACAACGTATTTGCGAAGAAAGTACGTGCCCAAAAACCCATTCGATTTTCAATAACGTGGGACAGAATTGCGTGGTAATCGAATGAAGCGTGACGTACCTTTAAATCCGATTTCAAGGGTATACATATGCATTACGCCACGGTGTTGCAAAGTTACTCCCTCAAAATAAATCAGGGAAAATCAGATAAAGAAAATTAACAAGCATTCGTCATCGTTTTGCCCGTTGAATAAAAATCGTCCCCAAAATTTCCCGAAAAACTCAAAGGAACATACAATTCGTAGAGTGACGAGTAAAGGAGCTTTTTTGGGGTGCAACTTTATATTATCTGAAAACCCATTTCAGTCTGACAATTAGAGGTCCTAAGTAGGATCAAAGTTTCTACTCTGGAACTTAAATCGAAAAGGGAAACGAAGCTCATTGACAAGAGCAAGCTGCGTTTGCTCATGGTTGACATTTGTCATTACTTTCGGCTCGAGACTCGTCTCGTCTAAGGAAATAAATGCAGATTTCGTCGTTCCTTTCTCATTTCTCGAGTCATTCTTCGGAGAGTAGCCGGATCGGCCCCGTGAAAGTAATACGTTAATAAAACACTCGTAAACGGCGGCTTATGGTACTTAGAAACTTTCCGCGGGAGATAATACGAAAGTTTCTCACGTGCCCCGTACAACAGGGAATATTTATTGCGCACTTACAGTGCATATCGCGACGTGCTATCGACCGAACGGTCTGTATTTCTGAACTTTTAACAGGACCTCGACCATTGTTATCCCAGTATGAACCCGTCGCGGGTTTGCAACGTACACCGTGCGACGCACGATGCGTAATACACCCGTTTGTCTGCCTCGGGTTGCAAGCTGTTTGACAAGTGCGCGTATGTATTATGATGTATCAGCTTCTCGTGCAGGGAGGACGGGAAACGGGCACAAAACACCCCGAATGTCTTTTTTCCACGTTCGAAATTAATCCCGGAAGCAACATCCCTTTCAACAAATTTACGGACAAAGGAATGGGCTCCAAAAGCAGGAAATATTTATTAAAACCATATTATTCGCCCATTAGAAGGAGACATTATATACTTAGAATTCATGGAAGGGATGATGAGTGGTAGATATAAACACTTTTCGATCTTTCCAGGACATACCAAAATATCCCCAGAATTTCAGAACGATACGAGTAAACACGGGGTCTGATATTTCTGCGTCCAGAATTTCCTTTTTCCTCCAAAGGGAGAGCCTTACCAAATAAGATGTTATCAAACCAAAAGTAGCCCAGCCAGATTACTTAAAACCTCTTAACCCCATTCCCCAGCCTCGCTATGAATATCATCCCTCGCCAAACTCTCGATTCCCCAATTTATCCCTTCATTTCCCAGAGCAAACCTCCCCCTCAAACAAACCACCCCCGGACTCGGATAAATATTCGCCGGGCTTGCTTTGAGGAAAAACTGGCCGTTTGGTCGCAAACGACACGCGGCGGACACGCGTCGTTTACTATTCATTTCTCATTTCCATTCCAGGAGTCCGAATAGAGAACGCCCGAAGACGTTGTTCGAGGAGGTCGTTGGCGAAGGACCTCGAGGAATCCGGGCCAGAGGATAAACATCGAAGTCCGGTGCTGGGAACCCGTGGAATCGAGGTCCGGGGGTCCTAATGAAAGTCATATTTCTCGTAATACCATCCCCTTGATCCCGCCACCGGCAGGACCAAGGGGTTCTCCATGGCGCCTCCGGCGCCTCCGGCGTCCCGGCGCCGTTGGTTATTAAGACTTATGGTCGGCCATCTGGATTCGTTATTCTTTCATTAGCGGTTTATTCCGCTCAGTCCGTCGACGTAAACGCATCCCGTTGGCCGATTCGAGGGGGGTTAGTCGAATGGGGAGCAGAGCCCCCCTCGGCTCGTCCTATTTCAAGTTCCGCGGGAGACGCCTCGTTAAATCTCCTTAAGAGTTCTCCGCAAACGAGCTTCCACGCTCCGACAACCACTCGAGCGTACGTGTCGTCACGCCGCGAAGTAAAGCGAACCCGAGGAGAGCTGAATGTACTTTTGACGTACTCGCGATTCGCAGGATTTTCAACGCCCCGAGTGGAACGGAATCGCGAGAAATGTGAATGCGAAGACGCGATCCCCACGCCACGGGGTGAGGGCCCGAGGGGGTTTCTTTCTGCGGGGTCTATGGAGTAACGAGTGGAGGAAACGCGAACCGATGTACGGGGCTGTTCCGAAACTCCCCGCGATTCATCCTGTCGTTAGTGAAATCCTGGGAGGAAGCTGGGTCATCGAAAGACTTTCTCGGAGGCGAAACCGGAACGAGGCTGCTCTGGGAAACTTTCAGAGATCAAACCGAAACGTAACTATTCTGGGATTTTATGTACATAATTATATGAAATTACCAACGTTATCGATCGGAATTCTAGGCGATCGAGAAAAATCTCTCGCCGATGGAATGATCTCGAGGTTTCCTTTTCGGGAATAAGGTTTATCGCTGATTTTTTCCTCGCATCGTTTAGGGGTAGTTCTCTTAACGGAGAGAAAACGAGAGATTGGGTGCGCAAGTGTTTTTTGCTAGAATGACGATGGTATCTCGTCTCCAGGAGAAAGTTCATGACTTGTATGATAAAACGAAACAGTATTGAGAAGAGACGGTATTGTTCTTTAAAATTCGTTTTCTGAATTAAACAATTAATGTGTGGAGTTAAAAGAAGCGATGCACCGGTAATTAATGACAACGTCGTTAATGAGATTGAAACAATAAGAACGCACTCCTTGCAACGTATTTCAAATTTCTGAATTAATTCCCGACGTTGAGAAGATGATAAGTGTTTAATAAGCTTATTTTATCACGAAGGGTTACTAATAATTCCGCTGCATGCTTACCGTGAATTGAAAGTTTCTATCATCGTCGAAAATGTTCCATTTCGAAATATTTCCCTTTATGTAAGTGCCCAATAGAAAGGATCAATTGCTTCCTTCACTCGTTCGTTATCGCAAGAGTATTTCGATATCGGAATTGCAAGAGGCGAGAGTTCGGGAACTACTCGTGTACCTACAATAATCCGTACACGGATTCTCGTTAACCCTTCCACCCATATGGGTGCGAGTATCGCGTGGTCTTACCATTAATCCATAGTTTCCGGAAAACGTTGAGTGCAGGCATTAATCCGCCCATTGACGAAGAGAACTCGATACAAGTGGTGGAGTTACGTTAGGGGATATTCACTTCGACAAACTACAACTATGGCGTGCTCCTGTCGGCCAAACGGCGATACAATCGCTGAATACCATTCTACCGGAATAATGAACTAACTCGTGGAGTGATTATTTGACAAGATCAATAAAACGACCGTTTAACCGATAAAGGTCCACTGCGTGTCGAAACCAAGGTTCCCTACGATGTTGAAATTCGAAATGTTCCCCTATTAAATAGAGAAAATAATTTCGGCCACCCTATGTTGACTTCCTTTGACGAATCCATTGTTGCCGCCCACGAACGCGAGTACCACACTGTTCCGATCGAGGGGCTATTCACTTGGAAATCAGTGAAAATGACTTCCTTCTTTGAGAACCGATTGCCTTTGGTTTCATATGATAAAGAACAATGAGATTCGGTAATAAGTGACGTTAGACCTTAAAATTGGGAGGACGTTTCCGTGATTTCCAACGACTTCAAACAATTTCCAGTGATGTCCACTGATTTCTGCTTCCGATTTCCACGTGATTCCCAGAATGAAAATCTGATTTCCTGCGTGAATAACCCCGCAGTTCCGATTAATTCTCAGGCAATGAACTAACTCCTGGAACGATTATTTGACAAAACGAACGGAACGACTAAACAATAAAGTTGCAAGAACTATCGAGGGTCCCCTACGATGTTGAAATTCACAATGCTTCCTTATTAAATTGATAAACATATTTCCGTCACATTTTACCGACGTTCAAATTGAACGAATCCATTTTTACCGTCCATGAACGCCAGTATCAAAATGTTCCGATTAATTCTCGAATAATGAACCAACTCGTGGAATGGTTATTCGACGAGATCAACAAAATGATTAATAAATAGAGGTGCGATAACTATCGCGATCAAAGTTTCCTGCGGTGTTGAAATTCGAAACGCTGCCTTATTAAATAGATCAAATAGTTTTGGCCACATTACGTTGTCGCCCTTTGACGAATCCATCCTTGCTGTCCGAGTATCAAACTGTACCGAACAATTATCCGAAGCGTCATTGATAGTCGTTTGACACGCGCACGGTAATCCGGACGTTCGGTCTCGTTAAGCCCGTCATACGATAGCAAGAACCACGCGGCCTTTGCCGTTAATTCATAGTTCCCGAGGCAAACGTTAAGCGTTCGCCATTAAATGATCCATTGGTGAACAAAACTCGGTAGCAGCGGCTGCGGTCGCGCTTCCGAGTATTCACTTCGAAGCCGCCATGGAATCGAGTCCACTGGGCGTGGATGGATCGCAAAGAGCCGATAATGACTAGTTTTTACCACCGCGTCCAATTACCTAGCTACGTGCCCGCTAATTTCACGTTATCGTCGTATAATCCGTACGAAGCGCGGTAATCGGCCACATTAAAAGCGAGAGTCAACGGGCCGCCCGGAAGGTGAAAAAGACCGGACAACATTTATTGCACATCGGTACATTAAAAAGAAAAAGAAGGAAATGCTCGATCTGACTACAAGTATTGAACCACGAAGTAGTGTAATTTTGACAGCCTCATCGAATTTTAACCCTTTCGTTACTTTAGACGAGATATCTCGCGACCCAATACTGGCCGATTAACGCTTTTGACGAGATATCTCGCGACCCGATACTGGCCGATCAACGCTTTTGACGAGATATCCCGCGATCCGGTAGTAGCGGATTAACGCTTTTGACGATAATCTAGCTTTCTAGCACCCCAATATTTTGACATTCTAGATGAATATATTTTATAACTAATTCTATTCGTATAGCTAAAAGGAAGAAATAAATACAGGTGTTATTAATTTAATGAAATTATTTTTATTTACTTTCTACGTGGCAGAACACAAAATAATTTGTCTAGAATGTCAAAATATTAGTGCTAGGAAGCTAGATTATCGTCAAAAGCGTTAATCCGCTACTACCGGGTCGCGAGATATCTCGTCAAAAGCGTTAATCGGCCAGTATTGGGTCGCGAGATATCTCGTCCAAGGTACCCTTATTCCGCTGGCGGAAGAGTCGAATCTCAATAAACACTAAGAAAAATGAAATAATTATGCAAGTATTCGTGACCCTCGGATGCCATTGTCATATTACCTTAATTCATTACTAGCGATTATTTTGAGATCGATATGCGGGAAGTAATATGAAATAGGTCTTCGTTTCTTCTTAATTAGTCCTGTAGTATTACGTTCTTATTTTTAGGTGATGCAGCAATTCTTCTTCGCGAACTTCATTTGTCTTGATTTTCAGCCTTTCTTTTACTATCTCCGACTCTGCAGTGCTGCGCCATTAGTCGGGCAATCGCGCCGATTGTGTCCGTTTTCCGCGAGCGGACAACGGCAACGGTGTCGGGGTTATTGCGGAATTGTGTGTCGATCTGCCTGCGAGAGGACATCCGCAATTGTTCCTCGCTCGAGGGAAGTTGACCCGACCGAGGAACAACTAACAGCTGAAGCGTGCACTTCGCCGTGTTACTCTCATCCGTTCATTAACGCGTCACTTCTCCCTTATCGTCATCCGCTCGAAAGCTTAAGGAGAGACGCAATTCCGCATATAAAATATTTATATTTTCCCATCGACCATACAGCAGTCCTTTTTCAATTATCTCCCCTCGTGAATTTAAATCAAACGAAACCCGTGAAATCTGAGCAGCATTTATTGACCCGCAATTATCATTCCCGTTGCTTAACGTAATTGATGTGCGCTAATATTTACAAGAAGCTCTTTTAACGATTTCAGGGGAAAATGTCGAAAATCGAGATCCAATCGTGACCTCTATATTATCTCAATTTAAATAAATTGCACCTGTTAATTATTTCGAGTGAAGTTAAATATTGATATCATCGCGTTAACAGCTGGAACGCTGGAATGATAACGTTCGATTTCCTGCACCATTTGCGATAAAATTGGGGGATCGCTGTAACGCATGGACTTTATCGAGGCAATCGCACCGATTGCCATTGTTTTCCACGCGGGGGCGACTGTAATCGAGATTCGGAAGTTATGGTTGGTTGACACGGACCTCTAATGAGCTAAAACTCTGGAAACGTTCCTCTATCGAGAGAAATCGAACAGGAAATGTCACGTCGCGAGTGAATTCGAAACGGTGCGTTAATGGTCCGCATCATTGTTGTCATTCTATTCGTCATCGTCCGACGTATTGGCCGCATAAATTACAAACCAGGTTACGGAAAGAAATTTATTGTTGCGTCCATTTACTTCGGGGTGGCACGACCGTCACTGCAATTTATTGTGGAACCGGGTATCGATATGGTGAACGAGGACGTCCGGAAACGTTTCCCGTTTGCGGAAGTTGTCTCCAATAAACACTATCAAATAAATCAATCTAGTTTTCGAATGTATTCCCGAGGACGTAGAATCAAATAACTGGTACCATCGTCGAATGGCGGCTTTCATACTTCCGTTTCACAACTCGGTATTAACCATCTACAGTGACGCGAATAACATGCAATTATTATCTTCTCTACAACTACATGTTGCATCTTAAAAATCTGTTTACCGAGAGAACTAGATTTTATCGAGGTCATTGTTTGACGAAGGAAGTCCGAGAGAGAGGTGAGCAATGAATTTTGCAGAACGCAACGTCGTAACGAAGTCAAATTCTCAAAGAGGAAATCAAAGGAAAAATGGTATTATATCCATTGTTGAAGAATCGAAAATTGAGGTGCAGCTCATTTTTGTGACGTCAAAAGAGAACTGTAACTGGAGTCCGAAAAGAACGCAGAATGTTCCAGCAGGGTTTTTCGGATCCCTTCGTCGTTTCGACCTTGTATGAGATGTACAGTACGCAATTAGTTGAGTTCACCGAATAATTTTTTATTTCAAGCCAGAGTGAGTTCACGGCTAGATAAAGTCATCCATAACCCCTTGCGAAAGGGATGTTTTTTTTTTTATGGTTGGAAACGCCTACACCCTAGTCACCCTTTCAAGGTATACAGGGCGTAGGGGTTGTTTTTGTATTTAAATTCGGGTGAAAGCAATCCACTGAAAAATCATCCCACGCACTCGCATATATTATTCTGAAAGCTTGTCTCGACTTCGGGGTGAAAAGCATACATTTTTTATGGACCTAATCCAGCGGCCTCGTCAAGGGCTGCAAGGCGTAAGAAATAATTTGCACATCCCATGACTATCGTTTGACGAAACTCTTCTTAGGATCTAAAGGGGCGCACGATGAGTAAAAGAGACGAAAAAAGAAAAATTCCTTTTTTGAAAAATGTATAAATTTTAATATTCCGATGGTTACTGATGACCACTTCCATTGCAGTAGTCGTGCAATGACTATCGTTTGGCGAAACTCTTCTTAGGGTCTGAAGGGGCGCACGATGAGTAAAAGAGACGAAAAAAGAAAAATTCCTTTTTTGAAAAATGTATAAACTTTAATATTCCGATAGTTACCGATGACCACCCATTGCAGTAGTCGTGCAATGACTATCGTTTGGCGAAACTCTTCTTAGGGTCTGAAGGGGCGCACGATGAGTAAAAGAGACGAAAAAAGAAAAATTCCTTTTTTGAAAAATGTATAAACTTTAATATTCCGATGGTCACCGGTGACCACTTCCATTGCAGTAGTCGTGCCATTTGTTTTAGCATTGCCCATGTTAATTACGGTGAACTGATCACGGCGCGGCGTTGCGATATTATCCGGATGATAGCTCCATTGGCGTTCATTTGTAACGATGGTGAGACGGCGATCGAGCGTGTGAGGTTATTGCGAAATTGCGTGCCGATCTAGTGCAGGAATACCACTGTCAGAATTACTGCTCGACGGGAAGTTGTTTCGCTATCACGTCGAAATATCGAGCACTTGTGTGCCTGCACAGCATTCGACTGCATTCGCGAAAATAATCGTCTCTCTTTCGATTTTTCACCCAATTTTCCGACTGCACTTCGAGTTCAATAATAATTGGCACGCTCCATTTGATGCAATATTTCCTATGGTCATTACATCCCAGCGATCATTCTTGATATATAGAAAAAAAAGTAAACCCGGCCTCACGTGACTTCACGTCGATTAGATACCGCGAACCGAATTGAAATGGAAGTAAAATGGAAAGCAAACGATCCCCACCACTTGAGAATAATAATTGCGTGTAATTAATAGATTCATGATATATATCATACCTACATTCATGTTGATTGCACAGGTGCTCATTGCGCATGAATATGTACCGTTCCGATGGACACCTACGTTCCTGCACGCGATACTACCGAACAATCGATTTACACATTGATAGTTTTCAACTGCTGCAGCGTTTTTTTGCCATCGATAAAAAACAAGCCTCCGCTTCGATGCGGACAGATCTGTTACAAATTTGGAAAACACCCAGACCGGAAGTATTAACGATGTTCGTCAGTACGACATTGTTCACCGTTCATTGTGCTGAGTTACTGAGCCGGAAGTATCGGATTCTCTCGTGCCAATTTTATAGGTACGCGTGTATATTAAATTCCCTATAAAATACAGGAACACGTCGCGCGTTTAAACCTGTAATTAATCATTCCTGAACGAATACCAATTTCCACGAAGGAACCGAATTTGTAGAAAATTATGCGTTACCCTTGTTCCCATATCTTCGGTTCCCCTTTCCACAAAAAATACCGATCTCACGGACACATTTCTAAAGCCCCGAATTGTAATTCCAAGCAACCAGTGTTACAATTTATTAATCCAGAAAAAAGAACATATGTGCCCATAATTATGAAAGAGGTCTAAGTCATGTATTTTTTGTTTCGAAATTACATTGAATTAATTTAGTTTGAAATGATGTGGCGTGAAATAACTGATAAACTCATTTTTTTTTTTTTTCAATTTTGACTTAGACCACTTTCATAATTATGGGCACATATACAGTACAGTTTAAATATCAAACCTCTAAAACTCGATTCTTCAACCCCCGAGCGTCGTCCAGCGACATCTACCTTTCGTTTGTTCTTGCATATTGACAGAAGAACACTCGAACGTTTCAACTGCTGTGAGACAATTCCACTTCCTCGACACGTGTTGGAATGCACGTGGATGCAAGAGTCGGAAGATAGATGCACCGGAGATTTCGGAATGTGGGTGACGAGCCGTCAGGGCATCAAGGCGAAGAAAGTAATTACCGAGCTTTCGCCGGGTCCTAGGAAGTTAGAGGGGCCGTAAAATGACGGAACGAAGAATTCTCGGAGTCCCGATTCCGCAGGTAGTTAACGTTGTGTCGGAGCTTGCGATCCAGTGGAATGATATTCGCAGGGCGTCGAGGGTGGAGGACGTCGGACAGGCCGAGGGATGCCGAAGCCATCGGACCGCTGACTCCGCGGAATGCGAGCTTGCAAGCACTTCTTTTTCACCCTCGTCGTCCCTTTCGTGGGGCGATAGTGCTTTCCGTTGTAACGCCGCGGCGCGGCGCATAAGCGCCGGCGAATTTCTAACGAGGCTCCGCCGTCTCGGCTCGCGCTCGGCTTTGGGTCGCGACGGAGAATTTCAAAAGAGAATGAAAAATGAGGCCGAAGGTAAAAAAAGAAATCGCCCAGTCACGAGCGAGATCACCGAGACAAAACGCGCGCCGCGAGAAAAAGAAAGGGGATCCCGCACAAAGGAGGTCCATCGAATTTTCCACGTAGAAGGATAAGGGCAATTTCATCCTTTTTGAATCTGATATCAGGGTGCACTGTTTTCGGTGCACCGACGGTAACGACCGCCCTTGCTTGCCAATCGAATATGTGTTGCGAAGAAATGGAAATTTTCGATGATAAATTCGACTTGATTCGAACAATTAATCCCGCACAAAGGAGGCCCATCGAATTTTCCACGTAGAAGGATAAGCGCAATTTCATCCCTTTTGAATCTGATATCAGGGTGCACTGATTTCGGTGCACCGACGGTAACGACCGTCCTTGCTTGCCAATCGAATATGTGTCGCGAAGAAAAGGAAATTTTCGATGATAAATTCGACCTGATTCGAACAATTAATTAAGCGTGTCCTTTGAACTCCACCTTTTTGACGTTGCCTTTCGATATAGAGGAGATGAATAATTCGAACTTGGATTCATTTAGGTGGAAATTATGAACGCTGGATCCTCCACTTCGGCGGAATGTAGGGGTGAATTTAAGTAGAGTAAACATTATTTGTGGACAGTAGGCGGGTATTTGCTCGGAAATAAGAGGGTACCCAGTTTGAATATCTCTTTTTTTTTTTTTCACTTGGCGCGAATGTATTTTCCATTCCGCAGCCGCGGCTGCGTATTTATGCCGACGAAGGGAGTTAATTGAGAGAAAGGGAATTCCTTCGTGAAAGAAATTGGATGGAAAATGGTTTCATTATGAGTGAGAGAAAGCGGTGAGCGGATATTATTTACTCCGTGAAATAATTAGAAATGATCCGATGTATCGATTTGGTTATTTTTATAATTAATTTCCTTCTATAGCGGATTCTACTTGCAAAAGGCCTGGCTCTTAACTTTCTAAAATTCCTTGATTTTTCTTAATCATTTAACTACGAATGGATCTCATGTAATTTGCCTTACAAGATGTAAAGGTTTCACTTAAACCAGTTAATTAAACCTACATTATTTGCAGATGTCAATTGCCTCGTCAAAACCCTACAATTGGATAGAAAGATTATCGAATTCGATGTAAAGACGCAAAAACACTTTTCTACCTATCCACGTCCATGCGATGTCATCTATGAGGTCAAAATGCATGCCATCGAAAATGCAGTCATTGCCGCGTAACGAGCGAATTACTGGCTCTAATTACCGACAGTCCACAATTTCGTTACAATTACCACCTGATGTCGAATGTTAAATCAATCGGGTCGACGCTAGGTTATTAACACCTTTCCCTGTTAATGCTGAAAAATCAGAGTGGAATGACATTTTCTAACTCAACCCCCCCCCCCCCCCCCCCTCCCCGTGGTCAATTACATTTGTATCCATAAATTACTCGATCGAAATATACCCGGCTGCTCGCTCCACATTAATAACGAGTCGAAGTCAATTAATACTAATTACTCTATTAAAATATAAACGTATCGAATGGTTCGCTCCATTTCGACGGGATTGCGAAACATGTCGGAGCAAAACGGTCACAATTTTCGGTAATAGAAGTTCCTACAAACCGAATAAAAAATGCATTAGCTCGTGATACCCTTCTCGGAGGTGGGATTATGGGGAAGTTTGCGCGATGGAATTATATTCCATTAGTACTGTTTGAGAGGGCGGCATGGCAAATGATCCCTCCCTCTTATCGCTACCTATCGCCCTTTTCTATCGGCACACTTCGCTCTGTGGGATCATCGATCATAAAGTGCACCGATATACCAAGTTTCGCAGAAAAATTCGAAGGTCTCCTCGCCGCAAGCTCGTCCATGGCGACGGAATCTCGTTATGGGGAAGGTACCGCCTTAAGTTACGAGCGCAATTTTACGGACGATTTACCGTCATCGCCCAGTCATTCTTGCGGGGTGATGTACGACCGCGAATTACCGCCGATGAATTAGGCCATCCGAAGTAGAGTTACGAGAGAGATGCGACTTTCCGACCGCCCAAGACATCGCTTTGTCTCTTTCGGAGCGAATTCCGCAGTCCGGATTTCCTTCCGGTCTCGATCTGATATTCAGAGTGACTTTGAAAAAGTGGTGAGTACCTCTCCAGGTTTGTGGACCGGGAGAAAAGGAAAACCGTTTCAAAATACTTGCTCCATGAGGTGAAGAGTATGTTTTATGAATGAAAGGATGCGCAGACAGCGGGAGACTCTTAGGGAAAGAATTTATTTTACGTAAATTGCACGTTTTGTCGAAGTACCGCGAAAGTCGAGTGGATTTTGTGAACTTCTGGCATACGACTTGTTTCTGTACGATAAATGTTCAGAGTGCGGTTAGAGAATTGTTTACGAACATTACTGGCACCGATGAGCGTACATTTTACCCGTGCATACTTAAAATATCGGAAAATGGAGGCCTTTCCAACTTTGGCCTGATTTTATCGAAATTTCAAAGCAACTTAACTGTTTTGTAAAATGAGCCGTATTACGCGGGCGATCATTTCCGTTTTATACAGTGCGTCACATTTTATAAAATGGTAACGTTAACCGAAAAGGAAATATACAGGAGAATTTAACACTTTGCCAGGGCAGTTCTGTTCGATGAGGAACAAAGTTACATGGCGATCAATGACTTGAACGCAATTACAATCCGTAAATCGACCGAGTGAAATAATGCCTCGGCAAACCGGGTAAAAATGTTGAGGTCAATGGAACCGCGAAAGTGATTTAATGGGATTCATTGTCGAGTGCCAAATCGTCCTGTAGAGATTGAATGCGATAGTCCATTTGCAATCATTCTGATTGGCTGACCCCATTATGATGGAACATACTATCTAGTCTATCAAGTATGAACCGAGCCCAGGCGAGAAATGAAGAGAAGTCTTTCCCAATAATTTTATAGAACGTAAAATTTCCGCAGAATTCTCACCTTGTAAAATAACCGAAAAGTTAGATGATAAACGCTCAAAATGAACGAATAAAATAAGATGTGAGAATAATTAAAGAAACCGAGGGAAAAGGATTCGTTCTTCAGATGTTACGCTGGTCAATGATTATTGAACCTTTGGTCATATTTTGTTTGATCGATTAGCCCTAATATAAAAAAGCGACTATTTAGAGAACGGCGGACGAAAAGACCACAAGAGGTGTTCGAGAAACAATTTTTTAATACCGTGGATCGAATGCACGTAGTCGAATTGTTCTAAAATTGCAGGCATTTAAAAAAAAAATACAAACCTGTATCGATGCAGACCAGCGACGATAACAGGTAAGCCACATTCAAGTAACTCGTCTTCTCTCTGCAGGATTGCGTTCTGCATTTCGAAATTGAAGGATACTCCAATCGTCTCACTGGATCTCGGAATCCGTTTCAGGAAATCTGTAAACCACTGGTTCGTGCGAGATTCACTGCGCAAAATGAGGAACGTTTACAAATTGAATTCCGAAACACCACAGACACTACTGTTTTCTGCAGCACACGGACATGGATAATTCACTTCACATTTCTTCATCATGGACACGGGATAGATTCGTTCTTCTTTGATTATGACACATCGAAAGGATAATGACATCCTGTACCCAGATGAATAATTAATTTTATCCAATCAGGGCTAGACTCGATTAAACGAGCGACGAGAAGCAACTGGTTTAGACAATTTTATGGAAGCATCCAAGTCAATACATTTACATAGACTGCTCGTATTTCTGGTAGAATATTAGATTAGATGTGTGGTTTATGGAAGCAATTATGATTTAAGAGACGATCCAACAAATTTGTAATTCCAGTGGATGTCGTACCGGCCTGGTTAAAAATCCCTGCAAGGTATATAAGAATCTTCGTCGCACCAGTTCTCTACTTTTTTCACTTACGGCCTAGTTTAGTCATTGGCAAAGTTTCGTTCTCCAGAACATTGAATGTCCAATAGTGCGTAAGAGGAGCTCGTTTTATGGGAATTTCATCGTTCCGCCTAGTAGATTCACTGCTTAAACGTTCGCCACATTGTTTTGCTTAGTTAACTTACTTCTTCCCTTCTAGCGGTAACCGTACTGTTACTATACCAATCTCCCACCTGCATTTCAGCGTACACCCAACTTCAAATGTTTCCCCGAGTTTATCAAAACTTTTAATAAACTTTATAGTGCAGAGAAACACCAAAGAGATACATCTACTGGGAGAGATTAATGTCCAACCGAATCGTCGATGTAACAAAGATCGTCCCACTTTTTTCACCCTCTTCTTTATTACCGCGATGAATTTAAATAGTCCGTTTACAAGAGAATGCAAAAGAGTACTTTCCATTAAGACATTGAACACACACACATGGAATCGGGTTATCGTCCGGACGACTTACGTCGGTAATTCCTTTACGCGATCCTTTATCCCCAAACGTGTCTCGAGCCGTAAGTTTACCAGGGAAAGTACAGAGGAAGAACGAGTTACCCGGCGCCCTGGCGTCGCTGAATCGTTCCGTTTAAACCCGGCTTTTCAATTCGGAATTACTTTCCTGGCGGCAAACCCGATGCGGTGCCTGAAATTCCGGTTTAAAGCCGCCCTCTGAAGCTACGACGGGGCTGAACTTAAAAGTGAGATTCCGATGAGCCGGGTTCAACTGCTGCGAAACTTTGGCCGCTCGCGATTCTCCTCAAAAGCTACATTTTACTGGTGTAATCTGGCCGGGCTTGCGAATGCAGCGAAAAGTTACGGGATAACAATCGGGAGTCGCGAAACAAGAAAACTCGAGCAAACTGCTTACCTCCTCGAATACAGTCATTTCGGCGGGGAAAATTTACGCCGAAATTGGGCTTTACCGTTTACGCCGAGCTAATGTAGGTATTAGGTAGTTAATAGCGTATACGGAAGTACTAAAGTTCATACAATTATTAGATCGACCTGATTCGAGAGTTCATAGGACGTTTCCAACGCGTCGACCCTCGAGACGATCCAAATCGCAGGACATTCGTGGAACGTTTATACCCCAAAACGTAGTAAATTAATAAAAATCACGATTATTTATTTAACCCTGAATAAATCAAGGGTTGTTAGCGACTTTTTACCGATAACCCCGGTTATTCCAGTAATATTTTTTGCAATAATTCGTTTGTTGGCCGTCGTCGTTTTATTACTGTCTAATAAACCCTGATGAACGTACATTAAATTAGCACGTGTCATGATCATATTACGATATATACGTTACATGTTTTAATTCTCTTCTCCCCTTTAACGTGGATACAATTAACATATCTGCAGATATACAAATTGTCCAGATGGACGTGTCACGAGGAATTACGAGCGCCTCAAAGAAGGAGTGCGAGCAGTACCGTCGTCTTGCATTGAAAGTCGTTCCGTATCACCAGTGAAAATGACGCAAACATCGTCCCCTAGTCCCCGGAAATTCATCCCGCGTTCATCCCCGCGTTCTTTCCAAAAACAGCTGCCCGTTAACCGTGAACATCTAGCAGTTTGCATTTCATTAATAATCAATATAAACGTCCAAATTAATGCAAGTGAAAAATGTGGAAATAAAACTTGGCGTACTTCGAGCGCAAACCCGCGGCCCTCGAGTTCTCCTCGTTTTGCCGCAGCGGACGAGTCTATATACATGTATATAAAAAAAAAATGAAAATTACCAAAATTCGGGGACTTCTTGGAGGAATTTTTCGTGGTGGTTTTCGGAATGTTTACGGCGCGGAGAGGCGTCGCGAACTGTAAAACTGCTCGGGCGTCACGACGCTCATCCCGGGACGCGCGGCTGTAACGGCGGGCGTCGCGAGGCGGGTTGCACTGACTCGCTCTCGCAAATTCTCCCTAGCCGCAGGAGTGCCAACCCCCACTTTCAACGAGGCACCCCTGAGACGCTTTCGGCGCAAGCGCGAGCGCACTGTCATCCGCACCAACTGCACAGACTAAGCGAGTTCGGGCCGAGCCGGGCTGGAAGGAGCTCCCCTCTTTCCGAGGGTTAATGGGCTCGATTCCGGAGATCAGAAATACTCCTCGATTATTTCATTACGCATCCCTTGGACGTATAAATATCCTTTTCGTATATGTTTTAAAATATTTTAACCGAGGAACGTGCTCGATGCATGAAAACATGCTGGATAAGAACACAATGGCTTTTAGGAATACAGAGGATGTTCCTTCGATGTTAATTTCAGGTATTATTGTATACTTTTTGGATCCTTCATCCAGAGCGGAGAAATCTCTTTCCAGAAAAAAAGAAACTCTTGTATCGAATTGACCTATATTGGGGACTACGAAGAAAATAGCAGATGAAATTAAGGCATATTACAGGCAACAGTTGATTTTATTTAACTTAAGGCTTATTAAGGGTGTTTTACTTATTATTGTTACATTTTCTGGGCATGAATATGGTAGCTGGAAAAGTTGACTCACTTCGAAGAATAAAAGAGTTTGAGAGAATTAATAGTATTTATGTAATAAACTAGAATTGAATAGAATGATCAGGATGTCCGATGTTTTTCTCAAACCACTAACAGTTACCGGTGAACTTGAAATTGCATCGATACCAAACAGTATTCGCCACTAATAATTTTCCTTATCAAGCACTGGGTTGCCTGAATTCAATGCAACGTTCTACCCAAAATGTGACGTCATTTTTATTAAATACTCTCGATATTCCAGATCAAATTCTTTTCCCAAAATCGTTTTCACTTGATTTTAACTTATCACCTGAGTTACACTGATGATTCTTACAAAATCAATTCTAACGAAGCTAAGAAATTTCTTCAGCAAAAAGTATTTAGATTGCCATAAGTAATTAACTTCGCCTAGAAAGTACATTTTTAGCTCAGTATAGCAATGACGGTTCGAACCCCAATAAGGTAGTAAATTTGGCGAATCTTTTTGTTGACCGAATTAAAGAAACGTACCAAGGTTGCTAATGAAAGATTCGAAGAAGAACGCGAAGATGCGTTTGGCAGGCATTATCTCACTCAAGTAACGCCACATGAGCTCAATTTTTCCACCCCTTGGCAATCCCTCGTAGAAGTGATTCCCGAACTCATAACTTAATGCTAAATCTTTTGTAAAGGATGGGCAACCGAAGAAGAAGGATTTCCAAGTTTGTTGGCAGAGAATAACGTACCGGGGCCAAGACGAGGATCGGATTGTAATGCTTCCTCGAATTGCCGTGATCCCTGAATCGTTCAAGCCAAACGATATCTTTGTAAAATCATAAGTTAAATAAAATAGACGAGAAAAGGAAATCGATGACGATACTGGAAACGTTTGATGCATGTACATATACCAGAACGTTGAAGTAACAATTTTCAGTTACAAAGTTGTTGAATATCGTGCTGGTCTTGCAAACGAGATGTATCGCTAACTCTTCGCTCGCATTAAAACAAGAAATTCAGGTGAGCAATGAAAGGCAAACATTCATCGCAGGGTCATGTTCGGCAAGGATGCACCCAATATATCTGCGACATGGAGATAGCCCCGTCCCTTTATTTACCAATAGTCGCAATCGAAATTATGCAAGCTCCGATAGCCGAGATTGGAATCGCGGAGTAGAGGGAACGCAATTAATGATATGCGTCGAGTAAATTGACACGCATAATTGACGAGCAGACCTTAGGTGGGTCGGCTTGAAATCAATTGCAAGTTTATTGGACGCGAGAAAGCGAAATGGAGATTTATGCACTCCTTGATTCGATGCGGAGCATCATGCCTCGCTCATGCCCTAACAAAGAAGGTATCCCAGGTCGATCTCTCCGATTTCATTTCTTTTATAATATGTTATAGTAGATTAAAAACTAAGCGACGCGTATTTTCTTTTACCTCCCATTAAACACTTTAAGGGGGTGAAACCACCATCTAAAGTAAGGCACGTCAAGGGGCGATTTGACAGTTTCACCCACAAGAACATCATATTTTTTAAGCAATCCACCTGGAAAAGCTTTCTCATAACGAGAAATGAAAAATATAATTTTCTCAATTAAAAAAAAAAATTAAAGGGTGAGCGTTCGGGGGTAGTTGCCCCGGCCAATATTTTTTTTCGGGAAAATCCAAAGTTACGTCGTATTTCCTTTGTGTTTATACGCAACATATATTTTTTTCAGATTTCTTGACTTGAATTTGACCATTTTTTGCATAAACGTAATCATATTTAGGGATGGCTCGCCCCTCAATTTTTTTTTTTTAATTGAGAAAATTATATTTTTCATTTCTCGCTATGAGAAAGCTTTTCCAGGTGGTTTGGTTAAAAAATATTATGTTTATGTGGGTGAAACTGCCAAATCGCCCCTTGACATGCCTTACTTTGGGTGGTGGTTTCACCCCTTTAAAGTGTTTAACGGCAGATAAAAAAACGACGTGTTGCTTAGTTTTTAGTCTACTATAACATGTTATAAAAGAAATCAAACCGGAGAGATCGACCTGGGATACCTTCCGTGCAGGAAAGAATTCCTCGGGGAACGGTAATCATACAGGTTCAGGGAAACTTGACCGACTACAATGAAGAAGAAAGATAATTGACCGATTAAATCTATGGAACATTTACCACTTTTCTGAGGACTAATGCTTAGCATTCAATATCCGAGGTATTTAATTCTTTTGAACTATCATGTTTATAAATTAATACGGTAGTATCGACATTCTCATCTTAAATGAATGGTGTTTCGAAGACTTGGGAGAATTCTCCTTCCTTGGTGGATAGTGAGAGTTGGCTGTAGACCGGCGTAGAAGGAAAACTTTCGATGAATTGACAACTTGAATTGCCACGCTTCGATCCAAACTTCTAGTTCGAACGCCCTGCAGATAACGACCAAAAACTGGAAAAATGCATGCTCTATGAAATCGTTAAACCGAAACGCGTTCGATGACTGTTCACGAAGAACTTACAACTCAAGGCCAACATAAAGAACCTGAGTCATGCCGAACCTCGTTTTAGTTCGAGAAAAACCCTAATGGCCCGCGGCCGAGAAACAACTTAGCACTTTTTAACACGTTCCGTGCCACGCCGTGTACTACCCGAGGTTAACGCGTATTATCGGTGGTACACGTGGCACGGAACGTGTCAAACAGATAAGGGGTGGAAGGAGAGGCGTCGCAGAAAAATAAAACGTACTTTCGAACAAGTGAGAAAACTCGAAAATTACTGTTTTCACATTATGACCAATCCTTACATTTCCCCTCATACTAATGTACGATCAAATTTCAAGTGTCAGGATTAACACGAACGGTTGATTTATTAATAAAAATTAATATAAAGAAATTGAATACTTTGAAGAGTACGTCTTAAAGATCTCAGAAAAGGGGACTTGATTTTCCCTCCGACTTCGCTCGAGCTCTCCTCAGTCAGAACTAACTCTCATTCGATCATTCTCATCCAGCCTCACTCTAATTTCTTTCTCGCTCAATTCATATTCCTCACTCTCTCATTCCCACACTCATCAATACATTTCTTTGTGCGTCAAAATTCTCACTCACTGAGTCATACGGCCGCTCGCACTTCACGAACTCTCAACCGCGCATAAACGGTATCACCTATCGAGCTGTCATTTAATCTAAATACTTTTCTCATTTCACCCCACAATCATACAAACATTACATTTCACTCTAACTTCTATTTAGTCTTATTCTTAATCTTTATTGCCTTATTGGCGACACAACTATTCGTATAGCTAAACGCTTTCATCTTTTTTTTATTCTATTAATTTTATTGGATCGCACAGGACACTGACACTACACTAATAAAAGTGACCTCCAAAGTTAATCCAGAAGCCTTAATCGGGAATTCAGATTTACGGGTATAAATCGTGAATTCCATACTTTATGTTTATTGGGTTAAGTTAGGGAAAACAGGGGGGAATTGGATAAACAATTTTCATTCGGCTGTTCTCGTAATCTTTCCACTTTTCCCCGCTTTATTAAACAATGAGATATGGGAGCGGGGCGAGTGTGTGGGTTAGAAAACACTTCGAAGGTACTTCATTCCCGTCGTCCCAAGGACCTCGGAAGCCATTCTCGAAGCGGCCTATGCATACGAAAAATGGTAAATGCACTGAAAAAATTAAGGTCACTCCTGAGAACGCACGCGGGAGCAGTCCGGATCGATTCCTTCTTATAATACAGTACCAGGAAGCTCTGATTATCCCGCGGGGAGTTTCGAATTGCGTAAGTTTTAATTCCTTCCCCGACCGAACGGCCACAATCGGCAAACTTATTGTGGCTGAGAGGGTAATGCGTTGCCACGGTGTGCACGGGTGCTTAAAACTCCCCGGAAAGAACGCTGAAACGGCTGTACTTCCTTTCATAATCCTCGACAGCTGGCCCAGATCTACTTCGAGTTCTTGGTGCATTTTCGAAGGACTTCTCGAGGGACGCGCGATTACTCGCGTGTAAGCGAGAGAGACCTCGACTTAACGGTCCCGACGTGAAACTGCAGACGAAAAGTAATACCAAAACAGCTGCTGACGTAGTAAACCGAGTCGTTCTTCGAAATGCACGTTCCCTAGAATAAGTTGATCCACTGTACCCTAAATATTAGTACACTCCAAATAAACGAGTACCCGAATTAGACATGACCCATATCCCGAATTCAAAGGACGACGCATGGACGTCGAATCGTTTATCATAGGATTATTTATTTGTATATTACATTCCTAATGCATCATGGATGCCAGCTAAAAATGTTCCCCGAGAAACAGTTTCCCAGGTAAACCTTAAATCATTTTTCCTAGTTTCTTAAACCCCCTGAACTTTCTGTTTCAGAGGTTTCCTGGAATCATGTAGACCGTGAAAGAAAATCTGAAATGTGCGGCCTCCACGAGGTCATTTTGAAACGTTGCGAAACTTCTTTCATCTTAAATTCTCCTTGAAATATAAAATAAAATAGTCTGAATACATTTTGTATACAAATGTATCCTGTAAGCAAATGTATCCTATATCACATAGTTCTGATTTAACCCTTTCGTTACCTTGGACGAGATATCTCGCAACCCAATACTGGCCGATTAACGCTTTTGATGAGATATCTCGCGACCCGATACTGGCCGATCAACGCTTTTGACGAGATATCTCGCGACCCGGTAGTAGCCGATCAACGCTTTTGACGAGATATCTCGCGACCCGGTAGTAGCGGATTAACGCTTTTGACGATAATCTAGCTTCCTAGCACTAATATATTGACATTCTAGACAAATTATTTTGTGTTCTGCCACGTAGAAAGTTAATAAAAATAATTTCATTGAATTAATAAAAACTGTATTTATTTCTTCCTTTTAGCTATACGAATAGAATTAGTTATAAAATATATTCATCTACAATGTCAAAATATTGGTGCTAGAAAGCTAGATTATCGTCAAAAGCATTAATCCGCTACTACCGGATCGCGTTGATCGGCCAGTATCGGGTCGCGAGATATCTCGTCCAAGGTAACGAAATGGTTAAAACTCACGTTGATTAAAACGCGTTTCGCAGGTTACTAACCCTCTTTAACGCGCTAGGTTTTCACGCCTTCGGATTAGCAACTTGGAAGTTTAAGTTAACTTCAGGGGGAATTCTCGCTCGTGTGTCAGGACAAATGTTAAGGAAGGTCCGACCCTAACCGAGTAACGGTGGTGTCCAAAGAGGCAAGGAGCACCCGGAGAGAAGATAGTTATCCGCTTCGTTATTTCGAGTCTTTCTTCACCGGTGAACGGATAGGGCGACGAGGACAGAGGAAGGGGTTTCAAAAGAGCGAAGCGCAAAGAGTAAGAAAAAGGCAAGCGAGAGGGTGCAACGAGCCGGGGCCGTGTCTACTGGTCTCTCCATACCACCTACTATCGCTGCAGAAATGCGAGATCTCTTTGCCGTCTGAAGTGCACGACCGAAATGCACTGCTCCAAAAGATGGACCGCGTGGTTGCAGCAAATTACAGATTTAATATACCAGAGTATCAAATTTTAACCGTTAGCCGAAATACCCTGCAATTCCTAAATTAACCTGTTTATTTCCATATGTTAACGTTAAGCTATGATCAGAAGTGGAAGAGTAAATTTCATAGAAGGAAGTTCGCTTTTACGGTAATCAAGTGGCAGGTTATTAGACGCGAATAATGGTTCCCTTTGTGTAAAATCGATTCACTCGGCGGCAGTCGAAAAGAAAGGAGTTAATACAGTTTTATCCCTGGCTTATTGGTCGCGTAATTAGGTTCACCAACAAGGCATTAATAATCCTGCAGTCCGAACGTAAAAGAAGGAAAAGTTACGATATTATTAATCAGCGGCTTGTAGATCGCGAGAAATGCTCAATCGAATCAACTTAATTGGATTGTTTCAAACCTCGGCCGGGTAAACTTTGGGTTAGAGTGGCTAAGAGTAATTACCTGCTTAAGAAATATTAATTCGCGTCAGCGATGACAAATAATTTTTGTTTTAACGTAATATATGTCAGTTTATGTAAAAGCAGAAGAATTAAGTAACGATCGATGAATATATGAATCATTAAAGGATTTCGCTATGATCAGGCTAAATCTCGAAACGATTCTAATTACACCGAAAACTAGGTACCTATAAAGAGTTGAGATTCATGGTGATATCAAGTAAGATGCAGATGTCGAGCTTTAAAGCTTTAAAATTTCACGAGCATCGCGTTCTTCCTTAGGGCCTCTATAATCACGTGTTAAAGTTTGAAATTATTCGGTGTACCCGGTTTGGAAAAAAGTTTTGTAAATATTTTCACGTTTTATGTATGTAATGACTCTTTCATATCACCTTCAACATTCAATCATATCCAGTCATTTACTCTTTTTGTTCTTGGAATTCTTACAAGGTCCAATCCGCCATTCGTCTATAAAGGAAATCATGGGGTGGATTTTTGATGCCATAGGAAAGGAAGACGGTAATTCAAAAATGGGATGATCGTTTGGGGTAATCGTGCCCTGTCTCGGCGTAAACCAAAGAGCAACATAAACTTACGGATTCACGAGATAAATTCCGCGAGGAAAGGAGTGAGTCCCCGTGGAAAATTACGGGCGCCATTGTCTTCATCCTGCGGGGGTGAGTTCGCGGGGAACGAAGGGAAATTAATGCGAGTGGCAACTCTCGTGATAGCGGAATAGCTGGGCTACTTTTGGACTTTGTCGTCCGAAGTGGACCCTGGACGCCCCCTGCTGGAGCCGAGCTCCAGTACCACCCTGGTGAGACTCTTTAATCAGGTGGGTGCATTTTTCTCCCTGCAAGTGGCGATTCCCTTATCTGCCCTGCCTTGCCACGACGTACCGTAGTACTTTTAAGAACTAATAAATTTACCCTGCGAGTTTCTTCTTGAAAGTCTTAAAACGTTGCGTACGCAATTCCAGTTACGACTTACCGGAAAAAGGACGGTGTAGTTGGAGAAGTATTATTTTCAAAGTCTGCATTTCCTGTAATTTGTAGTACACGTAAAGCTAACATAAGCAGTTGCAGGTAGAAATAAGCGGGTTTTCCAGGATTTCCTTTTTAACCAAGTTAAATTGGAATTTCAAATCTGAAAATATTGACTTAAACTGTAATTACACCTCTAAGTAATTTTGATTTAATAAGTCCTGGCAGCTCTGCGGTAAGATCTTAAAACTTTGTTGATTTTCAGAGGAGGTTTCTCGCACTCTCGAACTCATATACCCACATCTCAGGCGAAACTCCTGAACTAGCTGAGTGAATTTTTCCACGAGTAAGGATTCTCATACCTCCTTCACCCTATCAGGATGTTCCTTAACATTTCTAGGGACCCTTGATGAGAAGAGCAGAGACTAGTTGTGCCGGAGTTTCGCCAGTACTATGAGTCTTCTGAGAATGAAGAAAAGTGACGACGCAACATAGGATTGGACGATCCTTGAGAACTAGATCATAAACTTGAACAAGTCGAGGGAGAGGAATTCCGACATAAGACCAAACTTCCCTGATATTAAAATGAGAAGGAAACAGTTTTTGTACTTAGTTTTTCACCTTTCAAATATTTTTCAAAAGGCTCGTAAGCAATTTTCTTTCTTTCATCTCCTCGTACATATCGTGTAGATCCACGTAATCTTAAATACTTATAGTAAACATTCGTTCATTAAACAATAATATTCAAATTTCTTTGGTTGCACTGTAGTTGTAACTCATACGCTGCATGTTCTTCTGTAGTATATAAACAACGCGTTACCTCTATTAATTATTATAGGTAATGTTATAATGCTATCTGATATTGGTACTTCAATGTACACTTCTATCTTTTCGCTTTCAGCCCTGTAAGGACTTTGCGGTCCTTGAAGAAGCGAGATCCTGGTTATTGGATCATTTCTCGTAAGCCAATGGATCGTACTTGTTTCTACGATATCGGCAAAACGACACTCGCTTCTCAGGACGAAAAGGACAGCAGGATCAGAGTTCTTCGCGTCCCTCAGAAATGTCTGGATCCTACAAATTGTTCCTTTCGCCCTTCCTTGTTGCCATCTATCAACACCCGATAACTGTTTTGTTTATCTCAACATTTTCTTAGGTACGCTTCTGCCAACTTTGACATAAGCTTCACTATATATAGTCCTTGAACTTATGCCCCACTGCAGTTTCGAAGAATACCAAATATTTTGGGAAAACCTACCATCTACATTCCTGTAGCAGTTTGCGCACCCAACTTTTCGAAAAACTTGAAGAGTTACTTTTAAAGTTGAGCACGAATACCTCTGAAAAGCTGACATGACTCGTCCGATACATATTATGTATTTATGGAGTTTCTCCCGCCCTATATGTGCTTACATCGGTACATAGTTTACCCTGTTTAGGAGGATAACGCGTTTATACTAATTACAAATGTGTATTACAAGATTTATTCCTTGTAAGAATGCGAGGAAAATACCTTTACACGCATTCCTGCTCGTTAATGAAAACTTTACTAAATTGTATTTGTCCATCTTTTATTGAACTGAAAACGACAGGTACAGCTCAATTTTATCCAAAGTACTAAATATTTATGTCTCGTTAACCGCATGCGATGAATCGGAGGATGCTGAACTTTATATTTAATGGCTCAACTTGAACCGCGGATTGATCGCTCTTCGGAAGTAACTCCAAGACACTTCAAACTTAACAACGTACAGCCAGATCATTAGTCAAGTTCCAACATCTGAAACCCTAAACCAAGATCATCGATCGACCCGCGTTCTCTAAAATTGCCAGCGACCTACTTGCAAGGCGCGATTGTACAGGTCGACCTCAAATAGACTTGGAAAACCGAACATCCTTGACGAACAGCTCGAACTGTATTTCTATCTTCTCAGGATTTCCCACAAATATCCGTCTTCTATACGATCACGTATCTGGAAACCCGACCTAACCTTAGGACGTGCTCTCGACGAATCCGAGATTACACGCTCCAGATTTAGAGTCCGACCCGATTCTCGTCCATTAACCAAAGGGAACAGTCAGGGATCCAAATCTGCGCGATTTCGTAGGCTCCCCTCAACGTTGGACATTTTTATCCCAAACCCAATTTTTGCTTGAAAACGTCAACTAATTTTTTCTAAAATATTCGGTGCGCTCCAACACAATATTTCCTAGACGTAAACTCTAAGTGCACAATAACTATAAAATCTTATACCAGTTCATAAACTATCCGTCAAACGCATTGAACAATTATAATACGTACTACAGCAATCGTTATGACGAGGAAACGGAGCCTACTGCCTTTTAAATTTACGTGTCAATTTTTAAATGAACGAAACGTAGATAAATTAATAACTAGACGCTCCAAGTAAACGCCGAGCAGAGACCAATCCACGCGTTGGCGAGTGGTAAATAAACCATCATCTGACAATAAATGTAGCAACATTGTATAGCGACGGCGACCAACACTGTTTTCTTCATTGTACCGTTTTCCTAAAAAGCTCATATAATATCGGAAAGGGGTGCAACGATCGATTCAGCCAATGGGCTTGCATATCATGGCCCCGTAAACTCCTTCGAAATTGTTTAAGTCGTGCACGACTTTTCCGAAAATTCTCAAGGAAAACTATGCAACTTTTGTCGTTTGTCTTACGGACCCATGGAGACTTTTGAAAGGCCTCTGTAACTGCGAGACAGTAAACGCGTGCAGATCGGGAAATGGATTTTCGGTAGAGAGCCAAAGATCCAGAGGAGGCTCTGGATCCCGGAAAATGCCGATTATCCGCCCGGACATCGAGAAGAGCGAGAAAAGGTAGTGGAAAGATTCGACTGGAATATTTAGTGCGTTATGCTCGCAAAATGGGCCCGAAGAAAAAGCGCCGACGGACACCCCGGAAAACATGTGCCCACGTATATGCACATTGTATACGCCATGGTGGGGCATAAGATGGGAAATAGAATAGGCTCCGTCTGTTACGTGGTGTTGCATCGCGTGTCCCGACTGCCTGAGCTCAGTTTCCCTCGAGGTTGGGAGATTGGAAAACTCGGTTGGTTGGAGCTACCTCTCTTTCTTTCTTTCGGTTCCTCCGTTCCTTTCTCTTAGCCGCGCTCTCCATCTTTCCCTCTTCCATCGCGACTCCTAAGGATCTGTTTCTTCTCGAAATTCCCTTCAGGCAGTTCCAGGGCGGTTTCTTCCCGCAGGAGAATCGTACGGTTCGGTTGCCGAACGCGCGGTGCTCTTTTCCCTGGATCCTTACGTATCCTTTCCTTTCCTTTTTCCATCCAATTACGCGAGACTAGGTACGCTTTTCCCTCGCACCCCTCGCTTCGGATGAGCGTTTGAATGGTCATTCGAAATTCGGATGTACGTCGAAACAAATCTAATGTGCACCGGTCTGGAATGAACGAGAAGTACGCGGCATCTCAAAATGGGAAAATATATCACCAATGATAATTATGTACACAAAATGTATTAGCAAATCTAATTGGATGTCTTTTACAACGTTCGGTTCTAGCAGCAAAAAGTGGGACTACTTCGTTTAGACATGCCCACTTATAAACATGCCGTTCCCTTTGAATCCACCGAAGAGGTTAACGTTTCAAATCTATTAACCATAATATACTCGACAAACCTATTATAATTCACAAAACGCTAGGAAGATCGATTGACGACGTGCTGTTCAAACATCAATAAGTGAGTTGCAAAAAACTGCGTATTGCCACGCTGCCACGTAGGTATAAGCTGAAATACTGCGGACCGTGAGTGATTCCTGCGTTTAATAACGTTAAGTTATTGTATTTCCTTAGGGGTCGTGATTTTTGAATTATTAGGGCATATTAGGCTAACGACGAGGGGTTTCTGGGAGCACGCGGCGTGTAATGAATAGCGTTATCACGGCCGGAAACCCTCGATTATGTTGTGATTTTAGTGCCGCCTGTGTACGGCTGGTGCCTGAATTTGGTTGAGGTTTAAATAATAGGCTTCCGTAATCCGAAGCTTATACGTATATGTGTGGTAATAAGTACACACGAATTACGAATATTCAGGATTTAAAAAAGGGCTTTCCATCCAATTGATGTATTTAAACAAAAATGGATTTATGAAATGGATGTTATTTAATACATATAGGGCAGTCATTGCGAAGTTGAAATTTATTATGACTGTAAAAAGTGAATAGGGCACAAGTTATAATCCATGATAAAATGTAGGATAACGTGTAAAAAGGATAATGCATAGGATAACTTTAAATAAAGGAACGAACAATATCGTTTCTCGAATTTGAAAACGCGACTGCCCTAATCTAAATACGTCACCTACGTATGAATGAATATGTACTCTTCTGCGTGACTAAACTGTAAGGAATAAAAATTACCAAATTGTGGCAACAATGATTGGTCGAACAATTATTCTACACAACGGCCCACTTAATGACAATGACCGGAACATTTTACCAAAATTAATTCGGAAACACACGTATGTAAATGTTTCCCCAAGCCTTCGATTAAATATTTAAATACACGAGTGATAAATGTTGCATAAATTAGTAAAACATATTTTCAACAAATCTGCGACTATTTCTCATTCCGGGCATGAAATCATAAACAGAAAAGGAAACGATACCAAGTTTTACCACATTATGCGTAAAATCATTCTTTTTCACGAGCGGTTCAAAGTGAACATATATTTGCTTTGATCTTAATTGACCTCTCATTGCAATTAATTTACCTACTTACTTCGCCTCTATTCTGATTTCTAATCTTCCAAAGAACATATATGAATAAAAAGGAAACATGTTTTCCTTTCCCCTTTCTAATATCACAGAGGTTCAAAAGTTTGGCATATCTTATAAACGAGATGAAATGCGAATAATCTTGTCTTTGATGAACTTTGATGTCATTACGTGTCTCGACGTCACATTTATTTGCGACGGTGTACAGGCCTAGGGATGAACCGGGTGAAGAGGGCTCGAAGGATCGTGTAGGTTGGAAGTAAGCAAGGGCTCGTAGGCAAAGGCAAAGGGTAGGTTCGCACCTTCAGTAATTGCAGCCACATACATCTCATAGCCCCTGATTCATCCGCGGGTACAGACATCTTTAACTCGTCAGGCTTTCCGCCACCTTCTTCTCCGGAAGCCTCGTTTCCTCGGTGCTGTCAAGTAAGAGATTCCCGGCAATGCTCGCCCTCCCCGTGTAGACGTCGGGCGTGTTAATATTTGCCGAAGAAATCCTTTGCCGAGGAAATCTCTAGGTTCATTTGGCAGTCCTGTTGGGTAAATACGCCATTTGAAACGAGGCTCGGGGCGAAACGCGAGATTCGGGATTATCGAAGAGCCGCGAACACTTTTTCGCGAGATGGCAAGCTTCTCGTTCAGGGAATACTTTGAGAAGGAGAAAACGACGAGGTACCAGCAGAAGTCTTTGACAGAGGGGAAAGGAATATCGGTGGCATGAAATTGATGAAATGAAATTCACAGCTGACAACGCAGAGTTCATTTCATTGATGGAGTAATGGGGAATTTATTAAATGTATCCGGTCGTATTTAAATTAATTCCAGGAGAGACGTAGGAAGATTTAGGACGTTCATTGTACGTGACATGGCACCATTGTTGAACGTTAATTAGAAACTTCATGGATTTCTTGCTCGGTTGGAGTACTCGGTTGCTGTTGTCGCATAACAACCGACAGCTAGGGTGGACAGATAGAACTAACATTTGAGGAAGTTTCCGCGGCAATATATTTTACCTAGTTTACCCGCCACAAGTTACTCACAGCTTAGTTGGTTAACCGTTTCGCGATTCCGCGTTAAGGGTAGCAGAAATTAGTAAACGAAACGCGCTCTAGGAGGCAAATACCTACTCCTCAATCTTAAATTACAGTTGCAGTTTTCTGACTTCGAGAATAGTTGAAATTTTCAACATCTCCGAATACACTTTACCAGCAAGCAAAATAGGGACCAGAGAGTGTGTTTCGATTTAAAGTTATTCAACTAACACATTTGAATTTCTCTCGATTTCATGGAATATTCCTAACACCTCATAAGAGCATTCAATGTAAAAAAGGGAATCAAACTCGGAGCAACGGAATCAACATCACTTAATTACGTGAATGAAATTAAATAATTGCGCAGACAAGCCAAACAGGATATTAAAATTCACTAAATACCTCTTACAAAATTCAGTGTTACACAACTTGATTTCTTTTTAATGCGATTGCTGTACATAAAACCGATACGACGACCTCCTTTCTTATCACGTTAAGAAATTGAATCTACCAAGCGGAAAGGTTAACCGGTTTCGTTTATTCCCCCTAAACGTTATCGTATTAAGGAAGGTCGGGAACCCTTGATGTCACTTGCGCACTTTCTTTCCCTCGTAAATAGGAATTTCGGAAAAATCATCTCCGACACCCTCTGACCCCAACCGACGATAAACGCGCGTCCCCGTTGCAAGTCCACCCACGTTTATTTTCCCTGTCCTCTTACGCTCGCTTACGGCACGTATACACCACAGCGTTAAGCGCGAGAACCACCCCGCGACCGTATAAATTCGCACGAATATAAACATCGTGTAAACCATCTGTAAAATGTGTAATTCGACTAGCTGGGTGGCAAACGTTTCCGCGTAAGCCACACGCCGTCGGTTTTCTGTTATTCTCTGATGATAACTCGTGTTTATCGAATGCTCTTTCTACCGACAAATCCGGATGCGTGCCGTATTGTAATATTAACGGATTATCCCTAGGCGGAATGACTAAAATTTATATTCCATTATTCACAAGTGCTCACGGCGCCGAACACTGATGTCGACATATGCCGACGACAAGGACTGTCGAAATTGATACGAGGAAAGAGAGATAATTATATTTGGAATAATTTAAATTGTTAGGTTATTCCTTATGAAGTTGCGAATTTTACTGTTAACCCTTTCGTTACCTTGGACGAGATATCTCGCGACCCAATACTGGCCGATTAACACTTTTGACGATAATCTAGCTTTCTAGCACTAATATTTTGACATTCTAGATGAATATATTTACAAAATAATAATACACAATATATACACAAAATAATTTGTCTAGAATGTCAAAATATTAATGCTAGGAAGCTAGATTATCGTCAAAAGCGTTACTCCGCTACTACCGGATCGCGAGATATCTCGTCAAAAGCGTTGATCGGCTACTACCGGGTCGTGAGATATCTCGCCAAAAGCGTTGATCGGCCAGTATCGGGTCGCGAGATATCTCGTCAAAAGCGTTAATCGGCCAGTATTGGGTCGCGAGATATCTCGTCAAACGGGTCGCGAGATATCTCGTCAAAAGCGTTAATCGGCCAGTATTGGGTCGTGAGATATCTTGTCCAAGGTAACGAAAGGGTTAAAGATGACGGTGAAATCCGTAACTTCGTGTTGAACAAGCTGATAGTTGGATATGTCTGTCGCAATTTTCGGTTATCAGTTTGGGTTGGTTCGGCATTTCGTTTTAAAGTGTCTAAATTTCGGACTAGACGTACTTATTGCCCGTGCTTGGTCTATGGTATGGCTAGCCATTACGGAATTAATTTAAAGTATTAAACGTATCGATAGATCTTCATTTCCAGGTCGCGAGGAAGCTGAATGAGCGATTTCCCTTTGCGGCTAACACCGTTAGTACTCCCTAATTAGCTTTGAAATATCCAATGTCGGTCGAACCAATGGTTTTTCATATCGGCCACTTTGGGACCGACTAATATTGAACGGAGATGCATAATGATTGCAAAGAGCTAATTAACTTCTGAATTCCCTCTTTTAGCTAAGCAAGAGATTGGCTAATATTAATTTTCTACTAGCGGGCGAGGGAGATTGAATTTATTAATAGGCAACTGATAGAATCGTTAAAAATTAAGCGCTTAGATTTTCCTTCGCGTTCTCCGATTAATTATATTATAGTCAATCAACAGTAGGGGAGACCGACGTCAAATTTAACACGTGACAATTGTAACAAATATTGGCGGACGTTATAAAGTTTATTGAAGAAACGTATCGAGGAAAATTATATCAATCGCTTGACAGAGTACATTGTAGGGACAGTTGTTACAAGTCAACTCCGATCATTAATGCTGCCACAGAAACATTCAGTAAACTTTATTTTCGGCAGACTTTTCGAACATAAGAACATGTCCTGGATACATCAGAAATTCATAAACGCAAGAGAAAGTAAAATAGATCGGTTTGACATTTACCGTTTAACCTGCATATTGGAATAGTTGTCTAATAAATGCTGTATTAATTTCGGCACGAATCCCAAATAAATACAATCCGGAGTACTTTTATGTATTTATCAAATTATTCTTCTAAGTTTGTAACATTCATTCAATTTTTCAAATTAATAGGTATTGTTGCATTTACCTCGATACGTGTTCCAATCGTACCTTGTACCAATAGCAATTGTAACAAATAATTCAGTAGGGATAATAAAGTTGCCTACTTTTTATGAATTTTCAAAACGATAAGACGTAAACCATCTTTTAATGGAAGGTTCGGTTAATACATTTACCCTGTATCAATGGTGAAAACCGGTAATATATGGAATGCAGGTAAAATTTACAACCACAAGTTTCATCTCATTATTCATAAATTTACATTTAATCCGCAACATCCACCCTCGATATATCCGAGATTAATTAAACTCTTAAGGATCGATGTTCGGAAAAGGTCCGCAAATAATGAAAGCGAGTCGTTCGGAAACCCGCGCACCCTATTTGTGGATCGAAAGTTTCGCCCTTCGCTTCCACACGTTATACAAAAATCGATCAGTCGATATCGGAAACGCGCTGCCGATATTGGATTGGGAAAGTTATCGAGCCGAACTCGGGCAATCCAAAGGGAAAGTAAATGAGGCAATTTGGACACGATTAACGATGGCTCGTGTATCGGGAACACCTTTCCTGTTTAACACTTGCCAGGCAATTACGGGGAGTTATCGAAATTCGATGCGAGGAGATATTCGGCGGGGCATCCGCGAGATGTTTCATATCCGACGGAATCGGATCTCGAAGGCCGCGAAGCTGCGAGGCGCATCACCAATGGGGAAGCAGGAAGCGATGGCAGTCGCTTTTATGAACAGTTTCAAGCACATCCGGAGTTTGGGGGCAACCCTTATCCGCGACTCCCAGGGGATGATGGTACCGGGGTATATAAGAGGGATAATATCGTGTCTAGTGGGATTTGCCGGAGGTAAACAGACTGCAGGCTGCAGGCAAACGTATTACCGCGGAATACTTTACATCCACGGGACTCCTTTCGTTTCCTCGACGCGATCTCCATGTAACTATTGCTTGCGCTCAACATCCGAGCTTTTCTTCGCTGCTTGCTTTTCTCAAAGTGCACGACTCGCCCTCCTGTCGCGCCTGTGCCCGATCCGTGCACGAGCTCCTTTATTCGGGGATTTTTCGAAATAAGATGCACCTAGACGGGAAGGCTAAGAGCGATTAGATTTGTACACTCCGGTAAGCGAGAGAAACGAGAGATCGTCGGTGAATATGCACCTCACGGGTGAACGAATCGCCAAGGCCTTAGTGGATTCGAAAAATGATGGACGTTAGAGAAAAGAAAAGTACGGGTACGTTATTGCTTCCGAATGATGGGGTGCGATTGCAGCAGGAATATTACGTCTTTAGATAACTGGGGATCACAGCTGCGTAAGTATCGCGACGTGGAATGTAATTTCAGTCTTATTCGGGAAAAAAATTTGATGCAACATGGAAGGAAATAATTGAACGTGACAAAGCTTTGCCCTGGTTATGACAGATTTGCAATTCTCGGGAAAAAAAAAACACTCGCAACTCTTGTTACCTTCAATCGACCCAGCTGAAAGAGTGAAGTCCTGGAAAGACGCGACCTTATACACAGAGTGTTCCAGAAGTCGCAGTAATCCCTGACACTGAGGGAGCTTGACGAAATCTGAAGTCGAAACTTCTTTGATCTCTCCCAAAGGTGATTATTTATCGATTAAAGTTATTAACGATTAAATTTGGCTAATTTCTGGCGTCGGATTTGAGCCAACCAAACGATATTTGGCGCGCGTCCCGATAAACGGGTGCCCGGCATTACTCATCTTTTATTTCAGTAACTTTGTTTCATTCCAATCAGTAGATAATGTAATTATTTGCAAACAACGATAATAGTTTAAATTGCCCTCTTTTTATATTGGTATTTTCGGTCCCAGATCCGACGTCCTTTCACGCCTCTAGGAATTTCCTTTTATACTCGATCTTCCTCCACCCAATTTATTGCTCCTCCAGGAAGGAACGCGAAAGCATTTCGACCCTCGTTGACGAAAATGTACAAATAGTCTAAATGAAGAAAAGGAAGCAATAAAGAACCCATCGGAAAATCGCGGCTCCTGGAGGTACGCGTTCCGGGCCGCACATTCATTCACAAATGCATCCCGGAACCCCCGCGGTCAGAGCACTGCATACATTGCAGATTGCTCGACGAGGTTAGGTGGAAGGTGCACGCAGTCGGGAACGAAAGAGTCAGAAAGACGGGCAGAGCGAGATGAGCCGTTCCTGACACTCGGCAGGGGAACGAACCTGTCTTTTCCCCGGGGAATCGTAGCCATGCAACTGCTCCAAAATATCAGGCCATTTTCCCTCGGCTGCCGTTCCTCGAGAGCATCCGCATCCTGCCTCCATTCGCCGCTTCCGGCGAACTACGCGATCCCACAGGATAGTCCATCCATTGCCAAGCCGAGCATAGACGTCTCTGCCCCCTCGCGGCCCTCCCGGACCTTCCAGACATTCCAATTCTCGGCTTTCACTTTTCGCCTGGCCGATAAATCCAACATCGAATGACTAACCGTAATTCACGGCAACTGTCGGACGGAACGCCGAGATCCGATCCGCGGTTAACGACGGCAGAACGACCTCGATCCACGTGTACGAAATGCAAACCTGAGGCTTGCCACACATTCTTGGAGGTTGAAACCGCTGAGTATATTTGCAAAATGTGGGTATTCGTAAAATTGGTACATTTGCAAAATGCCCCCCCGTCTTGTACGCCGGTTGAAAGGCTCGGCGAAGCGGGGTAGAGTTATTCTAGAAATTGGAAATCGACTGAACGGTCTCGATCCACGTGTACGAAATGCAAACCTGAGGCTTGCCACACATTCTTGGAAGTTGTAACCGCTGGGTATATTTGCAAAATGTGGGTATTCGCAAAATTGGTACATTTGCGAAATGTCCCCCCCGTCTTGTACGCCGGTTGAAAGGCTCGGCGAAGCGGGGTGGAGTTATTCTAGAAATTGGAAATCGGCAGAACGGCCTCGATCCACGTGTACGAAATGCAAACCTGAGGCTTCCCACACATTCTTGGAAGTCGAAACCGCTGGGTATATTTGCAAAATGTGGGTATTCGTAAAATTGGTACATTTGCGAAATGCCCCCCCGTCTTGTACGCCGGTTGAAAGGCTCGGCGAAGCGGGGTGGAGTTATTCTAGAAATTGGAAATCGGTTCGTTGATTTTCGCAGAGGGATTTATTCGGTCATGTGTAAAACGTGCATACGTGATCGCGATAAACGTTCAATTTGCCTTTTCCAGGTGGATGGGGGATACTTTTAATGGCCTTTGATCCACCGCATTCGCTGGGAGGTGGTGATCGCGTACTCTCGATGACCTATCGAAAGCCATAAAAAATGGATTCAGGGGTGGAAGTGTTTGCCGTAACGGGGTCAGATCGAGTTACCTACGTCTGCCAGGAATTAAAGAAATAGGCTCAGTAAATATCTACGTAGAATTTACTCAATAGTGCCGAGTGCATCCTCTACCTGAAATGCGAATATTTCCCGACTGTAGTAATACTTAGAAATTAATGAGCATGCAATTGCGAGCGTCGGTACTCGGCCAGCTTGGGTGCAATATTAGTTTGTAAGCTCATTCACATCTGGTAATCTTGAGGAACGCTAATTCCCATTGGTTCACCGCGGACTTATCTGACTTATCTGGCTTATCCATAACTCATTTGACCTGGACCTCCTCGACGAGCCCATCGATGGCTCTTTTCGAACCATTCGCGCCAATTGATCACTCCGGTGGGATCATTGGACCGAAAGGACCGTATCCTTAAGTCGGCCTATCTATTACAATGACTCCGGGAGCTCTAACGGACGAAACTTTGCTAATTAACACGGAGCCGTTAATTAATATTACGTAGCCCGTATATACGCGCAAAGGTCTCTACGCGTCGTTACGCCTCCCACTTGTCGTTTCGTCGTTCCAACGGAAACCGCAAGCCCTGTTTCTCGATAATTAACTCCCCGAGTGTAAAGCCCGAGGTCGGTTATGCGTTTGACGTTTACGAATTAGGGGGTCGCTCGCGTTTCTTCGTTCATAAACCTAGCGCCGATCCTCCTTTCGGGGCGAATGAAAGGGATACGGATAAACTCTAAGATAGGTGTCGGCTTTGCGGTTCCGTTCCCGCGTTTTGCCGGTCGTTTCCGGGGAAGTCGGTCCAGATAAAATGGAGAACATTAACTGATGGTAACCCATGATTGATATGAATTAATGATTAATCTAATTTATGATAATAACTAACGGACAGGAATACGGGGAGGTTCGAGTTGAGACCGTAAAACGCTGTGCAAAAAGAGAAAACCTCATGTGTCATTCGCGGTTCGCGAAGAGAGGAGCAGGGGCCTATTCATTTTGAATTTAAAGGAAACTTTAACGTTATCAAACTTCTCACACTATCGTATGATAAAATAGTGCGCGAGAAACCATTTTTGATAAGTGGTGGGGAATTGGCAGATGCCAAGTTTTTCTAGGGTGTTAGGCATCAGCTGTTGTAGAGAGTAAATTCAGACGGAGTGCTGAGGTTGGATGATAAGAGTCGTGAAGCCGTGGAAGTAGGCATTGGAAAGGGAATGATTATATTATTTCTTTTTCTTCTTGAGGGATGAAACGCAGAAGTATCTCGCGACCGCGTTCTCGTGAAAAGGAAGGTGTTTTTATGAGACGGTCCGTTTAAATGAAGAAAATAGGAGTTTATCTTGATTCCTCTCCGTCCAGGCCCTCGAATTCAAGCCCCAATCTAAATCTGAATCTGAAGGTTTGACATTTGGCGAGTTGGCTATGAACTTCACCCTTAGATTCACTCGCGCCAGCATCGCCGAAGGAAAATCCCCATCTTGCCAGATCTTCCGTTGGATCCGCGCACTCCTTGAGGGTTCTCCAGCCGATTGGTTGCTGGAAACTCCGGCTTTTCTCGGCTTTCTGATCTTCCGCGAAATCGACTCTGCCCTCCCCTTCACGGGGGAGATCTCAAAGTTTCACGAACCGGCCAAGCTCGTTATGGGAAGAGTTCCGGAGTCTCCATTACGAAGTCGAAGGTTGACGTTAACGAGACGCGATACCCCTCGTGGAAAACGTCACTTTTTCGCGGTTCTTTTTGTAACACTCCGCACACCTCGACGTTCCTGTACTCAGTACCCAATATTTACACTTCGCAATGACGAATAAGAAAGAAAAAATAGTGCTCATGCCGTTACCTAATTGCCTGATGCATCTATTCGAGTTAGGAAAATGACAAGGGGGAGAAACAACTAAGTAATTCCCATAAGAAGGTTACGATTCAATTTTCATACATGTCGGACATAGGTAATGGATCGTAATTGTTATCTGTTGTTTTTGAAACGAAAGCTGTTAAATTTCATTTCTAAGCCATACTTAGGAAATTTAAAAATCCACTCCCTTGAAATTTGTTATTTTTATTTGAGTAATTGCATTTTACGTTTCGACCATTTCTTTTCACTCACTCTCTCTGTCTCTCTTCCTCTCTCTCATTCTGGAGAGGGACACGTTTCTTTCTCTCTCTACCTCGTTACCGTAGCGTTCCTTTCCTGCCCCCTCTACTTAGGGTTAAACGAAGGGTTAAGGGCCAGGCGCGTGACCTAGGTCAAGGATGGTAATCCGTTTCCGAGGAAATCTGTGCTGACGCATTATATCACCACGTCCCTGACACGTAAACGTTCCCCTCGTATCTGCGGAAGTAGATACACATCCTTTCTAAATACCCTACACTTAACAGGAAAAACCGATCTTGCGCGTCGTTATCAATTAACTTGCAAAATTAAAATTCATATAAAAATTCGCAGGAGACGTTAATTCGTAGTTAATTGCACGTGCGAGGTACAAGTAAAAGTAACGGAATTAACATCTCGCTTTGCGGGACTCTTACAACAGTTCCAATCGATACTACACTAAGAAAAAATATATTAGACGTCAAAGAAAACGATTTTCCTTTAATAATGCGCATATGTATAAAATAATAGTGTTTTGATAATAAGAACATTTAACTACCCCAAAGAAATATTTGTTTTTCATTCAAAGAAACGAGAACATTCTGCGAATTTCTTTAAAACAAACGTATTTAATTGCAACAAGTAGCAGTGGAATATTTCATTCAATCTATCGAATGAAATTGTTTTTGAAAACGAAAACATTTAATTCCATGTAATTGATGTAATGTATCACAGTTAAACATTTGGCATTTTTTAGAGAAGACAATATTCCTTTGATTTTATGCCACAGATTCTTTAACTCTATTCTAGGAAGCAATTTCATTGAAAGAAAAAGAAAATTATCCTCAGTGTATCATCTCGCATTCCACCTAATTACGAGTTTCGGTATTTCTCAAAGATGTCCAAAAGCCAGGAACGGAATGAATTACTAATCGCCCAAGCGCTAATCACCCTCCGCCATCTTTCCTCTCCTCGCCCGAGGGCATCGCAGCATCCCGTTCCCGTTCATATCTCGTATATATATCCATATCATTACTGATTCAGGATCCAAAGAGAGCACCCTTGGCGCCGAAACTCTCGAAACACGCGCGTTCCCCATGCACGTCGGGGCGTCGTTATCCCGGCGAGGACAAAAAGCCCCACATAATGAATAAAATCCACCTTGTGGTTTATCGCACATTTCTCGGGTTCTTCCTTTTTCTCCGGCGTGGGGCGCAAGAACGCACACAGGATTCCCGGGGAAATCGACGACGACGACGACGACGTCGACGCCGCATTTTACTCGGGCCGGTAGTCTCCGCATAATCGGCGAGGAAGTATCTCGAGAGAAAAAGAACCGGCCAAGAAAAGCGAAAGAGTAACGCGCGATTAAGACAAGCGGACGCCGTTTGTAATAGTTTACTGGAAACACCCCCTCCCCATCCCCCCCTTCCCGGCCCTCAGGGGAGCATTCTTGCCGCCGCCGACGTCGTGCTCCCTTCGGAGACCCGTCCCATTCGTCGGGGGTACGGCTCTAAAGTCGTTCCTGCAAGTTTTGTTGTGGTTTCCGCGAAATTGCTTTATAATTCCTGATTTATATTTCCCTCTCGGCGGTGTTTCCGCGCGTCGCTTTTTCCCCTCGCCCCGGCCTACCCACCACCCACCACCCACCGCCCACCCGGTCGCACCGATGCGCCTCTGCAAATGACGTCTACGATTCTTAACTCGTGCCGCTTCACTTGTCGTCACGTTTCCTTCCACTCCTAATAGCGGTCCGAGCTCGCTTAAATGTCACTTATTTAAACCTCCGAGGGAATTCGCCCCGAGGAGACTCTTTTCCGAATGTTTTTTATTCAGAGGACGTGGCGAATTGCCAGTTTCGGTTCTCGTTAATGAGGGACTCGTTAAATTCGACGTGCACCTCCCTTTGAGCACGAGCAAAAATCTGCATACGGGAGCAGATCAATTGGTGGCGCGGCTAATTGCAATCGAGTGGCGCCATTTGTGATACGCGGTAGAACAACAAATCAGCTTTGTCGAATGGATGAAACGCGGAAGGAATAACGGCGGCTCGTTTAAAATTTCTCGATCCCCGGTTTTGTCAACTGGACTCGTAGTTTGGACGCATGAAATGAATCGTTGGGACATTGTATTGTTCTGATATATTCTCGAACTACCTTCCGGGCGGCAATTTATTTATCTTGGCGTTAATTATCATTTGCGTTGGGTGCTTGGTCTTTCTATCGCGTGGTATCTGTTTACGAGTGACGAGGAAGGTTGATGCGTTAATACGGCAATATACGTACTTCGGGTCGAGAATGGAGCGTGAAATAGTTTTAAAGAAAATAAACGTCCTCTGCTCTTTACTTCTTCGTTTATGCGAGGTGTGCCAGGAGGCTCCTCTCGGCACTGCGGAGAATCTTGAGAAAATGTCCGGGGCTGCTTTAGAAGTCAGCCGATTTTCAATGCGCCAGGCCAGGGTGGGTTTTAATCGGGCTGTGAATCTCGTAAATTCGGGAGGGGTCGCCTTGGTAAATAGCGGACACTACTATATAATGCAAACGCAACTGAGTCAGCTAGTCGCGAAGGCGAGTGGATGAATTGCCCTCACGATAAGCTCGTATCTCGTGCACGACTTTCTTCTCGCCGGCCAAGCCTGGTCCCCTCCTTTCCTTTCTCCTTCCCTCCCTTGGTCTTCTTCCGTCGTCACGTTTGCTAACGTCTTTGCAGCTCGTGTCGTCTTTGGTCCCATCCCGGAATCCTCGTCTCCCGGCTCTTCCTTAAGCTTCGAAATCGGAGCACGAGCGACTCGTCGAAAGAACCGAAACCGAGTCGAAAGCTCGGGAACGGAAGAGAATAACGGAGAGAAGCAGCGGGTCCCTTCTTTCCCGTTCGCGGCTTCGAGAGCAGGAAAATGAGCGAAGGATTAACGGGAGAAAGCGGCAAGGGAGTGGAGAGAAACGGTGACCAGAATTTTCGAAATAAGAAATCTGGGAAAGGAAAAGTAAAACCTATGCATAGGAATGGACCGGAATCACGCTTTCTGAAAACTCGAAATTTTTCTTTAAAACACCTGCTTCGACCTAGGGATGAATCTATACCACCAAAGTATCGATACATTTACATATTACTTGCGTCGAAAGAAAGTATCGATACGTACTTGGGACCAAAACGAAAATACCCAAGAAGTATTCGTATTTACTTGCATCCTGTACATTTTTCGGCCTCAACACAGAGAAATGCCGCCACTTCAAACTGCATTACACGGTATATTGATATTTTTCACCTTACGCACTCTTAAACGCTTAAAATGTTAAATTGCTAGCGCAACTTGGATCGATTTAATTTTGATATCATGAAATACTTGTAAACTGCACCTTCGCAACTGTATTTCTCTCTTCTGCCGGTTTCACGACCTGGAAAGATCTTCGGACAAATTTGGAATTTAGGGGGTGCAAGATGGCGGGCCAATTCTTACCGCACATTAGTTCAGGTGAAATTAAGCAGAATACACTTTTCTCCGGAATGTTGTAACCCTGTTTGGTTGCTTTTCTCGTCCTTTTCGTGTGAAATGGAATATTGATATTTCACGTGCCATAGGGCAAACCTACCCGTGCGGAATGCATACACTGCGCCGCATAAAATTCAGCATCCCTCCTTCTCTGGGGGGTGCATAGACGTTGCACCCCGGTGGCTCTGTTTCTCTTTGCCGCTTTTTTCTCCCGAAGCTTTCTGCTATCGATCTGGGAGTTCTGATAGCACCTAGCAATTTTAAACCGGCGACCGAATCCGCAAGATACCGTGCCCGGGGTTTGCTCGATTTGCGAAACCCCCTTGCACATACAATAACTCCACGCGAATAGAGACCAGATGTAGCCCGAAAAAAATATATTTGATGTCGTTATTTCAGCGTTATATCAACCTTTATTTTAATATTTATCGTGACCCAATAAATTTCACCGATCCGCATCATAACTCAGGCAGTGCAAAAATGTTTCTAAACTAAATATGAGCGTAATAACGTGTAAATTTATAATGAACTGATATAAAGGAATTGGGAAGAATGGTAATGAAGTTCAAAATTAAAAGAAAAAGAAGTTTTTCAGCTAAAAGGAAAAGAAATAATATTGCCAACTGTAATATACGTATGAAGTGAAACGTAAGCGATTTTGTTGATTCCTTTATTTAATATATAGTTAATTAATTATACCTAAATGTATTCAAGTGGGATAAAAAACGTACAATTTAGAAGCGGATGGGTGATTGGCGTTCCTATCGTTAGCCTCGGAAACGAAGCCCTTTTCCAAAGAAAATCAGATGGAATATGCGGAATGCATAAACTGCACCGCAGCGAGACTGGCGTCCCTGCAATACGAAGAAATGCACCGAAGCTCTGCGTTTGCAGCTTCCCCGTTCTTTTCCGTTATTTCCTCGGCGTTTTATACCGCGGTTCTGTGCGCTCTGATAACGCTAAACGATTTCGAACAGGCGAGTGAATTCAGAAAATATTTTACTCAACGCCCCTGCAACCGTCAGTCCCAATTTTCACGCGCAATTTCTTCGCTGATCTTTTTGAGCTCTCGAGAAAGGCGACTTTTCGCCGCGATAATGTTTGCAAATTTGCAGCCATAACTCGTCTTGCGAGTATTCATTCGGTTTCGAGACTCGTTTGTAACCATTGCTCATATCTAATTTCGGAGATAGGGAATTTATAGATATTGAAGCGTAAAAGTAATCACTTATTGATTTGATTCAACTGTTTCGAATAAAGATTTCAACCGGCACATCTCCACAAAGTGTATAATAGAGACGCACTTCTTTGTGATAATTAAAAATCCTGAGGTCAAATTTCATTAGATAAGATGACAATATTATCCCAAGCACTTCTTTCCGCGGATTAAAAATTCTGGAAATTTGTTAAAAATAAATTTCTTTCCTCAAAGAGGCGAAGTTCCATGAAATTTGGCGTGAAGGAAAATTCACTTCTTCTCGGTCAAACATTTTACCAAACGTTTCCGCTCCGGCTGAGGTTTCTCTAATACAGCAATGGTCGTTCGATCGAAATGCATTTCCCGCGAGAGAATTCAATCGTACCAAAACCCGGGAGGGCTTATACTGCCACGTTATTTCCGCTAACACGTCCGGCATAAGCGGAAGTACTCACCATCTATCTTCCCTCGAAGACAGAATTAGTAGATCGCAGGGCAACACGCTCGTAATCGATGGTTATGGTTGCCGTCAACTACTGCCACCCTTGATATTACCAACCACCGTGAGAAAAATATAACGAACCATCGAAACCTATCTCTGCCTCCATCAGCTATTCATATCGAGTTAGATATTCTAATTAATATAAAATAAACTCCCCTCTACAAATACATTCACCGTGAATTAAATATCCAGACAATTAATACATGCCACCAATACGATACTTTAACGTGGTTTTTATTATTTCTATTTGATTGGAGAAAATGACAAATTCTGTATTTATAACACACATGAAACAAAATTTACCGTGACGTTCGACAAAAAGATTGCATCCGCGATTTCAATGGCGTGAAAGTTCTACAGTATTTGGCAAAAACATATGATTTGAGTTTTTCACGGGACGAAAGCGACTTTTAACTATTTTTGGGATTAATTGAGGAAAGTTAAATGTATTTGGTGAACTTTGGACACCGAAAGTGCGTTTTGTGTACTTTAACAAGACACGTGGTAGGCACGTAGTGACGAATTTTACGTGAAACAATATTTACCGTGACATTCGACAAAAAGATTGCATCCGCGATTTCAATGGCGTGAAAGTTCTACAGTATTTGGCAAAAACATATGATTTGAGATTTTCACGGGACGAAAGTGACTTTTAACGATTTTTGGGATTAATTGAGGAAAGTTAAATGTATTTGGTACTTTGGGCACCGAAAGTACTTTAACAAGACACGTGGTAGGCACGTAGTGACGGATTTTAAAAGTAATATCCGAATGCCTTTTCTCCGTCCCTAAAGTTAACAAAAGGTGTACACGGCTCTTCCGCCATTCCTGGTTCTTTTTAATCCCTCGTGGCATGATCGTGGTGAGATTTATCGTCGGAATATAATTCTTTCTAGCCTAACGAGGACTCGTCTGCTCGACATATCGAGGCATTATACAGGCACGTAAATTCGGTTCGTCTTCGGCGCCATCCCCCGTACCAAAATCTATCCCTCAGGCATCCCGGGTCCCTCTGCCTTTGCATCAGGACCCGGTTCTCATCAACGCTCGTCGATTCAACTTGAATTCGCCCCAGGAGATCCCCTTACGAAGCCATGCTCAACTTCGAAGGCCTGACGAACGCTCAAAGAGTTTGCTCGAGTGTTTACATGCTGGGCGAGTGATCGTTTTCAATTAGAGCCGAAAGATAGTATTAGGTTGTCTCATAAGTTTCTTCCCTTTTTTTCATAGGACATGAATACACGATGCGGAAGGAACTTATGAGACGACCTAATAGATTTCTCACGATTCTTGGCGAACTCGAGTGCCCAACTCGTGGAAACCCGGAAGATGATCCCCAGAATTCTGGAGAAAACTGAAAAAAAACCTATGTATTTATTTACTCCGCGTATCAGTTATCTGCATCGACATCCCTAGTAGCGTAGAATAATTTCTAAATATTTCTTTGTAATATTTGCTGAATATCTCAAGCGACAAATTTGTTAAGATTTCTTGTAAATTACATTCGAAGATATCCGAAATATTTGTTGAAAATCTCAATGACATATTTAGTTTCAATAATTCATAAACACATATAGAGATTATATTTTTTAATTTATGAACATATGATAAAAATACATTTCTTTTACTTCACGATTATTATCGGACACTTCATTCGGTATCAAAGAACACAAGACATTTTTGTGATATTTCCGTTCCGCTATTTCATTATCTGAGCAAAACGTGTGATTTTGATTTTAAATATTTTTAAAACATTTATAATATATTCGGCAGATAATATTTAAAAAATACTTGTATTAAAATGAAACGAAACGTTTTGTATATCTGGTAGAAAAATATTATGAAAACACATGAAGCTAATGTTATATAAATATTATAGAGATAATATTCTAAAGTAAACGTTTTGCAAATATTTCAAATGTCTGCTAAATATTTACAAAATGTACGATATACGTTAGACAAATATTTTGTGCTACTAGGGATATAGGTACATCTTGTCGAGGATATCGCAGGTGAATGATTTGTAATATTTGTAATATTTCGAATATTTGAAATATTTTCCTTATTTCGACCACCTTTCAAGCACATTTTATCCCCGATAAGATGGAATACGAAGGATTACTTTTCATTGGATTCAAGGGATGGCGAGGTCATGTTCACGTTGGCGTTAAAAAAATTGTCGCCGAGAGGTGGTATCGTCGTTTATGTTTACGCCAGAAATAACCGCTCGAGGCCTTCGAGGAATGGGCTTTAACATCGGATCCGCCGGCGCTCTTTTGCGGCGACTCCATGAGACTTTATGGCGTCCTTTTCTACAAACGCCCCCGAGCAGTCCTACCAACGTCGGCGTCGTCCTTTGAGTAAGGTTCAAACGCGATACTAATTCGAAATTGAACTGCTTGTTGACCGTTCGTATCATACGCTGTCCACCCGAGGTTCCGCCGCTTCCTTTTGAAATATAGTCCATTACAAAAGACTGCCTCGAAATTACCGACAATGTTTGGCTTTGACATCTCTCGTAACGGGCATACACCCGATCGATGTACCGTTCATCGCGTTTCCCTTACACAAAGGAAATTATAAAAGTGACCGCAAGATTTCTCCAATGAATTTCAGGAAACATTTCCAAGTAATTGACAAGTTATTAATTATTTTCTGGCACTTCCGGACGTACCGCTAAATTCTAAGCATTTTAATAGAATCGTCTAAATTCAAGAAGATAATGAGCGACGCTTCGGCTGTCACTAGTTTTCCAAGTACCTTCAATAATTCTTTGCCAGATATGTTCTATTAGAATTTTCATGTACTCGGGTAAAAAGATATCACGATTCGAACCGCTTAGACCATAAAAGCGTCTCCAGGGATTACGGACATCGTCATTCGGGTCTTGTACGACACGTTTTTCTCAAGAACCGCAGTTTGTTCGCGGTACTGACAAAAACACCTGTTCAACTCCCAGTAATATTTGGCGAAAAACGTCGAAACTCCTAGCCCGATAAGTGGGTTAAGTTTTTCGTTCGCTGGAGGCGCATCGGTGTCCCGGAGCACCGCGCGAATGCTCCTATTCTCGGTGTTTCCCCGTGTCGGTGGAGGGAAAGGATTATGTGACAGAGTTCCCCAGGGTGGAAGAGGTTTTTCTTAACGTCGGGAATAACCTCCTAACATCCGCGATTCCTGAGTCTCCCCAGAGATGAGTTGGGAGATTGCTCACGGGCAGGGTCGCGCGATCGCGTCCTGTGCTACCCCCCGGTGGAGGGCGTGGACAGCTAACCCGCTTGCCACTTGATACCCCCCAATATCGGCCCAATTCAAGGATCCTCCTCATCTCTGCTCCCAACTCATCTCTGTGATAACAAACATCGTTTAACATCTATAACATCACTTACCAACAAGTCCAGCAAAATCTGCGGCGATGAACTACTCATGATCACGGGAAAAAAAAATGGATCCTGTTGCGATCCACCTAACCTGGAAAGGGGCACAAAAGAACGGGCAAAACGGAACATTAAAAAAAAATCCAGGAAGTCTGACATTAGACAGCGAACAAGTTACTAAAAAGCAAGAATATTAATGATAGATCGATCTCGTTAAATTGACTGAATTGGTATTTTTCATATCATTAAGTAGGAAAAAAATTCATTTAAACGTAGAATCGACAAAATATAATCGAAATGATCGTTCGCCGTCTCTTCTCCGACAATCCTGACAAGGTGACAGAAAAAAATAGGAGGGACAACGTGGCTAAAAAATGGATGGCTGTCCGAAAGAACGGAAGGCCATCGTAGTTGCCCTCTTCTTAAGGGGCCGCTTCGGCATATAGCCTCTTCGACTCTTGCAGTCTCTTCGGGCAGAGCCCCCTATGTCTCGAACGCTTGGCAATCCCCTGAATTTTCATGTTATAAAAAATCACACCGCGAGTGAATCTAAAAGCTAGCAAAACGACGACCTACGATCCGAGGATGCGCAGTCCGAGCGTATTGCACATTTATCCGGATTCCCAAGCGCGGTCTAATTAATTTCATTCCTGAAAGAAAATTGTCACATTCGCGGACGTCCGGGAGTACACTGAGCGAATAATTTACTCTCCCGACTATAATTAATTACTCGCGGCAATCTAGACGTTCGACATTACAGAAATTTCACTACTCCTCTAAAATTCATTTAGTAAGAATCTGAGGGGCCATCCGTTAACATACGGCAGAGGTGATTTTGCGAAAAGAATTTGATGTTCAAAATCGGTCTTAATATTTTCGCAATATTGATGAAAAATACATCTGAAGAATTCTTTTTTCCGGAAAGTAATTATTACCCTCGGCGTAGAACCCCGGACGTAGGACGGACATCCTCCGCCTTTCCGGAAGGGCGGACGATGAAAAAATATCCCAGGTCCAGGATCTCCCCCGAAACTCCGGGAAGAAATCCCCCCCTGACCCTGCCTGCTTACAACTAGACGTTCACTCCAGGCAACTATCCTACCTCCCTAGCTATATCTAAAAGAAAAACCACATTCATTCCAACACACTCACTCCACGGTTCTCTCACACTCCACCCGGGGGCAAAGAGCTTAATCCTAGAGAGGACATCCCGGGATGCCTCCGACCCCCGAGCTCAATTCTCGTCCGCAAACGCATCATCGATTGCCATCGCCGGTTGACTTTAAAAAAATTAAATGAATGCGTGAAATCGGAACACGGATGGCAATTGACGGAGCTTACAAAATATTTTTCTTACCACGTCTTCTGGCCCTGACCCGTTCGTCTCGCTCCTGGAGGAGTCGAAGGGCGAGAGCCAACAAGGAACGCGGCCATAGGAAAACGCACTTACCGTTGACGAGGCTGAAAACATCCTAACTTGATTAATTTTAATATCGAGCTACCAACGAGCTACAAACTCTCCTCGACTTTAACACTTCACATTTTCGATAAGAAAAGCCAAGCCCAGCTCGCACTACGGCCCCAGGGTAGTGGAAGGCTTGGTGAAAAAATCTGCAAACCCTGAAGCCGCCCCCCCGTCGAGGCGGCGGTTCTAAGGCAATCCGGAAGAACATCGAAATGCCCCCTCGTCTCGGGTTCGGCTCCTCGCGAGACACTTCTCCCGGGTCTTTGCCGAATCACTTTCAATCAAAAAATTCCGTGGAACCGGTGGCCCCGAAGTCGGAGGGTCGTCCGACTTCCCGGCGCTCGATTAAGTATCGCGAATCAAAAGCTACCGCGGACCCAGAAGAAGTCTACCTCAAGTCTAAATTGACACATGAAAGATGAAGAAAATCAGCGCAGCCACTCGCGAGTCGGCGAGAGGTAGTCCCGTCGACTCGCGGTCCCTCGAATAATTTGGCAAACATACAACCGGCCTTCGTGCCGGTACGAACCTTTTGTCCTGCGACATGAGAAGGCCGGAGGAACGATTTGTTGAAACTCACCGACGGGACGTTTCGTCTGCTTCGGGCGGTACTTCCCCAGGAGATCCCTCCCGAAGGAGACCTGGGGTTTCTGGCCTCGGCTTAATCAGCGTCTGCCTCGAAGATGGCTCTGGTTGGATTCCACCGCTGCTTTCGCTTCCTCTTCCTTCGTTGAACGATATGTAATCCTTGGCACTCGCGATTCGAGATCACTGTTGCACCCTGACCGCCTTCTCTTCGAGCCCCCCACGTGTCGGCACAGGCATCGCCCCGTCATCTCCGGGGCCTCCCCTGCACCTCGTTACGAACGAGAATGCCGTCGATTGAACATTACTGCGCCACGTTGTTTTAAATGTATAACGTTGCACATACTACGCCTTCCTTATCATTTTCTTAATTTTTCACGACATCTTATCACGGTCGATTCTCCGGGGCAACTGTCGGCCTGTCGGCCGGCCCGCGATGGCCGGCCGCGACCCGGCTCCCTGATTGGACAAAGCCGTCCTGTGTCGAAACAGCGAGCACGCCAATAAGCAAATGTAGCGGTCTCAACACCTTGGATCGTCTACGCGAGACCGACCGATTATTTGTTTATAGATCTTCACGGCGGGTCAAGCGGGCCGGCGGCCCGACGAAGGACGGCTTTGCCCAATCAGGGAGCCAGGTCGCGGCCAGAGATCGCGGGCCGGCCGACGAGCCGACAGTTGCCCCGGAGATTCTGCCGTGATAAGATGCCGTGAAATATTAAGAGAATGGCGAGGAACAAGAGGGACCTAGCATGTGCAACGTTCTACATTTAAAACAACGTGGCGCAGTAATGTTCAATCGATGGCATTCTCGTTCGTAACGAGGTGCAGGGGAGGCTCCGGAGATGACGGGGCGATGCCTGTGCCGACACGTGGGGGGCTCGAAGAGAAGGCAGTCAGGGTGCAACAGTGATCTCGTATCGCGATATGCCAAGGATTACATATCGTTCAACGAAGGAAGAGGAAGCGAAAGCAGCGGTGGAATCCAACCAGAGCCATCTTCGAGGCGGACGCTGATTAAGCCGAGGCCAGAAACCCCAGGTCTCCTTCGGGAGGGATCTCCTGGGGAAGTACCGCCCGAAGCAGACGAAACGTCCCGTCGGTGAGTTTCAACAAATCGTTCTTCCGGCCTTCTCATGTCGCAGGACAAAAGGTCCGTACCGGCACGGAGGCCGGTTGTATGTTTGCCAAATTATTCGAGGGACCGCGAGTCGACGGGACGATCTTTCGCCGACTCGCGAGTGGCCGCGCTGATTTTCTTCATCTTTCATGTGTCAATTTAGATTTGAGGTAGACTTCTCCTGGGTCCGCGGTAGCTTTTGATTCGCGATACTTAATCGAGCGCCGGGAAGTCGGACGACCCTCCGACTTCGGGGCCACCGGTTTCAAAGAATTTCTTGATTGAAATTGATTCGACAAAGACCTGGGAGAAGTGTCTCGCGAGGAGCCGAACCCGAGACGAGGGGGCATTTCGATGTTCTTCCGGATCTCCTTAGAACCGCCGCCTCGACGGGGGAGCGGCTTCAGGGTTTGCAGGTTTTTTCACCAAGCCTTCCACTACCCTGGGGCCGTAGTGCGAGCTGGGCTTGGTTTTTCTTATCGAAAATGTGAAATGTCAAAGTCGAGTCGAGTTTGTAGCTCGTTGGTAGCTCGATATCAAAATTAATCAAGTTAGGATGTTTTCAGCCTCATCAACGGTAAGTGCCTTTTCCTATGGCCGCGTTCCTTGTTGGCTCTCGCCCTTCGACTCCTCCAGGAGCGAGACGAACGGGTTATGGCCAGAAGACGTGGTAAAAAAAATATTTTGTAAGCTCCGTCAATTGCCATCCGTGTTCCGATTTCACGCATTCATTTAATTTTTTTAAAGTCAACCGGCGATGGCAATCGATGATGCGTTTGCGGACGAGAATTTAGCTCGGGGGTCGGAGGCATCCCGGGATGTCCTCTCTAGGATTAGGCTCTTTGCCCCCGGGTGGAGTGTGAGAGAACCGTGGAGTGAGTGTGTTGGAATGAATGTGGTTTTTCTTTTAGATATAGCTAGGGAGGTAGGATAGTTGCCTGGAGTGAACGTCTAGTTATAAGCAGGCAGGGTCAGGGCGGGATTTCTTCCCGGAGTTTCGGGGGAGATCCTGGACCTGGGATATTTTTTCATCGTCCGCCCTTCCGGAAAGGCGGAGGATGTCCGTCCTACGCCCGGGGTTCTACGCCGAGGGTAATAATTACTTTCCGGAAAGAAGAATTCTTCAGATGTATTTTTCATCAATATTGCGAAAATATTAAGACCGATTTTGAACATCAAATTCTTTTCGCAAAATCACTTCTGCCGTATGTTAACGGGTTGCTCCTCAGATTCTTACCAAATTAATTTTAGAGTAGTCGTGAAATTTCTGTAATATCGCACGTCTAGATTGCCGCGAGTAATTAATTATAGTCGGGAAAGTAAATTATTCGCTCAGGGTACTCCCGGACGTCCGCGAATGTGACAATTTTCTTTCAGGAATGAAATTAATTAGACCGCGCTTGGGAATCCGGATAAATGTGCAATACGCTCGGACTGCGCATCCTCGGATCGTAGGTCGTCGTTTTGCTAGCTTTTAGATTTACTGGCGGTGTGATTTTTTATAACATGAAAATTCAGGGGATTGCCAAGCGTTCGAGACATAGGGGGCTCTGCCCGAAGAGACTGCAAGAGTCGAAGAGGCTATATGCCGAAGCGGCCCCTTAAGAAGAGGGCAACTACGATGGCCTTCCGTTCTTTCGGACAGCCATCCATTTTTTGGCCACGTTGTCCCTCCTATTTTTTTCTGTCACCTTGTCAGGATTAATGGAGAAAAGACGGCGAACGATCATTTCGATTATATTTTGTCGATTCTACATTTAAATGAATTTTTTCCTACTTAGTGATATGAAAAATACCAATTCAGTCAATATAACGAGATCGATCTGCCATTAATATTCTTGATTTTTAGTAACTTGTTCGCTGTCTAATCTCAGACTTCCTGGATTTTTTTTAATGTTCCGTTTTACCTGTTCTTTTGTGCCCCTTTCCAGGTTTAGGTGAATCACGACAGGATCAATTTTTTTTTTTTCACTTGATCATAGGTAGTTCACCGCCACAGATCTTGCTGGACTTGTTGGTAAGAGATGTTAAAGATGTTAAACGATGTTTGTTATCACAGAGATGAGTTGGGAGCAGAGATGAGGAGGATCCTTGAATTGGGCCACTATTGGGGGGTAACAGGTGGCAAGGGCGTTAACCGTCCGCATCCTCCACCGAGGGGTAGCAGGGGACGCGATCGCGCGACCCTGCCCGTGAGCAATCTCCCAACTCATCTCTGGTCTCCCGTATGTATAAGATCATGTATTCGGTACGCTTTAAGGGTGTCCATCCCGGGAACAACAATGACTAGAGGGAACTCCCTCGAGAATCGTCGGTACGTCCTCCCTAAATAACTTATTCCGCTGTATCTGCAGACTCTGCCCTCGCAGGAGACCGGAGGGGGTCGGGCCTCTTTTGTTGCGAGCGATAAATCGATCTCTTTCAGCGAGATTGAGAAACGAGGTCGAAAACCAACACTCGAAATCAGGGACCGTCGGAGCGACAAATTCCGCGAACAAATTGCCGACAATCATTTGTCGCTGACATGTCGCGAGATTATTGAAGAGTGCTGTTTATGTTTTATCGCGAGAAAATTATTATGTTGCAACCGCGAAGTAGTTCAAGGAGACGTAACACCTATGATGGGTTCCACGGAAAGTTGCCTAAAAATCGGGATCCAGGTAGCATAGAGTTTCGTTATTCTAACGATGCAAGTGCTACTTGTGCCAATGTAGGAATTCTATACATACGTGACTAAAACATTTCCTATTGATGTAAATAATCTTAAATGCTTTTAATTTTACAATTAAGACACGCAACGTGCCAGAATAATCCGAGCATGTTATACAGAATGTGATATTTTCAATGTGATAAAGACTAGCGAACACGCTGGCAGGCGATGAATATTAATTGCGAAGTTTCAACGAAGTATCACTCTCGACCTTAGACCATCAAAAATCCGAAGATCTTGGATCCTTAATGTGAGGCTGAGATCGGTACAGGAAGTTGTACCTCCTTGTACTATTTCGTGATTACATCGAGCAAACTGGTTACTTTTTATACACAAGTCCACATCGTGTTAAGTCTCAAAGGATCCCTGATCTGCAACGGGTGCATTATTGCACGGAGTACCCGATAGTCATTAACTTCTTCATGCCTGGTTATACCCCCAACCCTTTTTAAGCGGATTATTCGGCACTTCGCCTTGTATTCGAGGAAGGAAGATTCTTTACATTATTTTCGTCATCAAAGTAGTATAGTTTCGGAGACATTTTTGGGGGAATTAAAATAAGTACCTTTGCCAGATGAGAGGGCGGAAGAAAAACAATTAGCGGAAACGGTAATCGTTCGCTCCTTAAGAGCACATACCGCGTAAACGGATCTCCCAAGATCCCCTCTTTTCGCTCCCCCTGACGTCGTCTTTCAGCCCTAAGCTTCGTAATCCTCCCGCAGCTTCCCTCCACCCCTTTGTGTACCTCCTTTTCACCCCGAAATCGCGATTCTCTCACCTCCGCCTCGCGAGGCTTCTTCGACGAGGAGTCGCGACCCCACGCCACGCCACGCAACGCCACGGGAAATTTATGGATCCCCCTTGACAATGGCGGAAAGGAGAGACATGCCGGGGAGTTGGCAGTTCTGCCAAGCGACGCCAGACGATTTTCGCGAAATATCCCGTGGACACCCCGCGGTGCCAACCCCCGTGGCCTTCCCTCTCTTTTCTACACCCCCCTGGCCGGCGAATTAGCAAACCAAATCGGCTTAGCTCGGTTCACGGGAACGCGGTGAAAGGTCGAATTTATCTGCGTGAGAGACAACGCGAGTATCGATTCGTTCTGCCGAACCCCAAAGTACTCGCAGGCGTATTTGCTTTTAATATTATTGCGACCGGACGCCATGTGAACTCGCTCGTCCGGTCACCTACCAGGGAATTGGCCCGTAAAGGGGAAAAACGCGCAGGAAATGAAAGCCTCCCTTTGCCTTGCGGATACCCGCCGGAAAAATCGCCGAGCTCCGGGGTTTCATTGTTTTTGCGTACTTACATAGATGATCAAAGTGATTTGCGCAAATTATTCCCGGAACGTCGCGCTATTTTGCGGATATTTTACGGCCTGGTTTTGCTGTCATCTTCTTACTTTGGTGGATTTTTATTAAATTGAAAATGCGAATATAATATAAATAGGCAGATGTCGAAGTTATTCGCATTGTGGAAACATGTAATATTGGAAGCAGTTGACTCGCGGAGAGAAGAATTTCAGAAGTATAACATTCCTTTAGTGTTTGATTTACTTCGGCGTTCAATCCGCGCGTTTGCTGTTTTCAAGATGATGTCGAAGCCAATTGCTTTTGTTGGACGTTTCTCTTTACAGTAGAGCTGCGGACAAATATCGGTGAAATACCTTTATGTTTTACTGCTGTTGTAGAATGAACTAATGGATTAAATTTTTCCGGGAAATTGGGGCTGTGTATTTATTGCAGGAGGAGGTGTGACCATGTATTACCAGGTGACAACTTTTAAATTCCCTTGAATGGTACGCGCTATCTGGACGAGAAATTATACGCTGAGTAGGGAAATGATAACCTCGTTCGGCGTTTAAATTCGAGACAAAATTTACCAAAATATTCTCCCTAAAGTAATTTCGATTCCAATTCCGTGCCATTTAATTCAGAGCATTGCCAGCTCCTTAAAAGTGGATCTAGAATTACTTGGATTTCAATAAATAAAGCAAATTGAACTATTTAATGTAATTGGAGTCAAATATGTTCTGGATTGTCATAGGGTGATGTTTAAAAACATGACTAAAGCAGTCTTTAACGCACCCCTTCTTGGTCAAATTCTGTTTCTTTCTTCTTTCGTTACGGTTTTGGCTATTCTCCAAAATATCGACGGTTCTGCTGAAATTGACAAATTATTTGAAAAGAGCCACAAGAGATATGAGTTGCGCCATAGATTAACCGACACATGCTCACCTTTTTGGCTTCATTCCTTGGTTTTTGGTCAAGCAGTCTCGCATATCATTCTGTCAAATTATTTTCTACTTATGTTACGTATTGAGACGGTAAAGGTCTAAATCCACTAGTATCTCGATATAAATGTTTAATTTACCGCATTTTATGATTTTATTATAAATGGAAACTCTTATATAACTTATAACAATGGTAGTTACCTCAAAATAATTGTCAGGATAGCACGGTAAAGATTAAAATTATTGCAATCTATAATACCGGATGTACTAGACATTTACAAAGTACATTTTTTTTAGGCAGTAGCATTAGTAAATGTCAATACCTATAAAATTAAAGGCTTTAACGTGAAAAACGTTTTGTCCAACAATTTATGGATTTTTGCCTGTAAGTTTCGTTATGTTCTGGGCAAACATATTTTTGCACAAAATAATCTCCCCGTAAACTTGGAATAAATATTTCCTAGAGCAGTTTATTACATAACTTTGCTACATTCACAGCTCGACACGCGCGACGTATTTTCGGTGCAGCGAGAGCTGCGACTGAAATATTAAATTCGCCTGCATTTTAGTTATTCGTGTTTTCATCTCTTTATAAGTAATAATCAACGGACAAAAACATTCATTAAATCGAGGTCACTCACGCTTTCCAATTTGTCAGAAATAGAATGATAAGAAACCAAGAAATCACGCATTAGATGATAAATATATTTTAAATACCTTTTCGCAAACATTTTTTCAGTACCGAAAAATGTGTAAAGGCAAAAATATAAAATTCTATTACCCCACCTAACCAACTCGTAAAACCATAGGACTAATTATAAATTTTCCATTTACGAGATAGCGAAATGTGAAATGTATAAATATCGTTTACATTGTGGAACGGAGCGAGACAACTTTGAAATATCGTCGAGTAGGACAGCTGTCCTCCTTTGGGCTTCGGCTAATCCGCGAGACAGTTTCATGACAAGCGGGATATTTCAGCGATTCCTTCGCACACATCCCATTGAAAAATATTTTCACTCAATGGAGGGAACCACCCCGCGAGCTCGCGGTGAATATTTCATGGCGCAGCTTACCCCACGACCAGGCGCCATTTACAATTTGACACCCCCGCGTTCCGTAGGCGCAACAAGAGCTCCCAATTTGGCGTTGCCCACTTTCCGATCCCCCGGAAACACGACAACCCCCGTTTCGCATGACTCGAGCTTCATCTAATTCTCAGTGCCCGCCCATAATTTCGACTTAATACCGCGAACTCATAGAACGACGAACGGCGAGATTCGTCAAACGGGCCGACCAGAAATATTCCCCACGACTCGCAAAACTCGAGGCCGTCGAAGGTATTCGAAATCCCGGACTTTTCCGGCGACGGTCGCCTGACAACCGCGATATTTCTCCCATACCCGGCGTCTCCGGGTTGAAAAATATTTTCACGCAAGGGGGAACCCCGCGGAGAATATTTGACGGGGACGGCTTACCGCCGCGAGTCGGCGCTATTTACAAGCCGACGCCGACGCCGCGGAATTGTCGGAGCAACGAGAGGTCTCGATGCAATATTAATCCCACCGAGTGGCTTGCTCGCGAAGTTAAAGGCGTAGTCGCAATAAAGCCAACGGCGAACCGTCGCGCGCCGCCAATCCCGAAGGTCTAATGAGGTTAGGCTCCCCCGCAGGCTTTTAGTGAACCTTCACCCCCTGGAGTTCTTCTTTAATAATGCCGGGCCACTGTCTGCCTCGGTAACTGCATTCTCGCCCTCCCCGCCTGTTGGCCGATTAAAGTTAGTACACTTACCTGTAACGAAGCTCGAATTCAACATCCTGCTCGAGATCAAACTCCTTCCCGACACGGCTGATCCCGGGAATGGCTGCATCCGTTGACTGCCGTTGGTTACCTGTCTTTCTTCCTGTTTTTCGTGCAGGGTGGCCGCATTTTCGAATCCACCTTGCAAAAGGAGAAAAGCCTATGCTACCGTGTAGCCCCTTCCGCGGACCATGGTGCATTGTCTGCTTTGCAACGCACACTAGTCGAGAGTTACCTTGGAGGCAAAGGCTTTTGGATGCAAGTGTGGGTCTTGTTCTTCTGGAAAATAATGTTCGCGTTTGGGGAGGAATTTTATTAGACTTCTAATTTCAATCGGCACCGTAGACGGAATTCCGATAGTAATGGACTACGGTAGAAATTCAATGATTAATTTGAAACGTTGCTTCATTGGAATTTATATTTGTTCGTTTAACACTTCACCGACCGGAAGCCTATCAATCGGTTTTGCGATACCCGTGATCGCCATTTACTTCGAAATTGGTCCGGTCGGTAAAGTGTTAAGACCGTCGTCATCTTCGCTGGGGCGTGAACGGAGATTTCCTTTGACAGAGAGTATGACCCGAAGAAATCTTTCAGCCATTTGATCCGTTAAATCATCGAGTAAGGATATTTGGAGGAGGTGGGAGGCCGGGGGCAAGAGTGCGGGTGTTCTTCAGGACTCTTCTAAAGAGGACCAATCAGGACCCCGCATTGCAAATGCCTCGAAAGTGTCCCCTTTGAAGACAGAGCGGTTGGGAAAAGGAGGCTCGACGGTGGAAAGGAAGAAGGTTAGGCGATCGGATAGCGGATAAAGAGGATGAGGGCTGAAATCCACTATCAAAGTGAAGGTTTCCCTGGCGTCCCATACGTTTCCTTCGTTGCTCTCCTAAAGTCTAAGCCCACGGGATAGGAAGAGCTGAAAGGACCAAGGAGAAGTAATAGAAGGACGGAGCAAGCGGAAGGGCAGGGAAACAAAGGGCCGCACAGTGCGGCCCGTGGGACGTCGAAACTGTACACTTGTAAGGAAATAAGGGAACTTCGATGGGGTATCTACGCCTATGTGCATTCCGCGGGTCCTTTGACAGCGAAATAATGTCCCTGTAATTGCAATTTCTGCGTTCACTTCCGTGCTCTCGAGTGCTCCTAAATCCACATGGATATGCAAAGAGTAATTTGGATTTTTGGATTTTTATTTGTCAGCAGACGAAACGGTACTCCAGGAACGGAATTTAACAGATGCATGGAAAACCAACGCTATCATAAAGAGAATGAAGTGCCCAACAATGTTGCATTTCGAGCAGAAAGATTTTTGGGAAAGGCCGATGAACTCACACGGAATACTTCCGCATCTCTTGACTTATCTCCAGTAAAACTCGCGTTAAATAATCAAATCATCTTGACGCCTCGCGTTAATTGTCTGGCGTGCAATTAGTCAAGGCAGTGCGCTATTATTTTCCGCCTAATTACCGTGGGAGTGATTATCGTAATTAAATCCGCTGTCACGCTTTCGTGAAATCGTTGCCGCGACTCCGCGCCTACACTTGGGAACGTCTTTGGCTAAATACTGCCGTTTGGTCAATTAAGATGATACTTGCTCTCGGTACAAGTAAATCGGTCGTCGAGTCGTTCTTCGGGCGAGCCTGAAATCCTGGTTGTTTCTGGCGCACGCTAAACTCGAATTACTCTAATCGTCCCTGTAATCTTCTCGCACGCTGTCTTTGTTGGCCTCCACCGAGTGCACAATTGGCCGCGCTCGACAATGGGGAAACGCGAGTTTCCGTGCACTCGTGTCGATCGAAGGGAAAAAGAGGGAAAAGCATTCCGCGGGTATTAGGCTGCGATTACCCTACACGGCCGTTCAATGCTTCGCTCAATGGGAACGAATGCGCGAGAAGGAGTGCACGGCCCATTGAAACTGCGAAGCGCACTCGAACATTTGTGAGGAAAGGACACGTTTGCGGTGATCGAGCCGATTCGCGAATTCACATACGCCAACGAGCAAATGGTTCAGAACTTTTGCTCGTCATCACGGAACTTATCTCGTTTATAATTTCATCTACATTCTATTTAGTCGTCTAAGAGATCGCACGAGCGGAAATCGGCATTTCTTTTTCACCTCTTCTAGGCTATTTATCAGCCCATACATTTTCGGTACATTTGAATTTACTTATCGCCTATCCAGCCGTCATTTTTTTTCACCGACATCGCCTAACGGCAGACATCTTTGCAAGATACAAATTACTAATATTGGTCATCTGATCGTTGGTGATTGGCGACGGGGTGACTAATTTTGGCCACGCGGTCGGATACGCGTTAACGAAATTGACTTTACAATTTGTACCCAAAATGTCGGATTCGTACGACTTTCGGCTAAGTTATTGTAGTCGAAAATATCCGAGTTTGGCACGCCGCAAGTCGATCAAGACAGCCCGGAAGCCCGAACTTTGGCCAAAGGCGTTGTAAGCGGTGCCGTAATCTCCCCGAAGGCGGTGAATCAAACTGCAGAGCAGTGCATTAACCACGGGATAGGGAATTTGCACAAGATACTCCGGTTACAAACCGACGAGGTGTCCTCCCCCTCGTAATCGCGGCAGCTCCTAAACTGCTCGAGGTGCCTATTGGACGAGAGCAGTCACCGAGCACCCCTTAGAAGAATGTGCCATACGAGTCGTACTCTTTTGTCCAAGAGCTGGCCGAGATCTTTCGAACATGCGAGACACACGACCGTGGACGGGGTGCATCGCATCGTAAAGCACCGCAGTGCGGCCGGTGCAATTGCATTTTATAAGATTAAGACCCCGAACAATGCCGGGCCGAGTGGCGAATGGAAGACGTTAGTTTCCGCGGCGAGTTTCGGGGAACTTTCTGGGCAGTACACGTTGCCGTGGCCATTAGCTCAAATATGGTCGCGTACGGCACGTCCTAATCTCGAGCAAAGTTTACTCGCGATACTTAGACCGGAAACCATCGCGGACAGATTGCCGGTGCGGTGTGAGCAACGTCGGGACAGTTTCGAGGATAGTTGCTCGCGGAATTAATTGCCGCCTCAAAGGACAAGAACGGCTCGTCGACACTCGCCGCAACACACGAATATAAGTCCCGTCCAGAGGGGGAAATTATCGTATTCGGATCCGATTGTCGCAATTAAGGACGAAGGTCCTCTAACTCGATAAGATTCGAAGTCCCTTCGAGTTGGACGAGTTTATTTTTATACTCGATGGATCCGTTTTAATAATTGTTTCAATACAAATTTCTTAAGATGAAATGCATCTTAGCCAGAGGGATTATGGAGTTATTCCTAGCTCGTTAAATTATTATTGTAGAACGAAAAACATGGTGGCGTGTTACGGGGAACCTCCTCGGAATTTAGCATCCTCGAAATTATCGCATAATTAATGGGAATGCACTCATCGTGGAGGAAATGCATTTATTGGTCGATTTTCGGAACTTCTATTTGTTTCGCTGAAATGTGGTAAATGGGTTTATGCTGCGTAATTCTTCGAGTTTATATTTATGCTCGATGGATCCGTTTTAATAATTGTTTCAATAGAAATTTCTTAAGATGAAATACATCTTAACCAGAGGGATTATGGAGTTATTCCTAACTCGTTAAATTATTATTGTGGAACGAAAAACATGGTGGCGTGTTACGGGGAGCCTCCTCGAAATGTAGCATCCTCGAAATTATCGCATAATTAATGGGAATGCACTCACCGTGGAGGAAATGCATTTATTGGTCGATTTTCGAGACTTCTATTTGTTTCGCTGGAATGTGGTAAATGGTTTTATGGTGCGTAATTCTTTTCTAATTTACTCGAAATTCAACCTCCCCGGTTTCGTGAACTTTTGTTCTTGGAGGGAGACGTTTTTATGCGATGTGCAAAACTTTCGGGAATTACTGCATATCGCGTTGCACTGGGAGTTGCTCTTCCGGTTGGAGGCATTGTGGAGCACGGCGGAGGGAGATGCAACATTACTTTTGGTAATTCAAGGGACAGGTTCCTTTGTAATTAAACATTACCTCTGATTGCGTCGGTGGTACGTGCATTGTGCGAAAACGTTCGACGTCGATCAGACTTTTTTATTTGCAAAAACGTAATTAAATTTGTCATGAATGTGATTTATTTCAAGGTTGCGATCATCGCTTAACGTAATTCCGTTCTTCGTGCTTCCAGCAATGAGCAAATTGTCTTCCAATGTGAGTATTAAAAATTGAGGGAAAGTCCGCTAACCTTATTTCCCCTTTGAAGTGACCGCCTAATTTTGTTGAAGCACCACTGAAAATTTCTCCGGTCTCTCAAATGGGAAAGTGTTGGGCTCTCGAGTGAAGTGATTTTCACTCGTTGAAAGTTATCCGCTGGGAAACTTCACAAAGTGTCGTAAGCCGAAAGAGAGACCGAAAGAGGAAAAGTAAGGTTGGTTTCGTTAAACCGTACCGCCGATTAACGTAACCAGCAAGTACTACTTTCGATTTCGTGCCAAGTTTCGAGAAGTAAAGGCAAGTGCATGTCCCTCCACGCAAACTTTCCACTTTAGAGCCGAGCATCCACGATAAGTCTGATGAAATTGCTGGTACCGGAACACGTGATCCAACTTGAACCCTCTAAATCGAGGGATGCCTAGCCAGAAACTTTCGAATGTTTTCGGGATTGATGAAATGAAAATTCTGAACGCACCTGAAGAGAAACCGAACGTTACCGAGGGGGGAAGAAAATCAATGAGAAAGGAGCCACAAAAACCCTTAGAACCCCATCCAGCTCATTTTTCTCTTAGTTTTTCTTCTCGTAGGCCATACATTTTTTTAACATAATTATTCCTGTTACATTCCTTACAGTCAATCGCTCATGTGTAAATGCCCCGTTCGCAGTTAAACAAGAGGGCACGTAAATCGGCCAATGAGTAGAATTCCTTACCTGGAGTAATTCGAAGGTACACCAGAAACTGGAAGGTAGAATCGAGCGCAGCTCGAAGCTTTCGCTCCTGAGTGCTAACGGACTCGGGGGCCATTATGAGATTAGGAAGGTAGTTTTTCAAGGTGGAGGTAAGACGGAGGAGAGATACGAGGAACAAAAACCGAGCAAGGGAGGAAAGTACAGACGGAGATTAGCATTTTTGTTTTGTCCCTTTGGCTTTGCCCCACGGCTCTTCGTTTATCAGAATGGCATTACCGTGGCGGCTTGCGATCGCTTCTCCCTCGAGGGCTGAAACTTCGCCATTTTCTGGTTTTCGGGCGGACACCTCTTATGCGATGCCACGTCGGGACGATAAAGTAGATTCCTTTGTCTGCGAGTTTATCTCGTTCCGCGGAGAATTTCATTACCGGTCCAATCCTCATCGGAGTCGACGCGTTTCGACGAATTTTCCTTTCATACAACCTCCACCCCCTTAGCTCCTTTTCTTACGCTCACTCCTACACTTTTTGACACATCTTATCCTCGTTGTCTCTTCTGGTCCTCCTCTATACGGCTTACGGGGCCCGAAAGACCGTGAACTTAACCGCATCGATTTTTCCGTCGGTCGCCTTTGAATGGGACACAAATGGGAACGTTCTTCTTTCGCTGTCCATCAATCTCATTTTTTCGCAGCTTTTTTCACCCCTCCGCAGTTTTTCTTTCTTCTTCTGCGCTCGACGGGTGCCAACCGGTGCTCTGGCAACTGTATTAATGCATTAGCTTGTACCCGGAGACAAAGGTTTTGGGTAGACAATAGAAATGCGATGAACCATGTACTAAAAGAGGTAAACTGTTTGTTCGTTTTTTCTTAAAGTCAACTAGCTCTGAAATACAAGTAGACAAGGAAACGGCATTATTGGATGGCTTTCCAGTCTTCTCGTATGTACCAATCAGAAAGAACAAGGCTAAAGATAGAGGAAACCGGATACCCAAATGTAGATGTTCTCTTTATTCTGGCTAACGTTGGAAGTAAGTCTTTCCATTTCTCTTGAAATATCGTGATCGGTTAAGCTTTTCACCCGCGGTTCCGAGATTTTCGAGAAATTCTCGTCCCTTTCAACCGGTGGAGTGACAAGATCCATCAGTGTCGACACAAATGGTTTCCCGACACCGATTCGGTCTAATTAATGATCAACCGATTACCGACCGCACGCAGGACGAGCTGACCTAAATGAACATCGGTGATGGGACAGAAATTTCCTCCGATCTATCCCTGCGATGCACCGATGCTCGAAAATTACTCCTGAAAATGCCGAACATTATTTCGTATGACCTCGAAATAGAACTGCATTCATTTATAGTAAATGCATTTTTTACCAAGCCCAAAGAGGAGCCGAACCAAGAATTAATGATTTCCATACACCTCGTTGCGTTGGAAATGTAATTGTCACGAAGATCGTGAATATCAGATACCTATTCCGCTCAAGACTGTTTATGATCAAGAGGAGTTTCCGGTGTCTTGGTTCCCTCTTCGTGTTCCTTCTACCGTACATGAAAAAATAGTTGTCGTAACGCCCGATTCCCAAAGCACATAACCGCTTGCCAGGAGGCTGCCGGCCAAAATTCGGGCTCGGTCCTTGCAGCTTCCCTGTCCCGAGCTTTCCTATAAAGCACAGAACCTCCTATTCCGAGGCACTCGGCCAGCCGAGAAGAGCACCATTCTGAAACCCTCGAAAGAGCCTCCAACGATCCGCATAGTGTAAAGTACGTATTGAATCGTTCGCGCCACTATCCACCTATCTATCTCCATCTATTCCTCACCTAATCAATCCCTCCTGGTGTGGCCCCGCTTTTTTCGGGCTCGCCCGCGAACCAAGAAGCTAAGTGGTTCCTCGTGTTACACGACCAGCTAGGTAATCGCAACCAACGAAGAGAAGCAGCCTCGCGTCCATCTATCACCGGAAGTACTCGAGGACCCGACAAGATGGCGCCTCGTCGCTGGTCTTGCTACCTCGGCGAAAAAAAATTCTTGTAGGAGTTTGGGACCTCGAAGGCACAAGGAAGCTATACCAGCTAAGTTACGACTTACAGCCTAGAAAAGGTTCCACAATGTTTCATCGATGATCGGAGTTGATAGTTGTGATTTTCATTCTATCGGGAACTAGGTGAAATGAATAATTCTTCGCGGGGTACTTTATTTCTGGTAATTTATGAAGAGTCCGTTGCCGATACTTTGCAGATCGCGGAAGTATAGTTTAAGTTCAGGGGCGATTGTTTCGGTGAAATTTCTTTTAAGTCTATGCATCGGTTGGAACGCCTTCCGTTGTTGAACGGAAAGGTGCACTCCAAAGTGTGCGATTCATAGTCCACTTGTCTGCCACCAAGACGGGCTGTCTTCGGTGTGCAAAGTGCATTAGCCATTTGAATTACAATGCGTGCGATACGCGCAATACGATAAAAGCCTTCAGCGATCCAATGCGCTGCTCCGCTAAATCGGACGCAAGTGAATTGCAGTTAACACTTGCAATTCACTCGGGGATGCATTCCCAGAACACTTCGCGTCGTCCTTGGGGCGCTCGTAAAACAACGCTAAGTGCTAATCATTAAATTGACAAGTTGTAAGCACCACCAGGAAAGAAGGCACTTTTTAAAGCGACACTCGCGACCATGGGGTTCTGGTGATGCAACCGAGAGAACGAAACCGATACTCCGGAGTTCTCCGGTTGCTTTATACTTTCGAGCCCGTTATCGTAACCGTAGAATTGGTTTCCGCGCCTCCATTCCGCGAGAAATTCTGAATTCCAACAAGTCAGTTTACTTATATCATTAAAAAACATTCGGGTCGCTCGAGAAATACCCGCGCAAATTTCTTCCAAGCCTCCACTAATTTCACACGAATATCAATGAGATAGCGGAATATTTTCCTACAACGTTTATTTTCACCCAGAGAATTCATAATCTTCGTATGTATATAAAGGAATCATAATTTTCATCTTAACCCTTTCGTTACCTTGGACGAGATATCTCGCAACCCAATACTAGCCGATTAACGCTTTTGACGAGATATCTCGCGACCCGATACTGGCGGATCAACGCTTTTGACGAGATATCTCGCGACCCGATACTGGCCGATCAACGCTTTTGACGAGATATCTCGCGATCCGGTAGTAGCGGATTAACGCTTTTGACGATAATATAGCTTTCTAGCACCAATATTTTGACATTCTAGATGAATATATTTTATAACTAATTCTATTCGTATAGCTAAAAGGAAGAAATAAATACAGCTACTACCGAATATCGAGATATCTCGTCAAAAGCGTTGATCAGCCAGTATCAGGTCGCGAGATATCTCGTCAAAAGCGTTAAGCGGCCGGTATTGGGTCACGAGATATCTCGTCCAAGGTAACGAAAGGGTTAAGACAAACAATTCATCATTCTCATTTCCGTAGAAGAAATTCATAATTCTGATTTTAAAAAAGGGAATAAATTAGAAGACTCATTCACCTACTTCGAGCCATTAATATCGAATAGTTTGCCCGGTGCAATGGAGGCTAAAATGAAATAAAGTGTGGAGCCAGCCATCCCCTGCAGGGTGCATCGCCGCACCACGCGGTGCAACGTCGAAAAGTGGTCGGACCAATAGCTAACGGGTAAACATCGATGTGCCTCCGACCAGTTCGCAGTCGTCCAAAGTTGGTAAACTCGGGGAATTTCAAGAGCCATTACGGAACAGGTGGCACTTCCCATTCTCGCGCGGAGGTAAGGCGGAATCCCTCGCGCGGAAAGGCTGATACAGATGCACTTAATTGTTCTTCTGGGTGACGGGATGCACCAACGGGCTGCGAGTCGAGATTGCAGTTGACGGGGAATGTTTACGAAACTTGACGCGCAACTGAGTAGGCTAGGCGGGTAGTTACCGCTCGGCATTAGCTAACTAACCGACGCATCATCAGACGGCCGTGTTTCCGCGACGAAGCTATCCGTGCCTCTCAATCAGCCGAGTTAGAATTGCAGATGTACCGGAAGTTCGTGCGAACTCCAAACGCGAGAGCCTCCGTCGCGATCCGCGAGCCAGGAGACCCGAAATCAATGAACGAACCCGCCGCGACGCGTCGTTACGTGCGACGTCTTCTTGTCTGATGTTAGCAACGGAGAACCGACGCACGTCTCTCCTTTGAAAGCCGCGAAGCAATCATTGGTTTCTAAAGATAAACTTTGACACCTCGGGGCGGACAATGATTCATTGAATTAGGAAGGTTCTTTGAAACTACAACATCGCTCTGGAGAGTTAAATGTGGTATCAGGGAGTTGGTGTTCCAGCAATGGTATTCTGGGTTTGCTAAAAGGATTTGATAAAGGGTTTGATAAAAGGTAATCCAATGATACTGCGGTACCTAGAAGTGGCCATTATGTTATTTAGCTAGTTTTAAGAAGGGATGGAAGAGTCTCATTTCCCCTTAAAAAATCATCAGCTCTGTTCCGTGCACCACGGTGCGACGGATCCCGCGCTAAATTTAACGATAACTCTCGCGAGTATTTTCTTGTAATAATGAATGTTTATTTGCGTATATGGAACAAGGAACTGTGGGACAATGCTTGTATATTACTACCCGAGCGAAAGAGTTCCCGTTGAAACTGATGGCTAGTCAAGTCGGTGCCGGAGAAAGTTCTTTTTTTGTAGGATGAACAAATTCTGCAGTGGCGACGAAAATCTCAGGATAAGGAGACCTCGGAGAAAGTTTCGAAAGGGCGGAGTTTTGGAAGGATCTTCGAGGATGGGTTGAGAGCAAAAACGGGCTGCATTTTGCAATGCAGCCGATTGGGGGCAAAGGAACGTAGAAAGGGAAGTTAATGCAGGCAAGGAGGTGTAGGTGGGGACTGCAAAATGAACTCCTGGAGAAGTACTTCTGAGAAGAAACTCGGAAAAGGACCAAAGGAATATGGGGACAAATTGACCTTATCAAGTACGTGCCAAAATTAAGAAAATGAGGCTTAAGCGCTAAAGAAATAAATCGTCCTTTTCGGAAGGTGTGGAACAGTCTGCGACTTGATGGTATACTTGTGAGTTGAGAGTGACAGAAAGGCGCCTTTAACCCTTTCGTTACCTTGGACGAGATATCTCGCGACCCGATACTAGCCGATTAACGCTTTTGACGAGATATCTCGTCAAAAGCGTTAAGCGGCCGGTATTGGGTCGCGAGATATCTCGTCCAAGGTAACGAAAGGGTTAAACTCGAGACCCCTAAAACATCGAAAAAAGGAGACGAGCGTCTTGACCACGGGGGTTCTATGGCGGTCCTCTCTCCTTAGCGGAGATGTTATAACGGCGCGAAGGATCGCGCGGTTCGAGGTACCCTCGTACCCTTAGCGTAATCGAATTGATTTGTTAACTAATCTAAATCTAATTCTAAATTACCGCTACGGTATTGGATCGATCGAGGATAACCCAAGCTCCCTTTCCAGCACGGAACGTTTCTAACGATGCACGCATTACGTCCGACTCCGTGCACCCATAATTTGGGATCTAGAGAAACCTGCAGTTTAAACGGCGGACTCGTTTATTTACTCTTTCCTGCAGTCGCTGGTTAGCAGGTAGCTGCATTTCAATTTCCTTTGTGTCTACATTATTTAAAAAAATCATCGTTCCGGCTGCCTAAGCCATTAAGTGGTGTACTCTTCACTCGGTGCACTCCGCGGCGTATAAGGAGGAAAAAGAGGAGCATTTCCGAGGAGGTAGGGGAAAGGGGGGCACGAGTTAACTCGAGTAAATCGAGGAAAGCTCCCCGTCCTCCTACATGAATTACAAATAAATTGTGTAAAGTAAACGCGAACCAAGAGAGGTCGGACGGGGGCAGGCGCAGGCTTGGTGAGCCGGATGGATTGCGCTCCTACGACTGCGTTGTGTACGCTGGCAAAACTTATCGGTTAGAAGTTGCTTCGGGTTTACTTGTCAGAGTTTCCCGGCTGCTCCACCACGCCTTGATGTACACGTTGGCCGAGTAGCTTGAACTTCGTCAGGCTCTCGCTTTTCCGAGTCTTCGAAGATCTTCGACCCTCGAGTTTCCTCCACGCATGACTAATGACCCGCCGAACGGGGCCCTAATAGATTTCGGAAGGCGGACGGAAAAAGAGAAAAAGAACGAGCGACCGATCGCCCGCCAGGTGATAAGGATAAGTAATTCGCATCTGGAGCATCCCTCTTCGATTTTATTTATCGGTATATTTTACCCTGTGAAAAAAATTAATATAATATTTCTTTGGTACTGTTCAATGAAATATTTCTTTGGTACTGTTCAAAGAAATATTTCTTTGGTACTGTTCAAAGAAATATTTCTTTGGTATCGTTCAAAGAACCAAGAGATTTTTTTACACTGAGATTAATCCTCAGTGTATCGAACAGATACAGTGTACCTGAGTATTTAGGACGTAACGTCTCGAAGGAATCGAACGATAGGACATCGATCTCCTTTGAGTATATATTTCGAGACTTGTACTAGTCAAAGTGCAAATGCAAGATAAAACATAGCACGAAGGATTAACTTCATTTGACCGTTTCAATATATTTGATCGAAAACGAGCCTTTAAAAACGTGTATGGTGGAAAGGAGCTGTCAAACAAAAATGATGTGTTTTAGAAGATTCTACCAAACTTCTCGAGCTTATTTCGGCTGTCTTAGATTACTTTTCATTTTATTAACGGAAGACCGCATCTGCTCGTGCATCTTTATCGTTCGATATTTTCTAAATCACCCTTTTTATTTGAGAATACCGAGATGACTATCGCGACATCGTGGCAGTTCCATCAAACGTTACACAGCTATCGCTAATAATCGGGACCCATGTTCCGCGTTTCTTGTAACCTCGTTTCTCCCTTGTTATCCGCGGGAGATATCCTCCTCTCGTGGTAAAAAATGAAGGGTACTTCCCCTAACCGCATTCGTCGAATCGAGGTGTCGGCAAATAATCGGGAAGATTGATATAACGTCCCGGTCGTCAGCTCGCCGCTGCAAGTGATAGCGATGCATCGAGAAAAATATCGGGAAATTGCAGACCGGAGGATAAGAGAGCGGGAAGAAGGTACGAAGTGGGGGAAGGACGACGACGGCGAGGGACGGGGAAGGGGTTGAAGAAGGGAACCTCTGCGGGATCTGGGGAGCGATTTGTACGGGGATCGGGGTGTGTTTCGGGGCAAAGGGGTGTAGCGTGGTTTGATTTATAAGTCTGCGAGTCGCGAGAGGGTTTCATCCCTCGAAAGAGAAGCACCGACCTCTGGAAAAAGGGGGGGGCGTCTGCGGGAAGGAGGGAAAGGAGTGGGACGGCCGGAAGGGACCGGGAAGAACGGGAAGGACGCGAAGAGAGAGAACTGGTCGGGAATGATCGCCGGCCCATGGCTTCGCTTTGGGATGATGCATCGCCCCGAAGTCGACTTCAGGCGCGGAAGGACGACTCCGCGGAAATGGATTCGGAATAGTTGAAAATACGTAAGGGGTGCGCACCGTCGGTCCTTCTTATTGGTTTTAAAGCTCCGTCCTGATAGCCCCATTTTTTCCTCCGTTTAAAGGGAGGAGGGAAGTTTCAGACGCGGATTAACGACCACGCGTGGCAATCGGATCAACGAGGAATGAGAAATACCTCTCGAAAGTGGCCGCCCTTTACGCTTTAGGGGGAGACCCGGAAAAGTGGGGAATCAACTGAGTTTCGACGATATATTTCGGCGGATTTCCTGGGAGAAATCTGAAGCCATTTGACGAAGGCGGATGAGAGGCGTTTAAAAAAAATCGATTCCCCTTAGGGCGTAAGTTTCGATCGCTAGCTTTCTTATAGGGCACTTTGTAGTTTAACACAAAAAAGAAGGGAAAATCTCTGAGCTGTACCCCACTGTGTATAAGATGGACGATTAATAATGTAGCGAATGATTAATAGTTGAGCAAAACTCTCTACACGGAGGCACTCGTATGAAAATGTGGTGATTGCAGTGACGTTGACGTTTTGTAGAAAACGCGGATGTCGGTCAGGTGCACGGTTAGATTGAAAGGGGTCAAATTCGGTATGCAGTAATTCCTGTCATTCTTCGTCAAAAGGTCTGAAAATTTGGTTTTTCGGTCTAATTGGTAAAAAATTGAACCGCGCCGATGTGGAGCATTCGGAACGGAGGCCAGGTCAGACAAGTGGAAGATGAAAGGCGGGCAGCTCTAACGAACCAAATTGGTGATTTTTTATTTCCGAGCTGGCGACCGTCCAGTTATCCCTGCTTTATGCTCCTCGTTCGCAGACTGTCGAGTGCATCGTTAGAAGTGCGCATACGCGATATTGCCCTGCAAGTGATTTTCTGATCGAACCTGAAAATTGTGTGTTGACTCCAGAGCCCCGTTAAGTCGCGGCCTGCGCTCTCGCTAATTACCTGAAATTGACAAACGCGTCAAGCTATACATCGTGCACGTACTTCAGAGGCTAAATATTGTACTTTACGATACCTTTTACGCGACTACAAAACGGCAGGGCAAAATATACTGAACAATTTTCGCAGAATTTCGAATATTAAAAGGTTTCATAATTTTCTTACTTTGGAATTCAGTTTTCCCTAAAATTCGTCACCCGAGGAACTCGGATCCCCTTTTTAAGAGATATCATCCGTGCTTTTATTCTTTATTTCGTAAATTATTTCGACATCCAATTGGAACGAGAGAATTCCTCCGTTAATAAACTAACGCAAACGGGGACTCGTTAAAGCCCGAATTATTTATAGAGATCATAAATCCAACGCTTGAAATATGTATTACCTTTTAAAATTCGGTAATACCGATGTCGATGCTCTTTCAGCTTTCGAGCGAGCGATTATTGCACGGAAATTGGTAAATATTTGACGTTTTGAATATTTCGATGAATGATGCACGCAAAAATAACGAAACAGCCGATTACGCGATTTCGTTCCGATACCCCGAAAATCTGGGAGAGCTGCGGCGCAGAATTGGGTTTCGCTGAGTCCGTTCTTTTTACCTTTCGACTCGACGAAAGTTGTCGGAATCCTGATTGAAATCGAGGAATCTCGTGGGATTTCTCTTCCCTACTCAGTGATCCGATATAATCGTAAGATCGTTTACACAGATTATTCGTACGAATGAGTAGCACCAAATCGATTAAATATAAAAGCAATTGAAGAAGCGTAAAACTAACGCTCGTCATAATGATTAAAACCCTCTGAAATTTCTTCCGTGAGTACGTAGAAGTCTACCTCCTCTAAATTGAGGGCCGAAGAGTTTGTTGGCGTGCAGGAAAGTTGCGTGAAAATAATAAATAAAATCCCACGAGTTCGGCTCCCAAGAAACGCGTCGTTTCTCGCGCTGAATGCCAGAAATCATCGTTACGAAAGTAATCAGTGACCCCGAGGGAATCTCGGAATACTTTAGCTGGGCGTCTTCCGTATCGCGATGCACCGTCGAGTGCATCGTGCACTCGACCGTTCCGACGGAATCGCCGCACTCGTTCTTCTTACCATAACTGCACTCCGTAAAGCCGGCATTTCATAATGTCTGCACGAGTACGCAGGATCCTCGAAGCATCGAATGGAAGACCTCGATGAATGTCTGGCCGATACCTCGGATATCCCCGAAAATATTCGATTTGCGATCCCGTGTTCCCCTATGAATTCTAAAAGCACAAGGTCCTGAAAGATCGAAACTAAAATCTCCAGTCGCAGACATGGGAAGGAGAACAATTTATTTCTTATCTGTATTTACCATTGCGCCGATTCGTTTTTCATCTTGTCCATACTTTACTCTACAAACACCTAATTTAAATACAGGACCGATGATGAGGCGATGGCGTCAATTTTCACTGATCTTCATTTTACTCTAATTCATCTCATTGCTAAGAGCAAATTCCAGCTGTCTGAAATGTGGCTTATTTATTTCAATTACAGTCACTCGACTACGTGTACTAATTCTCAGTACTCTTTTTTCTTCATTATACAAGAAGGAATTATTATTTATGTGCACTGTAGTACTATTAGTTATGTGCATGCACACTGTATAGACCTTATATCCCTCTATCTTATATTCTAACTTTTTTCTTTCCCCTTTTTCTCTTCCGTGAACCTGATACGAGGTTTATACATCAATCTCGGAGATATAGAGCAATTCGCTGTAAAGTGTGCCTTGAAAGTCGAGAACCACCCTGGCGACATTCCGTGACAAAGATCCCTGAGTACCGAGGGACATTGGGCGTTCGTGATTCCTCTGCCAAGGTCTCGTCTTCCCCTTTATCTATTTTTACCCCCATCAAATTTCATTTTCAGAGACACCGTCGAATACTTGGGTTAATGGCTTCCTGCATACTTGAAAAGGGTCTTAATACGGAATCGTCATATTTCACAAGCATTAAAAATGCATTTTCAATTCCGAGATCGTCCGCCTCGGCTTCCTCCGAGGCAAAATATCGATATTCTTCCCTGGGTCTCACCTTGAACCATATTTTAAGAGGTTTTTACTTTTTTTAATCTCATCGATATTGGAAATAACATTTGCATAAGAATAGCAAAGAGTGTACAGCTAAAAGCATATATTCGAGCACTCGGTGGAGGTGAATTATTTCATGGTAAGAATTTTAAAGAAAATATCTCGCGGTACAATTAATTCAATGACACGTCGAGATAAGGCCGAGGCGGCTCTTTGATCGGGCGTTACACCTCGAATTACACGATGGAACAATGGATCGTCCCGACTCGGTTACAGAGGTCTCGCTTTCCGGTTAACCGCGCCTTTATCCTCGGAAAATGCAGTGAACCGTCAGAGTGCCATGCACTGGGTGCCATTTTATCGGTCGCACTTGGCCGGTCTTAGTACGGAACCGTGTCACGAACTGTTACGTACGTGTCAGCGTGCACATGCAACGAGATGCACAGTTATGCGGCCGTAAACGCGGAAGGAATTTCCCAGTGAACTTCCCGAGTGGTTTGCCGGAATATCTCTGAGGCACTTCCGGCCGGAGCCGGGCGAGCGCGTTTGGAAATGACGATGTCATGGCGATCCTGACGAGCCTCCGAACCCTGAAGCCGCAGTTCACTCTTTGACTAATTATCGGCCACCGATGGTGCTCCTTTGGGTCGGCACTACCTTAGTCCGATAGATTACGATTCACTTCAACGATTGGGAGCATGCCGCAAATTGGAAGGGTTAAGGTGAAGTGCAACCCCCTTCAAATCAGACGATTCGAATACAACACTTTTTTTTAAGGGTATTAGACCAAACTGTCCGAAACTTTGACGCATCACTCCTGATCATCTAAGAATTGTCCTGACACATACAAAATTTTGATTTTATTAAAAAATATTTTAACTCAGCCCAGACTAGAACCAAAATAGCGTCGAGCTCTCATATTTCGATCGATATACAATTATCGAAGGCTCTGATATGAGAATCAAAAGGGTCGGGACAATTTTACGACAATTTAGAACACTCTGGTAATCGATAAACTCGCATTTGAACGGGATAACGGCAGAAAAAGTGTTATATGTGCTTCTATGCTAAAACGATGGGAACACGAGGTTTCGGAGTGAAAATTTAATTGACCTGGAAATCACAGATGGCGCAGGGGGTCCCTCTGCAGTCAATTAGGGCCCCAGAAAGCATGAATGCAGAGGATTTCTGGAGCTTTACTTCGATTTCTTTATAATTATTGTACAAAAACGACAGGTGGAGTATGTCATTTGGTACAATACACAATATAATTCGACACAGCTGTCAATATAAAAACGAACGTCGGCAACAAAGGTATTTGGAAAAATCTTCTTTATCCACGTCGATCAAGTTCCTCGACGTGTTTCACTTCACCTTAACGTCAGAATTCTCATCGATCCACCGTGGGACCGATCGTATACGCTGGAATTTCTATCGAGACCCGACATCTATTTCCTCTGATACTATCTGATATTTTTCAAATAATTCAATTATTTTTAAAGCAAATAGGTACGGGCAGGCAATAGGGCTTCGTTACTTAAGTGGAATTATGATATATTGGTTGCGCACGGAACGTACCAGTAATATAAGTGCAGGTAAATCATTAATTTAGGCCAGAACGGAATGTTGCCCTGGTTTAGTCATTATTACACTTTGCTATGACGCGGTTGTACATTTGCGCATATGTAACCAAACGTTTGTCACGGGATTTGCTGCACATAATGGAGAAACATCAAACAACGGTAACAGACCGCTTAGCGCAAATTTACAATTACAGAACAACAGTTTTTTTTACAAACAGTTTCGTTTTAAACAAAATTACAAAACAACAGTTTAGCACAAATTTACAACAAATACACCTTTTACCAGACATCAATCCCACGCAGGGTTATCGATTGCGTCCTTCTACTTGTATCAGTAAAATGTGATCCAAGTATGGGGTTAAACTACAGCCGCAGATTTTAGTCGTAGAAGTGTCACTTTAATTATTCGACCTGCCGAGTGGATATCGACTTCCTAAATTTTTCATTCGGTCCACCTGTATCGATGAGTTAAGGTTTATTTCGCGACATAATGTGGGAAGCACCCTAATTCCGTTGTACACCTTTTACCAGACATCAATCCCACGCAGAGTTATCGATTGCGTCCTTCTACTTGTATCAGTAAAATGTGATCCAAGTATGGGATTAAACTACAGCCGCAGATTTTAGTCATAGAAGTGTCACTTTAATTATTCGACCTGCCGAGTGGGTATCGACTTCCTAAATTTTTCATTCGGTCCACCTGTATCGATGAGTTAAGGTTTATTTCGCGACATAATGTGGGAAGCACCCTAATTCCGTTGGTACGGACATTTAACGAGTGGGCGACTGCGAAAGCCACTCGGCAGCGAGTGCATTCGCTCTGAGGGGTCACGACGACGAAACTTACAATCGACAGGCTGCAAAGCCGCGCTACTCATACCGATTACATAATAATCGAATTATGCCATCGATCCGCCGAGCAGGACGCGCCGCGAAGGGGTGAAACCCCCCGCCACGTTGGGGCCGGTCGGGGAGGGTCGAGACGCTATATTTCGAAATGGCGAGCGACGACGCGTCGATTGATCTACCACGCATGCGCGCAAGATCCCTGGAAATTTACCGATTACTCTCCTCTCCGATGAGGTCTCTTTTTGACGAGCGACGAATCGACGTCGTCTGGTGCGGCGCTCCACCGTCGACGACCGCCGAGCGGAAAAGCAAAGGGAAGCAAGTCCTCGTTTCCTTGCGACCCCAAACTAATTTCGAACAATTTAGAGTCTGGGGAGGAAGATTACGTCAAATCAACAAGTGGTTCACACGGCGTGGCACGTAAGACGCTTTTCGGAGCGGAGGACGCAACCTGTGGCCCTGCGTAAGCTCGCAAACGATATTTTCGCGGATTTTCCGCGAACACCCTTGCGCCCTGCGTCTCGGTAAGGGTTGGTCGATCTGGTCGTCACTGTCGATATTTCCATGAATATTTTGTTAAATCTGGAACGGTGTACAAATCGATTTGATATACTGTTCGAATGTTGACGTTTACTTTCGATTTTCTATTAAAAAAGGAAATAGAGCCAGGCTGAAACGTTATCACGGATGCTATAATTTTGCAGCACTGTACCTCGTTTATTGTTAAGTTTCATTCGTCCACGCGACTTGTATTTTCGAAGACATTGGATCATTTCGACTTAATCGTAAATCTGCACTTTGGAAATGCAATCTTTGGTACTTTACCACATTCTTACGTAAGTAGTTAATTAATAATCGTTAAAAAAAGAAAATACGGACCCGTTCTATAAGGGAGATATTTTTATCTTGTATACATATTTATGATGTGAGGACGTTGGGTAAAAGTTACCCAAGTTCCGTTTAAAGGTTAATTTCATCGTGTCTTACGCCTTGTACCAACATCTCCCAATTACGGGAGTGATTTGGAATGCCTAGAGGAAAAGTACCAATGTTTTTCGGTTATTCTTGCCCTCCCGCGCGTTATCGATACGCATTGTCTTTAGGCATGTAAAGCTCAATTAGAGACGCAATTATAGAATTTCGTAATGGGCGGCTTCGACCGGATAACGATCACGCGTGCTGCGTCAAATAATTGAGGGTACAACACGGTAGATCTTTTCCTACATTCACCTCCTGTACATGCAAACCAATCTCCATAGAAATGGGTAATTGATGTTGGCCTTATTAGAAGTTTACGATGTAATCGGACGTCGAATAAATACGTCCTCGTTCCTAACGGCGAGACAAACGACGCAGTTGTGGCAAGGTCGAGGTGCACCCGAACCGGAGATTTCGACATGGAGAAACCGAGGGAAGAAACATTTAAATAAGGACTGTGAACCAGGTCTAGGAGATGCCGCTTTATCTCGGTATTGTCTGATTTTTTGACAAGGGTTGCCACACGACTAGAAGTTCCCACAGTTGCAGCGCTGGGAGTTTCGTTCGCGTTCGGGCTGGCAAAACTACTTTGCGGGAATCCATTGATCGCATCGATTGACGTCAAGATCGACAAAACGACTGCCGATAGGACATCGCAATGCCGGAAAAAATATTCTGCCAGTAAAAGTCAAACGTTAATATGCGAATATAATAAAATTACCGTGTAAATTTAGTACAGTATTTGGACAGTCACTTGTAAAACCGACCCCATCATTTCTACATCATCAATTTGACCTACATTCTTCACGAATTTGTACTCGCTTATTACCTTATATACTAGCCATTACGTTTCTCCATTGCATATAAATGCTACTCAGTTTTCTATGTTATATTTTTCAATATATCCCTTATTCAATAAGGGTCTCTCTTAGTTGAAAAGAGGAAAAATATAATATAGCAGCTGTTAATTCTTGACTGTGTGAACCTGGAATCAAGTTTGAGGCACAAACAAAATTAACCGGCTTATTGGAATGTTTCTGTGATATAGACGTTTGTGTCATGTTGAGTTTTATTTGTGGTATTCCTTTACAAAAGCCAGAGCTGTTCAAAAAGATAAACGAATTCTGGAATCATGGAAATTTGGATTTTTCGACTCTAATGGGTTCTCTGGGGTTAGGAAAATTCAGAGCCTTCCGGAACCTCCAAAACGTTAAAATGACAATTTTCAAACATTTTTTCGACAGCTTAGGGTTCTCGCAGTTGCTTGCATTAATTTTCACGAGTTATCCGTGGAGAGTACTTATGCTCAGAATTTTTTAAGACCGATAGGAGTAGTCCTTAGAAGTGAACAATATTAAAGTCCTTAAAAATGTTAAAATATTCCCTTTCACTATTTTTATGACTTTTTTTTCTGTGGCTCAAGGTTCCGGCAGGAGCTTGAGATAATTTGTGGACGTACACTGAGGATAGTACTTGAACTTAGAATTTCTTTAAACCGATAGGAGTTGGCCTTGACAGCTAAGAAAATTCAGAGCCTCCCAGAACCTCAAAAACGTCAAAATGGTCATTTTCAGAATTTCTTTTTTTTTTTTTCAACAGCTCTGGTTTTTTTTTAGAAAAAATGGCACAAACAAAACTCAACAGCGCACAAACGTCTACATCACAAAGACATTCCAATTAGCTTGTTAATTTTGTTTGTGTCTCAAACTGGATTCCAGATTCACACAGCCCTAATTCTTGCGAAGCAAAAATATATTGCGGAATTGAATGAGACATTCATGACGATTTATTCCGGTGTTGACAAAATCTGCACCGCGTCCATTACAAGTTGGCGGGAGCAGGGTGCGGTTTAGGGGCGTTATTAATATTAATTCGGTGATAAATTGGCGGTATCGTTACACTCCGCGGAGGGGAGGGTTCCGCACAGTCGCCATGCCAGGCCAGGGGTTGCGACACCGAGCCAGAGATTTCCATTAGCGCGTCAATAGGATCGTTAATAACGGCACCAAAATGCTTTAATCGTTTTTCATTCAACTTTCGTCACGTCCATGGAAAATTCATCGCATCGGCCTCACGATCGTAGGCCGGCGATACGCGGAATCGGCGAGATGTGCCCCCAAAGGGGGGTCGCGATTGTTCGGAGTTTTTTCCCAGAGCCCTCGCGAGATGGCGCACAATGGTACCAGGGATCGCATGGAAAAATCGCGTCAACAGTCTCTATTCCGTGCACTCGTTACGGAATTTTCATTTCCCGAAACAATTCGTTCACGCCTGACGGATCGGACGCGGTTTCCCTCGAAAAAATACTTCCCCTGGAATTGCAGTCGACGAAGTACCACGCGGAATCCCCGAGACCGCCCCAAATGAATTACGACGGTACTTTAATGCGCTTTTTCGCTTATCATTTGCCAACGAAATATCATTTCGTCGTATTTCCATTTCGCGGGGGATTTTTTTCCCGCGACTCCGGGAAATTGCTCGGCTGCTTTTTGCCTGCATGATTTGTATTGTCGTCATGCGTCATCGAGATAGAAGAATGGGTGTTAGGGATGAGATGAAGGGAAGGTCCATACTTCTGATAAACGACGAATTTCATGCTACTATCAAAGAAATTGCAACTAGCCTTGTAAACGATCGGCATTTGTCATTGAGGTTTCAATCTTGAAAAATTAACGATCTGACTTTACAAGTAAACAATGTCGAACTCGTGGCCCTGCATTCCTTCAATCCACCTGAAATTTCTATTGACTTTAATATTATAATCTTACAAATTGCATTTTGAATCATGAAAACATGTCTACTTTATACACGTTGGGATATTTTTAATGGGGATTTCTGACCGTACTGCATCGTACTATTTGTTATGTTCAATTGCAAATGCTTTTGGTTTTTGATAAATAAGCCTCTCCTGTTGTTTAATCCCACATGTGCATTTCTCGATTGTCAATTAAAAGTTTGGAAATAACGATTTCCGTTGTCGCGAGTGCGGGGGGTGATACGCGTTTCGAATTCGCACCCTGCTCAGTTCCCCGTCACACCTCCGCATTCGTTTCTTTCCAAAACAATGAATTCACTCGTTCCTCTCCCCTGCGTGCCGGTCTATGCTTTTTTTCAATTCGTACACGGCCTTTACTCCGACGTGACCGGCAAAGCTCGCACCGAAAATTCGCGTCGAAATATTCGATCTCGAAGCGGTGTGTTCGGTCTCTCTTTTTTGTAAAAAGCTGCGTTATGAGCCACGCTTGAGGAACTTTGCGCGAGCACTCGTAAGCCGACAGTTATTGCAAGTAAAAACTCTGTGCGTTCCGTTGATTGAAGTGGCACACAGGGATGAGAGAAGAGACAGGTGAAAGCAAGTGAAATGAAATATCGCTGGGTAACTCTCTGGATGAAATTTAATATTTGAGATAAAATCCATTTTATAATTTAGTTAGTCGCGGAAGCAAACCAAGATCCGATTCCATCACCTAGGGCAGAAGGTGCACGTATGATCCTTCGATTCGCAAGGAAATTCCAATATACGTTACATTATTTAATGCCAACAATGGGTGGACGAGTGGCCACGTGAGTTTCTACTGGGGAAAATACTTTGATCGTTTTCCCTGTAAAAGCGCGCGCGAAAAATTGATCTCGACAAATAATTCATCACCTAAGCATAAAAACTCATTGGTCTACTTTACACGACGATAATAAATAATTAGTTAATATTCATCAATATGGATACTTAGAGGATAATAGGAAGGCACTGCATTCACCGCTTCACCCGGTTCAACGATATACATCTCTTCGCTTCCTTTCTTCGTCTTACACAAATTCACTTAACACATTTCTCCCCTGCTTTCAAAACCCATTAACGAGCACCTCCTCGCAAGTTTTTCCAATGCAATCCCGTGAGGATAATTGCGGACCGGCCGCGTCTGAATTCGCGAATAAAACCGGAAACGCAGCCCCTAACGCGTACCTAGGGCGCCCTAAGTGGAGCGACCTGCACGGAGTATTATTCCGCAGTCAGGGGTGCAATTTGCAATACGCTGGGGTAGGTAGTTTAAAAGCACCTAAATCTACTCGTAAATGAAACAATTATTCGTGTTCCCACGCCGCGCATACATCCACAGAGGGCAAGGGGCGAAAGATGTACACGTGTACGTCCGCACTAGCACTCGGCCCTTGGGGTGTGTACGACCGTAGGTGCGCCTATCTCGGCGGCCACGCATAAATCACCCCTCGCAAGGAGCCGCTCCAGCTGACTCCGAAAACAAACCGTTATCCAGGGAATGCCATTTGCATGATAATCCGAGTACCGATTCCCGTACTTAAACTTCCGGTCCCCGCGAAAAACATCTCCGGCGATAAGGGGGTGGAGGGCGCGGGGAACGAGCTCCAGCCGAGAGGCCAAATTGCGTGGAGGATGTAAGTCAAGGCTGCATATTCATTCATGAAACTTGTAACGAGCCTGCATGCTCCAAACAGGAAATTGCCGGGACGAGACTGCCATATCCTGTGCGATCCTTTCTACTTTCTAGTCTCGAAGGCGCAGGGGTTGCGAGGCACTCCATAAAAAGCTCATCGACGCGCGTCTTAACACGCCTTTTAAAAATTGACAAAAAGTCTCGCGAAGTCTTTAGCATCGATTTTAGAGATTTTCTTATGGAAATTCAGGAGGGGGTGCAGATGCAAGAAGTATCATGTCCCCCGATCGATTTTCACCGGTAACAAATTACTGCGGCTTATGGAGAGGTGGAGGGTGGCGCTAAACTTGCAAACCTCGTCGTCGCGAGTGCGGCGTGGCTGCGTCTAAGGTATTATTCTTTTTCCTGAGATTTTAGAGATTTTCTTGGGGAAATTTAGGAGGGTTTGTGGGCGCAGAACGGATCGGATCCACCGATCAATTTTTAGGAGCAACGAATTACCGGGGTTTATGAAGAGTTGAAGAGCGTCGATGTACTTGCCAACTTTGCCCGCGCGTGTGCTGCGTGGATGCGTCTAAGGTACTTTTCTTTTTCTTGAGATTTTAAGGGATTTTGTTGTGGAAAATTAAGAGGGTGTGTGGATGCAGGACGGATCGGGTCCACCGATCAATTTTTAGGAGCAACGAATTACCGGGGTTTATGAAGAGTTGAAGAGCGTCGATGTACTTACCAACTTCGCCCGCGCTGGTGCGGCGTGGATGCGTCTAAGGTACATTTAATTATCCTGTGATCTCTTAGTTTGGGAACTGAAATCCCGACGGGGAGATTAATCGGAAGTGCGGTTCTCGTGCAGACGACGGCGGGTAAGTCAAAGGCGTTCGAGCGGTGCGTCGGAAGTATGGACGTAATTTTCCGAAGTGCGTTGCCGGGAGGGCCGGAAGTTGTTGCGGACCCGAATTCCCACGAATAGTTCGCCGCTATACAGGAGGGTCGCCAGGCAAACAGGCGAAAGGGTATTACAAAGAAAGGGGTAAGTCAGAAGATTGGCCGGTGGTCGAGGACGGCAAATACGTTCCGTTTCGGGAGACAATCCGCCCTTGGCGCACTCCCAGGGGCGGTTTTCGGGCGCAAGGCCGAACTTCCAGGGGAAGACTTTCGGGAGTTAGGGATGAAGGACTGCTAATTCTTGCGGAAGTGCCGCTAATTTTCTTCCCCCGGCGTGCCCCACCCCTACCACTCCTTTTTCCTCGGTCTCCGTTCCCTTAGTCTTCGTTTGAGGTTTTCCTTGCTGACTTTAATTTATGACCCCTCAGTCCTCCTAACTGCTCCAAATAAGGACAACTTTCGGAAAGTTCTTTTGTAATTATCGACGCGTCTGCTTAACCTCGATTGGAGGAATGATCCTATGAGTAGATGACAGTGATAATCAGTTAATTTATGTGACTTTTAGTTCGAAAAGGGGAATAAGTTACGTGTCGAAGAAGTCATTTTGCTGGACATTGTGCCGCCGTGACTCCTTTACTTTCCCCTCTGAAGAATCCTGCCTCCTCGTACTCTTAATTCCCTTCCTCCTCGTTTAAGACTTCCCTCCGCGTCTTTATTTAAGATTCCTCGCGTGTCTTCTTAACTAGGGAAAGCGAGTATATGTTACTTCCTGATACCTTTGTTAGCCGTTGACATAACGCTGCTTTTTTATGAAGTCGAGGTAAAGGTAACTTTCAGTTCTCACGTATATCTCGTGTCAGTTATTACGCCGTTTACGCGCTAAAGAGTTCAACAGCCTCGAATGCATTTACTTGAAGTACCCTTCTTAACAATCGTTTAGCCTATTAGTTGATACATTTCGTTATGTATCTTTATTATTAAAATGTACCGCTGTTTCTTTTCACCCGTATTACTCCATACCGAGGTCGTTTATAGATAGAAAGAAAGTAGGTTGGATAATCGAATTTTTAAATTATCAAACGCTTTATGTAATTTATTTTCCATTTCATCCAAGATCTCTAAACGGTCTGTCTGCTGGAGAAAGTTATGACGTGCCAAAAGTGGCAATCTATATTTTACGACGTTCCTATATTCTGTGCTTTCTAAAGCCACTCTGGTTATTCTTTACGGTACTTAATTACAGCTTCTCCCGGAATAGCCTTTTTATGGAGATTCCTAATGAATCTTTATTAACATTCCATCAAGTGTACGACCGCCACTCGGTACAATTTTGTATATTTATATCGATGTAATAGAAAATTCCCTTCCTTATTTACCCCAACGGATTTTCCGCTTTCTTACATACATTATTATATTAATTACTGCCTTTCAAGTATTACCAATTTTAAGTCCATAAAGTCACGTAACATTTTCACATGGTTGTTCAGATTGATTTGTGGCAGGTCTAACTTCAACTACCGAGATACGTGCATAATGTGTTTGTAGGAACTATATATTCACAGGGAAGCATTAAACGACATTTTCCTCTCTTTGTTTCTTTCCCTCCCCGCCTCTTTCGTTTCACTTCCTACGTGTATATCCTTTTCCTTTGTTCGTCTCGACTCTAAGAATTTTACCACTTTTTCCACTTGGTTGAACTTCTGCAGTTTTCTCTCAAGATTTCCTTCTTTCCTTCTCCGAGTCTACGTGTTGCTCCTTTTCTTCGCCTCCGGCTTTCCTCTTCTATGGTCTTCCACCTCTTAGACGTCCACCCTGTGCTTCCTCTTCGAGTGATCAAAGGTCAAGTAGTTTGGCTGTTGTCATTAGCAGACCGACAATTTTCACCCCCGTACTACCGCTATGCCCTATCTCAAGTCTTTCTCGATTTTTATTACCGGTACCTCTTTTACGAAAAGCAAAATAACCGAAATTATCTATTTCACACCTAAGATTTACTTACTCATGAAACGATCAAACGATGTAATTAATTGGATCCTAAGAATATTTGTCTATAACGAATCGGCTGATTTGTATAAAGTCCATTGTCTTCGCTGTTAATTTATACATATCTAAAAATCTTATTAGATCCATAATTAAGGAAGAAAAACTACCCAACTTTTACTTCCTCATTTTAATTAGTGCAAAAGAGAGTCGCGTATCAAATATATCTACAAGTGTATTATAAATTTAGTGTTCCGTTTCCGAGTGAAAGTTCCAATTCATGTTTCATGACTTTATCCTGGTTATCCTTTAACGGTGTGTTTTGTACTTTTATTTTTGTATTTTTGATCCTTTTAACCTTGAAATAATCAAAGTCACATTTCGAGTGCACTCGAAACAATCCAAACTGGAAGGCATATCACATATCGTCTGAATTCATGATTGCACACGGCCTAACAGGTTGTCTGTCCACTTGGTCCATAACCGCAGCATGCAAGCACTCCCCCAGGTACCACATCGGAGATTGATTGCGCACGGTAAACTATCACTACCGGCACTATTTTCGATGCAAGTTGAACGCCATCCCCTCGGGGTTAGAGGGCTTTGAAACGCACCCTCTCTTCGACCCCTATTTTTCTCCTCTTTTCTCGCAGTCTCACCTGACAGAGTTACGCCCAGTTGCAAAAGGGCATGAACAAGCACTTTTCTTGCATTACCAAAGTCCACCGCACACCCCTTGGTACCTCCCAATAAGTTGGAACTTTTTCCAATTCCTCCCCACTCGCGAAAAACGATACGGGGGGTGAAAAATGGACGTTGGAAAGGGAGACAAATAGCAGGATGAAAAAAAAAGGAATAGGCTAAACCGCCTTGTCTAAACTCGTACTGTACCGTCAAACGTTCAGTTTCACTAGGAATGGGGTTGCTTTGTTCGACAGACTTTTTGCCATTTTGTAGTATTTTCCATTTTATTCCACCGAGGCAACTAATGGCGAAGAGAGGGAGGAACGCCGCGTAACCAGAGGAAAGTTTCACGAAGGGATTGCGGAAGTTGGCAAACTGTCACGCTATTGGTTGTTCATATACAAGTTCCCTAGTGCGGAAAGTTGGGGAATATGGGAATAAACCTCGGCCAGAAGCCGGACGTGTAATATGAGGATGGAATCTCGGAAATTCTTGACACACGGTATTTTATGCAAAACTTCGCAAATGATCCGAGATAAAAAAGTCTGCGTCCGTATCTTTGGTCAAATAATATATGATTTTATGGTTTTATTAACATTATAGATTAAGAGTATAAGTAATGATTCCTTAAATGTCTATCAGCAGTTATTCGCGTTTCTAGAAGCGAAGAATTTTAAACAGCATTTATCTCCTTAATCCTAATTGGTAGTATAGACATTTTTTTATTAATTATATTAACATATTGTTGTCGGGACACGTAAAAATACGTTTTTCGTAAACTGTGAGTAGAGCGCGGGTCACGTAATTATACGTATTCACGCACATTTCTCAATAAATTACCCGCTCCAGCCATAATGCACCGGCACAAAACGCCCGACCACAATGTGTTAAGTACTGGTTAGCGTGAACGTACTTTCAGATTCTTGGCATCGAAATATTTCCATGCTAAATATTTCTATAAAACACTGAAATATTTCTATAAAATATTTCCATGCTAAATATTTCTATAAAACACTGAAATATTTCTATAAAATATTTCCATGCTAAATATTTCTATAAAACACTGAAATACTTCTATAAAATATTTCTATCAGTGCCCCACTCGCGGCACGGAAATTAGGGCGCGCGGAAGGAAGTCCCGAAGGATCAACGAGATCCTAGAATGGCCCTATCGAATCCCATGGAACGATGTTTTCCATCGTTTCTTACTCATTCGTTTCCTCCTTGTAATAAGGATCGGAGCTTCTACCCTGGTTCTCCGTCCCTTTCCTGCCCTGGCAGAGTCGTAAAAGGCTAAAACGTCCACAGGACTTTTGTCTTGGGGCGCCTGCCAGGATGTTTTATGACGGATTGCCGGGGAACGTAAAACCGCCCTTACGTCGTCACCCTTAAACTACCCCAAGGTCATATATTTGTTTTCCTCATCCAAGAGACGCGGCCAATTCCCGGGTTACTGCTACCCTTACGGATCGACCTTAACACGGCACGGATCCTTCAGATTCCGTGAAAACCCTTCGTGATCCCGTTGCGACTCCCATTGTGGTTGGCTTAATAGCGGAATCACGGCTTCTGACGGCCCCTCTATATTTCTTATCCTCGCAGGGAAATGACACGCGAAAAATGGGGTGCGAAATTTGGAGCCCTCTGGAGGAATCAACGCAACGAATTTTTTGCGAAGGGCACAAGCTGCGAAAAAATGGTTAATTCCACAATTTAAAAAAAAAAGAAGAAGAATTGAATGTGTTGTTGAGGTACGTGGCAGCTCTTATAAATAGTTGTAAACTTACCTTTTAGCGAAAGACATTCAGGGAAAATACTCGGTATTACGTACGAAAGAAAGCTTGATGCAATGATTCTAAATAAGTAGATTTAGGATGATTTTGTACAGACACAGTTTTTAGTTCCTAGTCAAGATCACGATTAATTCTTCTTTAAGTTCCGACGGAATTATGGAAGTGTCACCCATTATGAATGAACCATGATTTTGCAAGATGCTTTGATTAGGAACCTTTCATGGTCTGTTGATAAAAGCGACCAAAATCTGGAAGAGAATCGCTCTTGCAAGAATCGCTCACTGATGTAGGGTTTTCGACGAACTACATAGAAAGCTAAAAGCTAGAAGAGAGTACTCTTCCGCCGGTGACCTAACGGTCAAAGGAACTCAGGGCTTTTAAGGAATTTGTAAAGATACACTTTCGGGTACCTCGAGCCTTGAAAGAGGAGAACCAGTCCCGACGTTAGTCGGTCATGTCGGTACAAAGAATTCCTTTAATTTCGAGTTCGTCGTGCGCAACCTCGCAACCTCGCGAATACCGAAAGTCGAGAAGTACAGTTCGAATTCACTGCTTCCTGAATAGCTTGCAGAAGGCAGGAAATGAAAGACATCGAAAATAAGGACATCGGATTCAACTGCATTTATTGAAGTATTCCAAAGTGTATACCACCATGCGCGTAAATAACCTAAGAATTTAAACGAAGTGTTATTGCATATTTTAAATACACGATTCATTTATACTTTGCATGCACTTATAATTAGGAATAATATGCATGATATTCAGGATGCAATGTAAGAGAAAAAAGAAATGAGTCATATCGGTATATATATATATATATATATTCATATTTTACCGAGGAGAAGTCGTGGTATTCTTTGCTTAATCATCTACTTTTGAAGGCTCTAAAATTAACAAACTTCCGAGAAGATTAATATCTGGGGTAGTTTTGTTTGTTAATAAAATATCTCGACCACGCTTCCGAAACGCTGCAGTGTCGAAGAAAATGAGATCCGAGACCGGAGGTGCACAGGTTGAAGGTTCAAAAGCTTGGCGAAAGGAGCATCGAAAATAGTAAAGAGGGAGTCTGGTGAGGCAAAAGAGGTGGTTCTTGAAGGAGTGAAAATTTCTGGAAATTAGAGGTTTCATCTTAGTCGAGGTATTTCTTTTCCCCATCGTGGTGCCTGAAGGCTGCTCGACGGGCGTCGGACTTTTAGCGTCTTCTTTTCGATGGCTAAAGCGTCGGCGCTTTAATCATAGTTCCCCCTTAATGAGGCACGTTATTAAATCGCAAAGCAGAAAGAGCGAGACAACCAGGGCCAGGATAAGGGGATGAAAAAGAAGAGACGAATTATACTAACGAAGACCCTCTACCCTCTTACCCGTCCAGTTCCTTCCGACAGCCGCCCTAAGCGGCCAGCGATTATTCTCACGCATATCTCTACGCAATTCTGATGAACTTTTACCCAGATAGAGTCATTTGTACCTGCAAGTGTGCATAAATTTGCATAAAACCCCTCTAAGATATGATGACAAATAAATATGGGTTATAAGACCAGACCTGAGCCCGTCGCATGCAACTATGAAATACATATTCGGCTGAAAAAGGAAAGCGAGGTAAAGGTTCGAATAGTAACTATCAACCATATAAATAATTGTAAAGGCGATCCAAAACCAAAGATAACAATTATTAGAAAAAAATGACGAACCCATTTGTGGCTTATATGTCAACGGTACTCTTCGTATATTCCCCTCCACAAATCCTGCAGGTGATGACGAAGTATGGGGAAGAATGAGGCGGGGGCAAAGTACTCGGGGTGAAAGAGGGTACATTGTTCGGAATTTATAAAATGCCATGCAAATCCCCCATATCCCCTATTTCTGGCCCGACACCATCGGCCCTTCTTCCTGTGCATAATGCATCCGTCTCTTTCCAATATCTTTACCATGTCCTCTTTCATTCAGGCCACCATGAACGCACCCGGCTCTATAGTCGTCAAGCATGGACAAAGAAAGATGTGCTTTTTCTGGCGAGGAAGAAGCACTCGAGACATTCTCTCAAAAGGGGCTTCTATCTCAAATTTGTCCACATTGTTACGGTGGATGATGGATTATCGCGACCCGTGGGAGGCTCCGCGGTTTTTTGGGACTTTTCTTGGGAAACTGGGTCTCCTCCTCCTCGAGGGAACTGCAGTTCTGATTTATTTAGCCCAACCGAGTGTCACCATAAAATATTTAACAGAAAGACATTCCACAAGAAACACCCGCGATCATTCGGGAAATACCACAGAAAGGATTTTTAAATTTTACATCCGTGTTTCAAATTTCAAATGATCTTGAGTGTACGAATGCAGATTATTATATGGTACTCCACGTTATGTCACAGCATCTAATTTCTTTCCGATACAACCGAACGATTATTTAAATGTCTTGAATTCTTCGAACTAATTTAACGAGAATTTGCGTAGAATAGTAATAATTAAATCGTTCAGTAGGTATCGCAATTGCAATGAAATGTACCGATGGTCTCGGTCTTGGCAGCGTTATACTTCTTAGGCCATTCCTGGTCGGTAAACTAGTTTATCGCTGCGAATTCAGTCAGTCCCAGCCCATAATGCGTCGCATTAAACCTTAATGGTGCGGTATTCGTAAGCACGTTCGCGGGACACTCAGTATGCATAAAGTACAAAAGTGCAAGCAATGCACGTAGCTCCGGGTTATAACGCAACAAGAAATGGTGTACCGTGTCTGAATGGCTCTTGAGATATTACAGGGACTTCCGCGATGCACCTATCACACCTGCAATCACGTTTCGAGAGTCTCCTCGTTGAATAAATAGCGAAGGCCCAATGTCAACGATTCGAGATAAACGACAAAAATGGTGAAATATTATGAAAATTGGAATTTACCTAATTACGAAGCCAAAATGAAAACAATAGATGTTGGGAAAACCAATCCGTTTATGAATAGTAATATGTGTAATGGGGAAAAAAATAACTGGGGCTTTTGGAAACAGTAATTACTTGTTATTTATATAGTGTCTCTATTTTAGTAAAAAATTCGAAACAGTGGACGATGCAGATAATGGAGATAATACATGGACAGCCTGATCCACGATATCCCTGTGTTTGCGCTGATGGCCGTGGACAGTAGATCATTACTTCATTGCGCGGCGACGGTCGTAATCATGGTACTAATGGCGATGATGGTGGCAATGATTATGGCAATCGAGGTGAAAATTGGGTCAATAATTTCATCACGTAATCTGTCTAGTCGGATCTTATTTAGACATTAGGAATTGTTGGCGTGCTAGGTCGTTACTCTTTCCGGAATTTGTTAGGCCACCTTTCTTACCATTTTTTCGTCAACAAGTCGTTATCACGAATCTTGTCTTCTTGAACGAGATGGACCTCTCTAATTTCCACCCTGTACACACACCCTGAGAGCGAGAAAGATGAAGAAACACAAGCTATCCTTTTTATAACTCAATTTGGCAGAAAGCAATGGATCCAGAAAAAATAATTTAATATTAACCCAACCACAGCTATGGCTGGAAATTCTAATACGACTTCCAATTACTTTCGCTTCGAAATCGTCTCCGGGAAAAAGGTTTGATTTTGCAATAGGGAAACGTCGTCATCGCCATACATCACCGTTCAAATCTTAGGAAAGTGTTAACATCCAAATCGATTCGTCCAACAAGTTAGGGAGTTAAATCGGAATTAATGGGTCCCGGATGAACCGTGATTCAGGGACTCGTGTAACGGATTGACTTCTCCGGATCGTTCACGAATGTAACCGGTGCACTCTGAAGGATGCACTGGTCCGACGAGCAATTTGTCAAACACTATACCAGTGGGGGGTATAATTAGACGTTGCGGTATCCGAACATTAACGTTAGCCTAATTCGACTGTATCCGAATAGCGTTGGGGGACAGCGCGCCGGTGGGCCGGCGCGAATGCAAATTCCGTGCGGCAGCAAACACGTATGTTCATTAATTATGCATTTAATTATCGTACCTACCGGTGTACACGGCGCTGCTACCAAGCGATATGGAACGAATTGAGATTTTCAGGGAGCCGCGGACGTGCTCGCAAGCTCGTAATTTTCCGAATTCATGATCGAGCGGGACCCATGGTTTCGAGGGACCACTTTTTGCCCACTCCTAACCTCCTAGTGCTGCATGATAATACGGCTCAATCGGCTAATCGATAGCGCTGCATCCCCCCAAGTGTTATCGCACCAACTGATTCGATAATCGCCGCATTACGCATTGTAATCAAGGCGCCCCGTAATTCACGATAAGTTCAATTTAGAGCGTAACCGGTTGGGGGTAAAAAATAACCGATCGGATGACGAAAGTGTGGACAATCGTCCAGAGGCATAATTTGCTAATTAACACTATGCCGTCCGGCGACACCACAGTGGTGACGTGCGCAAACTATCGGTCAACGGCCGGTGACACCACAGTGGTGATGTGCGCAAACTTTTGGCCAACGGCCGGCGACACCACAGTGGTGTCGATAACGTCAAAAACGGCCGGCGACAAGTCAAGTGATCCGAATTAGCGCTGCCGGCGCCAAGCGAATAAATATTTACGAATCGTGCGGACGGCAAAGTGTTAAGATAAGCCTCCACGTAGGTGCATCTTACCGGGGCCGGTAGATTAGTCATATTACCGAAAAACATCCTCCAGGGTGGAGCCAGAAATTAGATTTTCGAAAAGGCAGGAACGCGGTTCTCTGGCTGAAAATAGATGAAATGTACTTTTTCTTATATTTACTTGCCATGAAAATGACTAGGCACGACGTACAACGTTTTGAGATATGGAGCTTGTTTTGAAAATCTGCAGATCTACGGATCTACGGATTTTATGCATGTTTTTATGTAGGATTAAGCAAGAAGTCCATAAGCAGAATGTTGTTGGCTAGAAATCCGCGTTCGCGCAAAAAAATAGTGTTGTTGGGAAAATAAAGGGATTGAAATACCGGAAGGTATCTAAAAGTATCGCTCATTTGTGCGGCTGTATTGTGAGGAGAGGAATACGTGAGAATTGAGTTAGTATTACGCGCTCTCTACGCTTAAATTCTGTCATTACAAAACGAGGGATTGCGACACATACGCGTGAGTGTGTGCTCACACATATGTGACGGCAAGTTACTGCAACGATCATACGCGTCAGGCGTGCTCAACTCTGTGTTATTTATTAGGCGTTGGAGAGTTTACTCGACACTTCGATATCGCTCCCCAGCGTGGTGTCGTACGTTTTCTCCCGCAATTCCACGACAAAGCAGACGACGCAGGTTTATGATGCACCGCCGATCAATCGATAAATCTGCAGTGGAAGACATTTAAAGTGAAAAGAAATCGAAAAAAGGAACTGCTTTCAAAACCGGAATCCACTTTCCTAGCCCTTGGAATTAGTATTACTAAATCAATTTTCCTATAATGTACAATATAAACGATTCCATTGACTTCTACCACTAGAATCACTTTCGGTACCAATGTCTAGTCTTCCGCAATTCAGCGTAATTAACTAAAAAAAGATCGCTGATGCAGTACCCACATCATTCATGGACCTCTAGCAGGCTGCCCAACTAGTACCTACATGAACATTCTACTTAACTAAAAATCCCATTTCAATTAAAGAAAGGCACTCCTGGTTCTATCCTGAAGAAGTTCCATTATTTCTTATGTACCTCCACTGATATTCAGATTTTGTTTATAATTTTTGTTTTAATTAGACAGAGATATCCTTCCCTTTTGCATCGCCTACCTATTCCATTTCCTATCATTACAACTAACATTCAAAATAGCATCCAGCCTCCCCATCTTGGGATGATCAGATAACGATGATGTAATGGTTCCTCCATAAAAAATTAAGTACAGGTGAAACTAGAGAAAGGACCTCTAAGACATCCTTTTAATTTGTCCTGCTCTTCCGATGGCGTTCTCTTACAAGGAAGGTATCCCAGGTCGATCTCTCCGATTTCATTTCCTTTATAATATGTTATAGTAGACTAATAACTAAGCGGCACGAATTTTTTTTTTATCTGCCATTAAACACTTTAAGGGGGTGTAGCCACCATCCAAAGTATAAAGCATGTCAAGGGGCGATTTGGCAGTATCACCCACAAGAACATAATATTTTTTAACCAATCCACCTGGAAAAGCTTTCTCATAACAAGAAATGAAAAATATAATTTTCTCAATTAAAACAAAATTAAGGGGTGACTCCTCACAGGTCTTACTTTGGATGATGGTTTCACCCCCTTAAAGTGTTTAATGGCAGATTAAAAAAAAATACGTGTCGCTTAGTTTTTAGTCTACTATAACGTATTATAAAAGAAATCAAATTGGAGAGATCGACCTGAGATACCTTCCTTGTCAGAATGTTTCGGTGAATGCATCCGACCACCGAGTAACTCGGTAACGAGTTCTCCCCGCGGCGAGCCGAATGACAGGAGTGACAGTGACGTTGGTAAGAAACTGTTTAATGGCAGATTAAAAAAAAAATACGTACCACTTAGTTTATAGTCTACTATAACATATTAGAAATTAAATGAAATCGGAGAGATCGACCTGAGATACCTTCCTTGTCAGAATATTTCGGTGAATGCATCCCACCACCGAGTAACTCGGTAACGAGTTCTCCCCGCGGCGAGCCGAATGACAAGAGTGACAGTGACGTTGGTAAGAAAGTGTATAATGGCAGATAAGAAAAAATATGTGTCGCTTAGTTTTTAATCTACTATTACATATTATAAAAGAAATGAAATCGGAGAGATCGACCTAGGATACCTTCCATGTCGGTGAATGCATCCAACCACCGAGTAACTCGGGAACGAGTTCCCCCCGCGGCGAGCCGAATGACAGGAGTGACAGTGACGTTGGTAAGAAAGGTCGGCCATTATGGAGAACACCGATAACCGCGCGCCATTGCGGGCGTTATCACGGAATTACCGTCTACGTCGGCACGTTGCATTCGGGGGTAGTTGTCGACGAGGGGCCCGTTGAAATTGTTCTGGAGAAATTCATCGGACGAGCGCTCTCTCGAGGATTATCAGTCAGCTGATACGCAAAGTCGCTGTTTCACATCGGATCGAAAACGCGCGCCTTTACTCGACGGTTGTAGGGTTCATGAAGGCAAGCACCAAGATTTGCGATGTATTTCCTGGCCAACGCTCGTGAAAAGTGGAGGCCACCGGTGGTTTTTTGTTTCCATCCTGCGGATTTTTTTTCAGATTTATTATTATTATTATTATTATTATTATTAAAACCGTTGGCGCTCCGTGATTTTTTTTTGTTCGCTACCATGACGCGGATGCGTCAAAGTAAATGCTGGGAGGGCTGAAAAGTTGCTCATGGTTGGATGGATAATGAGTTAGTAAGGGCGGTGTAAAGTGCGTTCGTTATTTCAGGTAATTAATCGCTCTTGGCATTTATTTTTCATTTTGTCACGGTAATATACGATGTTATCGATGTCCCGTAGAGCGAAGCGAAATTGTTATCGTAGCGAATTATAGCGCTAGTCTAGAGGGTGAAAAATTCGACTGGTAAGGTAAAGTAATTGGTACGATAGTTGGACATTTCTTGCAGCGATAAATTACGCTCCCTGTGCGGCAGCTTGCTGAATCATATGCTAATTTGAAGGCGACAAGAATGAGCAAACGTTATCGCCCCATGCAGAGTGGAGGATTTATTGTTCGATCAAATTTTGTATTCACGATAAGCTAATTCAACGGTAACAGATAAATATTGTTTCGAACTAGCGAACCGCGTTCCCATGGGAGCATTAACTTCTCATTTTACGGTGTACAGCTTAATATCAATTTTCGAATCAATGAACACGCTTACCCCTGTAATAACAATACGTGGGACCGAATTGCCTATTTTTAACATGTTTAGTATATCAACATTTCTTCGAGAAAGATGCTGAAAATTGTGGAAAGTTGTTTTCTGTATTTCTAGCTCATTACCCGTGAATTTATAACGAACGACGGTGTATGCTGCACTCCGTTCTTAATTATCAGGAATAACTTCTCGCCAGGCCAGCGATAGGGTGCGATACGTTCTCAATCGCTATCAGCCTCCACCTCCGAGTCGGCCTTTTAATTCGCCCCCACCCCTATTAAATCTCGCAATTTCAGCCCTTCCGTACTTCGGGGTGAGCTTGAACCGGTGCGGAAAGTCTCCGGAAGAAAAACCACCTCGATGACAGGATCGTTAAGGCGGAACCTTAATTACCGCGTAAACTCCTTCGAGGGCTTCTCGATAAGGTCGAAGCGGCGAACTCCTGGGCTCTCGTTATTTATGCAGAGTGAAATATGGCCGGTTCGGGGCTCCCGACTGGCCGGAAAAAGGAGGAAGATAGGCGGGGACGTAACTCCTACCGAATGCCCTTCGGGAACTCCGAGGAGGCGAAATTCTAACCTCGCGCCGAACCTTGCTGTACATTTCCCGAAAGCTAACCTCCTCTTTTACCGCTCTTTTCCCCAGAAGGTAATCGATTGCTCCGAAGAAATTGCCCGGTGGTGGCTGAACGATTAACCGAACTCAAATTGCCTTCCGCTATATTCTTACGTATGCAATAATAAGGACCCGAAGTACCCACTTAGAGATTCGACTGACTCGGAAAATTAATGAATTGGCCTGATCATCTCAGTTTCGATTTTAAAATTGCGGAATGACCGAAGAACCTCAAATGTTCGGAAATGGTATTAATCAAACTTATATCCCTTCTCGGAATATAGTTTATATTGCATGAAGGACTTGAATCGAATAAGACCTGATTTAATTAACTAATGAAGCGTTGGTGGATAAACTGATTTTCCTCTCGCGAATTTTCTGGAACTGGTTTGCTTTTGCCGCATCGTACATTTTTACGTATTACTCGATGTATTCATCCCACCAAGGCACAAAGTTGAAACCAAAATTTTGTTAGTATCCCACGGCAATCTACCTATGACAGTTTACAGCATGGGAGAACCACCTATATTTTAAAAGTTAAAATCGTTTTTTACCATTTTTGAGAAGAAGAATAAACCTCTCGGCAAATGCGCCCCACGCAATGGAACACCCAATTTGACTTATAAGGAAGGTATCCCAGGTTGATCTCTCCGATTTGATTTCTTTTATAATATGTTATAGTAGACTAAAAACTAAGCCACACGTTTTTTTTTATCTGCCGTTTAACACTTTAAGGGGGTGATACCACCATCGAAAGTAAGGCCTGTGAGGGGTGGCTCACCCCTTAATTTTTTTTTTTTTAATTGAGAAAATTATATTTTTCATTTCTCGTCATGAGAAAGCTTTTCCAGGTGGATTGGTTAAAAAATATTATGTTCTTGTGGGTGAAACTGCCAAATCCCCCCTAGACATGCCTTACTTTGGATGGTGGTTTCACCCCCTTAAAGCGTTTAATGGCAGATATAAAAAATACGTATCGCTTAGTTTTTAGTCTACTATAACATATTATAAAAGAAATGAAATCGGAGAGATCGACCTGGGATACCTTCTTTGTTAGTAGGTTTAACTGGCGTAATAATGACAGGAACTAATGTGTTAGGGTGAATAAAGAAAGGTAAATGGAGAATGGCTATAAAGACGCGGAGAAAGGAGGAAACCTCTTCCTTTGTTTCCTTAAAAGCGAGAAAGAGAATTAGTGGCAGTGACTCCTTGGCTTTTGAGGTCACCGATGCAAAGATTGACGGTTTGAAACAAGACCAAACCGATGCAGTTATTTTATTATTCGTTTCTGCAAATGGAATTTATTTAAAATAATTCGACATGAGTACCGAGACTCGAGGACACGCAGGGACTTCGTATCTTGCAAAATGGCGCGGGTTTTTCGGCGAAACGTGATTTCGTCGCGAGCCGGTTCGTCGTTTTTACAGAGAGAGTCGTCATTTAGTTATTAATTTTACAGCGCCGATTGTAACTCTCGCATCTGGTCGAATTTAGCTAAAACGTCCGTCAGCGGTGCGGCTTAATTGGTTAGAGATAAAAATTGTGGAAAATTCTTCCACCTTCGTGGCAGAGCCGTATGGGCGAACGCGGAATGGATTTTATTTAGTAAACGAAAATCATAAAATTCACGTTCCTCCCGCTCCTGAAACGATGTAGGAATTTAAGCCATTAAAATAATATGTAATCCGCTGCTTACGTTCCATGAGCGAGCGTTTAAATCAGGAATTTAAAGTGGTGTAGAAAATGTTGTTCGGTCTGAAATTGAAATATTCAACGCGAAATGCCTCGCTTAAATCCTGATAACTGTTATCTTTTCATAAAAACATGTCCATAAATGATACATCGTTATACATCGTCGCACCTGACTTTACCATCCATGCAAATATGGACCAGAAAATATTATTTCTTTAAACAATAACAATGACTTTTCGTTGAAATTATCCAAACAAAAATTCTGCAAACATTTTATTTCTATCATAATATTACTCTCTACCAGTAACATACTATCTCTGGGGATAAATTTCATTATGCACCCAAAACAACGAAGTTATTATTGTCTTAAATGAATCCAAACCCCTCTGCATTTTCTAAGACAAATGTCATATCATACTAAATCCTAAAACCAACCCCTCAATATATACCTATTTATACCACAAATTGAACAATTTATTACGTTCAATTATACTCTCCTTAGTAATATTGCAAGAATAATACCGACCTAAAACCAGTCGGCAGTCGCACCTCGCCGTCTTTCATTTTCCGTTTCGTCGGGCACACTTCCGGCCATCCGGCAGAGAAGAATCTGTCATCCCTCCCCTCCCCCGGGTGAGGGGGGGAGGGAAATATGGATATAGGCAATTAAAATTAAGGGTCGATTTACGAGGGAGTGACCGTGGCGCCGCGGTCGCCATTAAGAAGGCTTTTCGCCAGTTCGAACTTATTTTCCGCGGCAAGTTGCCGGGATCGGACGGAAGGGGTTGCGCCGGCGGAAGTAGGAAATAAAAGGGAATCCGCCAAGATTTATGGTGAAGGGATGAGGAGACGTTATAGCCCCATTCGCAAACTATTGTTTTCAAAAAGCGCTTCCCCGCGGACGAGGGTGGACTCGCCGATGGGCTGGCCGCCATCCGGGGGACGCCGTTTGACGCCGACGTGCGGACGTCACCATCGAAAACCGTTCTGGATGGGCCACCGACTTTGTCATCTCGAGGATCCGGCAGACCCTTGTGTTATTTCGCTTCCGTTTTTATCAGCGAGCTCGCTCCCAGGGGATGCTCGTTCGAAAGTGGGGAAGAAGACCCAGGAGAGGGCGATACGCCGACGATGCTGGAAAATTAGAACGCGTCGCAGGCATTAAGTCCCCTTGTCGTCGTCATCTGGCCAGACTTGGGCAGCGTATTCATTTCAGTTCTACGTAATGTGCAATGGGTATAAATTAGGCATTAACCTGCGGAAGAGAAGCCGCATCGAAGTACTTCCTTTGAAGACAGTTTTACGATCAGACTTGCCAACGTTTACGTATTATTTCCCCTCACTAACGAGGAAGGTATCCCAGGTCGATCTCTCTGATTTCATTTCTTTTATAATATGGTATAGTAGACTAAAAACTAAGCGACACGTATTTTTTTTTTATCTGCCATTAAACAGTTTAAGGGGGTGAAACCACCATCCAAATTAAGGCACGTCAAGGGCCGATTTGACAGTTTCACCAACAAGAACATAATACTTTTAACCAATCCACCTGGAAAAGCTTTCTCATAACAAGAAATGAAAAATATAATTTTCTCAATTAAAACAAAATTAAGGGGTGAGCCACCCCTCACAGGCCTTACTATGGATGGTGGTTTCACGCCCTTAAAGTGTGTAATGGCAGATAAAAAAAAATACGTGTCGCTTAGTTTTTAGTCTACTACAACATATTATAAAAGAAATGAAATCGGATAGACCGACCTGGGATACCTTCCTTGTAAATCTCCTCGGTGTCATCTGGCCGGACCTGGGGATCATATTCATTTTTAGTTCAATTCCATGTAATATATAGTTACACGGTATAAGATACAAACCTAGGGAAAGAAGCCGGATTGATGTACATTCCTTTGGAAGGATAGTTTTATGAATCAGACGTTTATAAATTAATTCCCCTTGTTAATGCAAGCTGAATTTTGGAGATCATTTTTTCCAGAGTAATATGGACGAAATTGTAAGTGTCGCTTGAAACGATGATCGCCCAGGGCGAGACTATTGAGGGTATATTGGAATAGAGCTCGAAGCTTCGCACGATCCTGTCCGTAATATACTTCTCAGTCTAGCCGATGTTTATCGCGCCTCTCGCGTCCTTACGATATCGTTAACGTTAACTCCTTTCGGGAAGACCGGTCATCCGCCGTTTTACATCTCGGCGGATGGTTATTGCGTTATTATCCGAATCCCTATTGGCCGACCGCGGATTCAGGGACGTCGATGTCCTCGCGTCCGAACGAAAGTCCGGCCCTCGACAAATCCGGAGATCGCTAAACTGCGAGAAGAGCTTTGTCTTGCGGACCAGAGCTTCTGGCAAACGCGACTGCGAGGTGTTATGGCGGAAAGGGACGAGGAATAACGTTTGGTCCGCACGTATCCAGAATCTACGAAATACCTTCGGAGGGTCGAACTCTGAAATGGCCGAGAATTCGGACTTAAGCGAGTGGAAACTTCGTGTCCGACGTAAAGGGTCACGGTCCGAAAGGAACCCGTTCAGGATCGGTTTGAAGAATATCGAAGGTGTAAGTTTGTTCCTCATAATATAATACACGATCTTGTTATCAATAAAATAAATTGTAAAATAAGTAACAAAGAGAGTAGTAGGAGTGATTACTGTTTTTACTCCCTATGCGACGCGATGGTGATCAGGTCGCCCCACGAAATTCATTCCAGCCAAGAAATTAGCCGAAGATGAAGCCTCGCAGAACGTCGTGAAAATGACATTTGACATCTTTTTATACGATGCAAATCTAGTTTTCCCCCAGGATTACATCCCGGGCATAGAAAACACATTACATAGGGATTGGCTGGAAACAGCATCGTCAGAGCCCTTCGAGATGGAGCAGTTCCATTGTTCTTTGGGGCTAATCGCTTTCCTCCACCCCTGCGTCTCGTCAATGGGATGAATCGATCAGTGGGGTGTCCAACCTACATGATTAATTTTCTTTCTACCTCGACGCATTAGGTATAACAGTTGGCTTCCTCTGTTGGAGGGTCGTCCGAATTGCTGGCTCGAGGGCAGATAAGGAAAGAAAATCCACCTCGGCGGAGATGGAAGTTACGTTCGTCCTCCTTAAATGCATTTCATACGACACCCATTGTTCCCCCTCGTCTTCACGAGGAACCCTGGAACGGTTCCCCCAAAGTGTTCCCCGGAGATGACGGAAGCAGATTTTGGACAGAGTGCTCAAAAATCGATATTCACCGCTCGCTGTTTTATTCACTCGTCGCTTCTCGTGCTCCCGCAATTTTTTATCGACTCTTCCAATTACCTCCCGATTATAAACTGTTCGATTTCCCGCGAGCCAGTTTCATAAATATTCATGCGGTGATAGAATGTCGCCGTAATAGGTGGTCCGTGAAGTTCATGTATCAACCTTGGAACCAAAGTTGCCTAGGGTCGTTACAGTGGTGGAGATAATTTAATTTGAGGTCAGTGTTACATATAAGTTCCAAAGCATAATTATCTACCCACCCATTACGCGTGTATAACAAAACCGACCTATCGCATTCCCTAATAAGAATATGAAAATGAACGAAGGCTCCCTCGACCATCTAATAAACCCTTAAACGGATATTAAATCATTTTGACCCAATGTTGTCGTATCATAAATCTGCACTTTGCATACGCATTCTAACACTTCACCATAATCTCCCTTAAATCGTTGCAATTGATAACAGTCGAGAAGAAAAAAAATATGAATCCGGTTTTTAAAGCGAGACGTTTAAATTTTGCTGTATACATTTATGATGTGATGACGTCCAAATGACCCAATTTCCGTCAAAGGATTAAATGAATCACCCCCTAAAATGCATGCAAATCTCTGTAGACCATTTCTCAAAGTCTTGTTCGTTATTCTTCTATCAAAGATAGAAACTCAGCGATTCAGAAGCAACAGGAGCCTTCTCGTGGCATTGACTTTCGATCACCGGCATCAAAGGGGTCCACGACGAGGATAATGACATCTCAATCAGCCTTGAGGATGAAATAAAGTGTTTTTTTTCTCTGGGTGGAGACTAAGACGCGGAATAGCAAAAGATAGGAGCTAATAGGCGATGAACTCTTGGATGGCGAGAAAATGGGATAGGCAGATGCGAGATGGGGTAGGGGGTAAGGGGAGGAGATAGAAATGGACGGGCTGAGAGGAGCGACCGTTTTGCGTGCCGCCGAGCCACTGTTTCCAATTAACTCTATTGTACAACAAAAACAGCTTCATTAGTAGAGGACAATGCAATTAAGGGGCAGCCGGGGGGTAAACGCGGATCGCGCCACAGAGGGATGAGAAGCTAGTCTGAGGAGCATCCGTCCTTTCCGTGGTATCGATCAGCCGTGGGGAAACGAGAGATCGAGTCTCTTCGAGTACTCTTGCAATTTTAAATGAACTCCTCCACCCTTCGTCAACTACTCTCTACCATTCGTTAATTCCTCTTCGAATTAGCTCCATAACTATTTACGCCCTACCACGGACTGGCTTTAATCAGTCTCCGAATTCGACGTTCGTGTTTCGACTTTGACATCGATGTTGACCTCGATCTACCTCGGATTGACGGTTTAGTTTGAGAATCAACGCGAATGATTAATTAACATTAGGGCGTAACCGGTAAATTGCTTTGAAAAGTTGTACCCGGATTTCGGGCTTGATTTTCCTGAGTTTGGATACGTCCATCTGGTACTCGACCAAAGGATGGTAATTAGGAATTGGTACTGTGAAACGGGACTTTCATAACCATGATGCATCCATTAATCTCAATATATAGCTCGTATTAAGGTATTCTTGTCAGGAAGAAGACATGATTTTCGTGCAGAAGAATGAAATGTAAAGTGCTTCAGGTTGCAGTAATAAGTAGTTTTATTTTATTTTTATTTAAATTCTACTGGATTAGAGGTAGCGTTTGATGTATAATTTCGAAGGAAGTCTAGGGGAGACAGCAGGAAAATTCTATTTTCAAATATGCCGAAGAGTGGAGATTAGGAAGTCTGGGCAGCATCCGTTCTTTCCCGCGGTATCGACCTGCTCAACGAAACAAGCGCATTTCTTGGAATACTCTTGCAAGTTTAAAGAGACTTTACAGCCTTCCGCAATTACCTTTGAAATAGCGTTCACGAAATTTACTTTGAAAGATAATATTTCTACTCGTCGAGACAGCTGAAATTGTACTGACTATAATTTTCCCGCATTTCTCCGGCAAGAAAGGACCTTTATATCCGCACCACAAATGAAATGAATAATTACCAATAATTTATTCTCGGAATATTCACTGTAAATTCCCGGGTACTATTCGGGATATTTAATTTCATTGAATATATATGTATATGGAAAAAGGATGAATTTATCTTCGACCGTATTTAAGGAATGCCGTACCTAGAGGAGCAACCGTCCTTGCGTGGTATCGATCAGCTGGGAAATGAGCGCACCTTTTCAAGTGCTCTTGCAATTTTAAGTTGGTTCCCCAACCTTCGAAAACTACCTCCCATATAACATTTCTCCCTTTTCCCTCAAAGTGAATTCAGGAATATTCGCGAAATGCCATCGCACTGCCGTTAGTGACCTGGAAATTAGTCGCCAGTTGCCGACTCTTGAATTTGATCACTGTTTCGTTAATTTCTAAATGATTAAATCATTAGAAACTTAGGCAATTGTTTTCAATCACAGCTTCACGTCCTTAATTATAAACATAAAACATATGAATAGATATTACTTGCCACGAAAAAATATTTAATCGACTCTTTTTTCACTAGCGATTATCTAAGGGGATCAAACATATTTCTAGCGTTAATTAGCTTGTTCAATTATATCAAGTACTTTTCTACGTAACTCTTACAACTTCGTTCTAGGAAGAGTGTCGCAAATATTCAAAGGACATCGGGATTAGCTCGAAGATGAATCATTCAACTACTGGCCTCCGGCCTATTGTCAAACTTTGTTATCAGATAGGAGGGGTAGGACAATTAGATTTCGCAGTTATTTTCGAACGAACGAAAGGATTTCGGTTTGAAGCTTTATTATCAACAATATCCGCCCTGAATTCTAATCGAAGAATGCATTTAACGTTTAATTTCTTCGAGAGCGTACCTGAAAGAAATGGATACGTCTATTTTAAAACCACGATCTCGTCCTTTAATATTTCAGACGCCACGTTCTTTACCTAATAAAGCCAAAAATACAAAAGTATATTAAAATGCGTGGAACTGTAATATATTTAGATGCAATAACGTCGATCGATAAGGAAATATAAATAACTTGAACGGACCATGAAACTTGAATGGCACTACAAGAAACTCTGTGGTACTTCCGGAGTCTAACTTTTGCCTTTAACTTCCCAATCTTGTTAATCAAAACTTAACTTACTTGCGTCTTTCTAGTCTTCATTTCTTTGCCCGATTGCAACGTGTATCCCAAAAGGACCAGTTTCGAGTCAGTCTGTCGCACATTCGGCGGTCGGGTTTAACGGGGAGTGAAATTTGGAGAAGAAGCGGTCAAACAGAACGGAAGCTGCGCCGCTTTCGGCTTTTTCCATTTTCCCGGTTCTCCTCGTTCTTTCGCTCCAACATCCGCAAGCAGTGATCCGTTAATCGCGAAGCTGTAGGTTTTAGCTGGCGTCCAATCACTTTGCCAAGCGCCGAAAAAAGTGACGCTTAACTGGTGTGACTACTCCTCGGGGATTTACGGAACGTGCACAGTAGACCAGGGGCAGATCTTACAGGGATGGATGAAAGCTTGGATATTAAATTTCCCCAATTTTTCATCGCGTTTTCGTCCTTGTCAACGAGCACCGCGTCCTTTTAAAGGGATCACCAGGACGCGCGGAGTAGAATTTGGAAATAGAGCGACAAAATTCAACGAACCTGGCGTCTCTTTACGTCCTTTCGGTCCAGCAGCTGCGAGTAGTGATCCGTAAAGGGTGAAGCACACTTACCCGGCCCGATCGGTCCGGAAAAATCCGCGAGCGGAATCGGATGAGCGCACTTTCCGGGTTGAATCGGTCCGGACCAGAAATTCCACCTGATACCTACGCCATACATCGGGTATTGATGTATATGCTTAACCGAAAACGTCATTTCCCTTTATAATCGTGATTTATTCCCGATCTATCGTGCCGATCAGACCGTATACTCGAAATAATAATTATCATCAGGTTTTCAGCCTGTGCGGGAAAAAGCTAAAGTGGGAAAACGCCGGACGCCAATCGGAATCGGACCGATGTTCACTTCTTCGGTATTTTCCCGATAAAAGTGGGCTTCGTCCTTAAAACTCGGTCGGAGTTTTCCTTGGATGTTCAGTCGTTTTGTCATTCCCGAAGAGAACGGACGTGGCGGGGGAGGGGGAAGCGATAATAACGCAAAGTTTTCGGAAGCTCCGGGGGGCCCCTGGGGAGAAGACGCCGGGATCTCGCCGAGGGCTCCCGGCGGTCAAAAGACGAAAGCAGCTTCGGGAAGCACGGCCAAGCGTGGAAAACAGTCGCAGGAAAGGAAGAACGGAAACAGTTGCGAAACTGCCGCAATTCTTCCCAACTGCCGCCACCGAAGTCGCCGCCTTGAGCGAGTCCACGTCCTCCCGGATGCCAGCGTCACTTTTCCGCCCCTACCACTACCGGCTATTAGTCGGGCTTTATCATCCGATAACGGACGAATCAAATCCGCTCGACCACGGGAACAGGTACCGAGAGTATGCCCGAAATACCTGGGGAAACAACGCACGTTGCATTATGCGGAACGTTCGAAGCATTACCAAAGCGTTGCCGCCAGAAATACGCGAGCCTAGACGGAATTTTCAAAGAATTCCGACCTTGATGGACCCTTTCTCAGGAATGGCAAAAGTTATTCTCCACGTGAGAACAATTCATATCAATTAGGGGAAAGTTGCTTAAATTGTGCCGCCTCCTAAATTGGGCCACTGCAGTAAAATGTACAGGTCCTAGCACTATCTACCCCGGAAGAAAGTTATCGTTACAGATGTTCTTTTGTTTCCCTGACGCTAATTCATACGGCTTGAAAAATAAAATAGTTACGCTTGTTTTGAAAAATCCAACCCGCAAATTTAAAGTTTCATGTACTTGCCGTTATCCATGAAGAACAATTTCCAACAGGCAATGGAAGACACGATGGGCTGTGTTAAATGCAGTTTGGGTGCACGATCAACGTGCAAATATTTCTAAGAAAGCAAAACGCTACGGTTGCGATCATTGTTCTTCGGTCGAATAGTGGCCCAATTTAGGAATCTGCAGGTTCAATTTCGAAGACCGGATTCGCCGACAATCACGGTGTAAAAAATTGCTCACTGATTCTCTGAAGGAATTGCGAGCTTAGGTCGAATTTCGTCTTTTGGATGGCGAAGGAACTTACTCATGTATTGGTACAAATGAAATCCTCTCGGACCTCAATTGTGCTACATAGTAAATTCAAGTACCAAATATATCTGCAGAATAGGAGAAACTTTGAGCATTGCATTACGTCGAGTGGTCGGAGTATCGGAATCTGGCCAGGTTTATCGATTTTATCGAGCTCTTTTTAGAAGGCAAGATATAAGGCGATCCTTGATTTAATACCTTATGTCTTGATCTTTTAATCACTCTTGGTCAGAAGTTTTGTCAAGGGATTACAATCAATTTCTTGTCTTAAGGATATAATTGACGATACAGTTTTGTGCGGAAGCCACGAATTTCTGCTACCATATGTTGAATCGCACTTTTCTGTAATAATTCCTGTCCTTAGTCAGCTGATGAAGCCGTGTTTCAGCATTTAACACTAAACTACAGGTGTACGGTCGTGATAAACTGGTACATATGCTTCGCACATTCCGTTAACCGAGTTGCCACGAAGGTAAATTCCCGTCAGATCTAATCGTAACGAGACATATTCCAAGTGTTTCTCGTTCATCCCAGTGAAGCTCATATCCGCGCGATTGTCTCCTCGCAAACGCACCGAGGAATTTTAATTTGTCCCCGCAATAGCGAACTACTGTCTCTCAATAATTACGAGAGATATTTCGAAGCGATAGTACACGAGTGAACGGTTAACCCGTGCTTGCCAAAACCCGGACGGCAGTATTAGCAATTCCCGAAGAGACTTTATCGGCTGCTAATAGAGGAATAAAAGCCAGTGGACCGACTCGATCGCGCAGTTTCATGGGGACCAGGACATAGCGTCGAGGGAATTGCCGGGAAAACTTCGGACATTGCATTATGCCGAACGACCGAGGTATCGTCGAGGGAATGCGGCCTCGCTCGCGCGAATCTGGCAGACCTGGCCGATTTTAGCCCTCTCTTTTTGGAAAAGAGGCGGGATACGGTCGTTACCTCAAGATTCGATGAACTACGGCTCCTAGAATTGTTCGGAGTTCGCCCGATCGAAGAGATCGGGTCTGCGGTCACGTTATATGAGGCATGTTCTGCCCGGCTAGTTTGTCGGGCAGTTGTTGTATGAATCCCGATTGTTTTTGCAAGTAGATTTGCAAAATGGGATATTCATACAACTGCTCACTTGAAGAAGGAAGGTATCCGAATGAAGAGTGAAACTGTCGCGAACGAAACAACTTAATTTTACTATAATATTAAATAGACGAATGACTTATTGAATTTTGTCAGCTCTTCATGCGTGAATAACGATAACTGTTGCAGAGATGATGGTGAAGGCTGACGAGAGACGTTGAACTATCGAGAGACAGAGACTGACTGATTTACAGAAAAAATACAGAATTCCTCCTCCGGTCGCATTACATTTTTTGAGGAGATGGTAGCATATTTCTTGCATAGCAATTGGCTGAGTGATTTTAAGAAGGGCGGTTAACATCGAATAGTCAACCTCGTAATTGGTCGGTAGCTGTCCTATACGGTTGGGTGAAAACGGAAAATTTCTAGTTGCTGTGCAGATGGAAAACCATGCTGTATGCCCGTGTGCATGTTGCGCGCACGTGTAAGCGGTAAAGTTAAAAAAGGTATGACGGTAAAGAATAGGGACGGTCAACCCGAGAAAATTCTAAAGAACCCTAAACCTTCGCGATGGGACGGACGGGGCAATATAGTCGTATCGTAGAAAACTAAAATTTAAGAACCGATTTCGGAGTCAGGAAATTGCTAAATAGGTAAATGGCCCGATGGGCCCAAGCAGGCAGTAAGTCCCTTTCTGGGAATTTGTCTGACATTTCAAAGTCCGCGATGAATTTACATACATGAGTGTCGCGCACGGAACAAGGCATTTTCTACGTGTAGGATCAAATTTCAAGTGTCAGGATTAACATGAACGGTTGATTAATTAATAAAAATCAATATAAAGAAATTGAATACATTGAAGAGTACGTCTTAAATATCTCAGAAAAAGGGATTTGATTTTCCCTCCGACTTTACTCGAGCTCTCCTCAGTCAGAACTAACTCCCATTCGATCGTTCTCATCCAGCCTCACTCTAATTTCTTTCTCTCTAAATTCATATTCCTCACTCTCTCATTCCCACCCTCATCGATACATTTCTTTGTGCGTCAAAATTCTCACTCACTGAGTCATACGCCCGCTCGCACTTCACGAACTCTCAACCACGCATAAACGGTATCACCTATCGAGCTGTCATTTAACCTAAATACTTCTCACTTCACCCCACAATCATACAAACATTACATTTCACTCTAACTTCTATTTGGTCTTATTATTAATCTTTATTGCCTTATTGGCGACACAACTATTCGTATAGCTAAACGTTTTCATCTTTTTTTATTCTATTAACTTTATTGGACCGCACAGGGCACTGACACTACATACGTTTCCGAATTCGTGATTTTGTCAGCCACGGAAACGCAGGGATTTGGGAGCGTTGACTGTCATTGACGATTGGTGATTGAATTTCATCCAAACTGTTGAAGGAAAGAAATCTTAGTCTTTTAGGCTTTGATCTCATTTCCAGGTCAACCTACGATCATTTTTCCCAATATTGTATATAGGTATAAGTATGAAATGAACTCTTATCTGTGTAACATCCTGAACTTTGCGTGTCGGGTTTTGGTGTTAAACAAATATTTTCTTTTATATTGGCGCATTCTTTGCTGGAAATTGCTAAATTCTTCAATTTTCTCTCGACTTTCCTAGCTAGTGACCATCTGTGGCTGTTAGTGGAAATGCGAAAAAGTTGCTACCTCGTCTGCTTTTCGTGAACGGGATTTGGAGAGAGCTATTAAGCCATATTGTCGGATCTTATATTCCTTATGATTAGTCCAATCGGGATGAATAGGCCTCAATCCGTACAACACAATGGCTCGCTATATTGGACGACTGATTCAGAAGGGGGCCATGACAAAAAGTTCATCGGTGATAAGGCATCCATCGCTGTTCTTCGCTTTCTTCTGATGGTGACGCTTTACCTTGGCCACCTGTTATTCCCTCGGTAATTGGTTATCAACGTTCCCTTCCCTTCCCGACGTCTCTTTTCACTTGGAATATCGATACATTCTTATGTATTCCAAGAATTCTTCGTGAAAAAATCTGTATATAATTCGCAAATTAACGTAACAATTGTCATGACTTCGAAATTACTCGATTACAAAATCAATAACGTACAGATATCAGGTTCTATTCCTCAAATACTTCGTTCCAGATTTACAAGAAGAGGTACAATCTCTAAAAAATTGTCTATATTTCCGTTGATCCTATCAACACATTCAACTCTCTTTCAACGCGGTTAATTCGTTCCGCGTTGTATTAAAACCGTGGTAAGTAAAACTTAGAAGTAGTCGCGGTATATGAGGATTGCCTAGGTTTATTAAATCCTGCCGTATGGAAACGGTGATTTCAGAGCGCCGTGTTATAAGAGGGTTGGGAGTCCTTCCTAAATTCATCCTCCCGCTTCCGCAGATCGTTCGTCTCCCTTTAATTTAACGTTCGAGTTAGCTCGTTGAAATTCCTGGTGATTTCAAAGCAGCTTAGTTTCAGCGAGGTACCAGGATGCACACGAGCTAGGACACCTTGGATATATTCCATTTATTTTGGAAAAATATGAAACCCTGGAGGTCCCTAACGCGGAAGTTAAAGTTCTGGAGCGGCGCACCTGGCTGATCCTGCAGGGACCTCCGGGACCTCTTCGGGGCCTCCGAGAGACACGTCGGTTGAATCGGCAAGAGAGACGAGGGTTTAGGTTCGAGGATAGTCGAAGGCTAGGAGAAAACACCCGTATAAATCGGGTTACGGTTTGCTCGCGTTTCCTTATTGGCTGAACCGTTCCTGCCCACGAATGGAGTTTGACACGTCTAACGTCCTTTCAACCCTTCTCTTTCAATCCCTCTTGAAATCGCATTTCACCCGATGAAAGATCTATAACCTTCCTCCCTTTACGGGATAATGAACATATAGATAATTAAGAACATAATTTAATACCTTCACTCATGATGGGATGGACGCATTCAACCACACCTTCCCACGCATTAATACATGGAGGATAATTTCTAATTTAAATGAATTTTTTATTAATATTTCATTAAACATTTTCGGTTGAATTAAATAAAATATTTCTTTTAATATTCTATTTAACATTTGTACATCTATATTCAACGGCAGTGGCGGATTTACCCATTGCTCATTTTTAAATGTACACTATCGATTGTATTACTATTTGCATTTTTTTGTTAGATGTCATTGTTTATTTTTAGTCCTTTAGTTAATCCGTCGGAATTTTGAGATACGCATTGATCGGTTCTACTCACAGACAAAAGTTTTTCAGATTGATTATCAACTAATTATTCGTAATGCAGCATTTCGATAAGTTCAGTGTTCACATTAGAGCTAAGCGTTATTTTTGAGATTCATGGACCACGGGAAATGCGGATGTACCATCCAATGCATACATGCATTTGTCCGTATTCCACTTTAGACTGTCAAAGATCGGAGGCCATAATCCGTAACAAGCCCTAATAGCGAAATGGTCGTAATTAGCTGATTGGTTAATGACAAGGGTCCGACCGCGTATTCCTCTCTGATTCGGTGCCTTGTTGCATCCGAATGCACATATGCATTGGATCCGAATCCATATGCTCTCTGCAAGGTATATTAGGATTAAAGAGAATTCCTAAATGCTGTACTTCCGCGTATTTGCGAATCATTTACTTATCGCACATGCAACATTGAAATTCACCTATTAATATCCACGAAAAAAAGAATTCATCATAAAAGTAGATTAGAAATAAGTTAATACAAATATACTCCTCGTGTCCATTAGAATCCATCTTAATTCCATTAAATAGATAATTGGCAAACGTATTTTCTGGGCATTCATTTCCTTGACATACAAAATTGAAATTCGTTATTGATCATTCAAAAAAAGGATTCTTTGCAGAATAGCGTTAAGAACAAATGAACACCCGCGTATTCGGAATTTTAAATGAAATTAAATGGATTTCATTCTGTAGCTGCTGTTATTTTATATTGTTACCCAAGATTGGAATTTACTGTTTAAGAAAAGTCGACAAATTCTCCAACAATACCTTGAGGCATCACGTACAGTTCAATGTGCAATTTACTTCCTTGGCGTACAAAATTGAAATGCATTATTAATCATTAAAAAATAGGATTCTTTGAAAGATAACGTTGAGAACAAGTGGAAATCCGCGTATTCGACAATTTAAATAAGATTAAATGGATTTCATTCTGTAGCTGCTGTTATTATATATTGATACCCAAGATTGAAATGTACTGTTTAAGAAAAATCCACAAATTCTCTAAGAATATCTTGAGGCATCACGTACAGTTCAATGTGCAATTTACTTCCTTGGCATACAAAATTGAAATGCATTATTAATCATTCAAAGATAGGATTCTTTGCAAAATAACGTTAAGAACAAGTGAACACCCGCGTACTCGGCATTTTAAATGAAATTAAATGGATTTCATACTGTAGCTGCTGTTATTTTATATTGTTACCCAAGATTGAAATGTACTGTTTAAGAAAAGTCGACAAATTCTCCGACAATACCTTGAGGCATCACGTAGCGCTCAATGTGCTAACGATCGAATTTGTCGGGAAACTTGCGCGAGGAGAAACCGCAACTTGGAGTTTCATTGTAAACGAGTTGGTCCTACAGAGTTTGGACCGAAAAGGCCAGGGTGCAACGCGATTGGGATTTTGCGGCGGTTCTACGGGGGCACTAACTTTTTGCGCTCCCCGCTCACACCCTGGCTTGGGTTATTGCTAATGAAGCCCTGGGCAGAGAATTTCAAAAGTTGATCCTCGAATCGGTCCCTGAGGAAATCTGTCTTGGGATGCGATACTCGCATAGTTAACAGCCTCGGGCCATGGTGGTTTCCGAGTCTCCCACGGCTTATGATACAGCTCTGTCAACCACCGACAAAGGCTCAGCCCCTTGTCACCGTATCCTCGAGCGAAATAACCTGCCCCTTGATCGAAGCTTCTCATGCATGTTGCCACTTTTTATCCATCGTCTCGGTTTTACGTTATCTTTGGCGACTCTCAAAGAAAATGATTTCCACTAACTAGAATTCATTAATGAGTATCTCCCTATCCGTTTCCTTGTAACATTTTTAAACCTTTAATTTGTTTTACGTTATCTTCGGCGACTCTCAAAGAGAATGATTTCCACTAACTAGAATTCATTAACGACTATCTCCCTATCCGTTTCCTTGTAACATTTTTAAACCTTTAATTTGTTTTACGTTATCTTCAGCGACTCTGAAAGAGAATGATTTCCACTAACTAGAATTCATTAACGAGTATCTCCCTATCCGTTTCCTTGTAAAATTTTTAAACCTTTAATTTGTTTTACGTTATCTTCAGCGACTCTCAAAGAGAATGATTTCCACTAACTAGAATTCATTAACGAGTATCTCCCTATCCGTTTCCATGTAACATTTTTAAACCTTTAATTTCTTTTAAAGTCGGAATGAAAATATTATCGTGAACGCGAAAGCCATGGAAAATATCACGTACCCGGAGATGCGTAAACGCATAATTTTATTTAATAACATCCTGAGCTGGATTATCTCAGGCTCGCTCAACTACAATTGTTTTTCCTTCATCACGTTCAATTTAGAGATTTGCGAATGTCGTCTTTTTCATTGTATTGATTTTAATAAACTGCCAGAAGTTTCACGGCGGTCTTGTTTCAGCGTACATTGTACTCGTGCATTTCAAGTTTTTAATATCCGGAATGTGAAACCCGGAGGTGGTCATTAAAGTCCACTGGATGGGTGGCATCGTACTCTTTAAATTACTGGAGGTTAAAGGTAACGTCACCGGAGGGTAAATAATTCGATGTTCAGTGGAACGGACAAGCACGGTGCGTTCGCGCACGTATGATCTAATGGGGTTTCATGGTTAAGGTTAGATGCGACGTGGAGGACGAGATGGAGGGATGCGTGTAACGTTCTTTGGCAGAAAATACGAAGGTTGGGGTTGCAACCCCCTTCGTTTGGTTCACGTCGTTGCTCGTAATAGAATAATTATTGATTGGCTCGCTCCTTTTAACCGCATTAGTCGTCCTCGCTAGTAACGGATTTAAACGTGCCGATACTTTGAACAAATGTACAGTCACCCGAGACCAAATGTTGACCCAACTTAGAACCTGCAGTTGTAGGCTTTATTTGTTTGTGTTAATTTAGAATGTTTGTGATAATTTAGAAAAGGGTAAACTTCTATAAAATTGAGGTTCTACTTTAGACCTTAAAAGTAGGACGTAATTCCTATTAACTCATACGTAGAAGTTCTAAAATGGGATATAAAGTCTGAAATATTACCAAAAGAGGTCTTAATTATGTTACGCAGGTTCTAAGGTAGGCTAAAATTTCGACTTAGACATAATTCAGTTATGTAAAATTTCATTACTCCAGTTGAAATAAGGGTCAAACTTAAACTCTTGTCAACGACTGTATTAATTTTCAAATCTACAGAACTCTATATGGTTACGCGTTTCAAATAAATAAAAAATATAGATTAACTTCAATAACCGCGGCGTGCATTGTTCAAGGTGAATTCGTTGAAGTTCCTTCTGGAGTATCGTAAGTAATTTATAATCGCACAGTCGCTCAAGTGTAATTGGCAGTTAGGTATATATATATATATTAAGAAACTCGGTAGAGTTTCCCGCCAAATATATATATATATAGAGGCGCGAAACTCAGACCTAGTCATTATCTGCGATGTTCAGCCTGGCGTGTCAAATTGGACAATGAATGTTGTTTTTTGAACCTCTTGAATGAGTAAAGTCAACTTTAACGAGGCCATCGAGAGTGGGCGATTTTTCTGCATTTTTTAAGCTATGAACGAAACCGATTGGTTCATTTAATACAGAAATTATGCATTTATATATATATTCGTACTACCTTCAAAACATCTTCTTCCAAAATTACCCTCTTATCGAGTCAATATCTTTAGTCCCGTTCCTCGCCCTTAGCGGATCTCCAGATCGCGAACCTTCATCTGGCAGCCCCGGAATCGTGACAAATTCTTTAATTAAACGCAGTATTTCTCCCTCGATTCACAGGTGTTGTGAATATCTGTATTTCCCGTGCAGCCGCGTCGCTTTTCCTCGGGTTAGTCGAATTTCTCTTGAACGACAGTCGGGCAGATTAATATCCGGGAAAAGTGAGAGGAAACGCGAGGGATGGCGAAACGTGGATTTAGCGAATAAGGCATTACTCGGAAGACCGGATAGCGTTTCCGAGCAGACGAGGTGCCGACTTCCGAAGTGCAGCTTCGAGTCCCCGGAGCTTTTAACGCTCTTCAATCTCGAAGTGCACGCCGTTGCAGAGGCCACTTGAAAAAGTACCTCGGTGTACCGCGTGTGGGAAGTGCCTGCATTCCCGATCGGACGAAGTGCGCGAGCTGCTTTTCACGAGTTTGTCGCGACTGCTCGTAAAGCAGCAAGCGCGTAAGAAGGAAGTGCATACATACGTTTAAGGAGGGACCGACTTGAGCGAACTACTGGGTGTAAAGTGCTTCCAAGGGAAGCGTCGAATCGCGCGTGAAATTCCTTGCCGAAGTGCTTCGGTTCGGGGGAAAAAAATGATATATCAAACGCGAATCCAAGGGGTGCAAGCTGGATTAACGAGCCGTCTCGGAGGGGTGGAAAATTTGTATTCCGAAACGTTTTACGCATCGTAAGGGACGAATGAACCGTGTAGATGGAAGTTACAGATTTTTAAATGTCGGTACATTACTTCTTAAAGATTTTCTTTATGATTTTTGATTTTAGAAACATTTGCTGGGAATGAATTTCACGTACGCGTCAATTTTCTAATATCTTCGGTTTAAGGTTCTATTCATTTCGGAACTATTTCTGCCCCTCTTATAGTGGTTTAGTTGAGCTACTTACCGAATTTACAGGTCGTCCACTTCACGGGGGCGCCTCTCTTCGTTATGTCTCGTGTTTTCTTTCGTTTTTCTCAGAAATTAACCCTCGGGTCCGAGGAAGGAAGTTTGATTAAACCAGGAGCCTCGTTAAAGGGAAATATTTCTTTCGGTAAATTTGCTTTATCCAATCCCGTGCGTTATCGACGCGTGAATCGAACAAAGGTAAAAGTGGAAATGATTTTTCTCGATGCGCATTGTTGATACGATGGTCAAACGGTAAATATGCACGGGTACGCTTAAATTAACAATTTTTTTGCGATTTATGTGACTGCTGAAGTCGTGTACCATATGTCGATATAAATTGAAGTCAATGGCTTCTCGTGTACGCGGACTGTCATTTTAAATTTATCCAGTGGCTCTAAATAAAGTCTTTTAATAACCGTTTGTACAGAGATTTCGCGAGTGATACTTCGTTAGGAGAATTTACGTTTCTCGGCGAACTTCCCTTCGTCTTTCTCCAGGGTATTCTTTCATTCTTCCCGAAGGGAGAGCCGGAGATCGTCGACTGCGAGTAAACTTCACCCGAGTTAAAACTACTAGTCTCGTCAGCCACGAGACTTTTGGTGTACCTACGAACAACCCTTTATTAAAGACAATCCAGAACTCTGCTTACCCCTGTTCTCGGGTCTGCACGCCCTCCGACTCCAGTGAGAACTTTCGAGTGTTCAAGTTTAGGTCTGCTAACGAAACACTGAAAATATATTGTCATCGATTAACTTAACGCGATGGTCTAAAGTAACAGCCACTTCATTCCATTGCGCCGTTTCTTCGATGATCTTCTCTCGTCTTACAGAAATACAAAATACAGAATATCTCCGATTACAAGTACGGTTCCAACCCATACTTGGTGAGCACTCCATCGATCTTGCAGTAACAAACGCAATATGTAATAATACGTGAACCCTACATTAAAGTAATAACAGATAGTAATAATTATTTGTAGGAATAGTTCATGATACGTCTGCTACTCGGGGTATTCCAGCATGTCTGTAAGTGATTTTGAAAAATCTAAATCTTGTTACTTCAGCAAAAATACTTTCACGGATTTATTTTTTCTCCTGAGTTGATTACCGAACAGAATTTACTCGGAAGGCGTCTCGAAGGAATCGTTAAGGCCGAATCAATGTCGTGCAGGGATACAACCGGTCGATGTTAAGGCGACCTCGAGAGTCGTCGACGTCGACGTCGGGGTTGGGGTCGTAAACTCGGTCTCGGTGGGATTGTACGGACCTTTTGATATGCAAGTCGTGGGGGCGAAGGCGGCAGACTGGAATGCAGTAACCGAAGGGAATAGAGGGTTAGGGTACGGCGAAATTAAGAAATGAGGAGAAGAAATATGTCCTCCCGTTCCGGCGTCGCGTCGCATCCCCAACCCGGGGAGTCATCCCTTAAATAAAGCTACGCCTCGAATAACGCGCACCTGATGTAGTCGGAATGCGAGGCCCCGAGATTAATGCCCCAGGCCCTCTGGAAATTAAGTTGGATTTTCTGGCTGCAGGAGAAAATCGTTGAATTAGACCCGGACGTGACAACTCGACAGATTTACTCTCGACGGAATCTCAACTGGATCATCTGTATTCGAAATTAGCACTTAACTCGACGGCCCGTTTTCCCAGATTGACTGACTCGCTTATTTCTCTAAGTACTTGCCTTTGCAGTACGATGTGACGTCTCAAATGATTTTGCAATTAGGTCTCATTTCCACAATTATAGCCGATGAAATAGCCATGTCTTCCAGGAACGAAGTTTACGACTGGCAATAAATATCAGTGGTTTGTTCTTTGTCAAAATCGCTTTTTCCACACCTTAATGTAATTCCTTAAGTAAACGTCATTTATAAACGATCATCATTTAATTATTAAACGTTAAGCCGGATTTCAGGAGAAATAAGGACGACCGATGGGAAGGAAGTAATCGATAATCGATTCACGTAACGAAATTCATTTCTAGCCGGATTAAAATAAGGAGGCACGGATTTACCAAAGGTGCACGTCTGCACGGTAGAAAAATGCAAATTCGGTAACTCTTGCATAAGATGGAAGTGTTTACACGGAACCAAGGAAATCCGTGGAAACAATCTCGGGAGCGGGGAGTCCCTCGACGCGGCTTTATAACACAGGCCGAAATGAGCTTTTTCGAAAGCTCTTGAGGGTTATCTGGCGAGGTTGAAAATGGACGAGGTCGGCCAAACACGAGTCCGTTTCTCCGTTTCTTGGGAGTTTCCTTGGGTCCGCCGAACGTCTCGACGTTTTATCCGTCAGGATTAAGAGGCTCAAGCGCACGCTTTAAATGAACTTGGGGATTAAGCCTAAATTAGTCTTCTTAATTCAATTCGAATCCCCGAGGTCCTCGGCGGCCTCACCACGCTCATTTTCTTTCCTCCCTCGAGATTTCCCCGTTAATGGTCCCTTAATAGAAAAACGCAGAAAGAACCCCGGGAATAATGTGCATTATCGTGGCTTGCGGTTGTCTTGCCTTCGAGTAAATAGGTATAACGCACAGTGAAACCGATTTAGTCCTTTCCTTTCGACTTATTTCTTTATTTATTTACGTGGAGGCTCATTTACTCCTGAGAAGCGGGTAAAAGTGCAGTTGCTACAGCTACGTTAAACGAACGTTTGGCAACGTTCACGGCTCGTTTACACCAATATTGCAATATGCATTGCAAATGTTGCCCAATTTCCAGTGCGAGCGGACTCGCTTTCCTTTTGCCCTTACCTGTGCCGCTATCATTACCGGATATTTCTCATGGTATATCGATTCGGTCGTTAAGCAAAATAATTCGTTACGTCGATTATGCTAAGTGCCGTGTTATTATTGATATAAACTTACTGCGCAGCATCAACGGATGTCTTTCCGAACACTTTCGGTCAGCAATTGCAGCTACATGCATTTCTTATGTGGTCATTTGATAATACACTAGACAGTGAGTGAGTGAAATTATGAGTGTTTAATGACATACCTCTTCTCTTGCATTAACCTCACTTCGCAGAAATTTATCAAGATAATGTATGCAAGCTCATGTCCAGACTGTGCTTATGTACAAGTACAGTAATTACGATTTTTCAATAAATTCAACATTCGCCGTGAATTAATATCCCGGTAATAATATTTGTTGAAAATTATTCAAGGACTTAAATTTCCTGTTAAGCTGCATGTAATAATCAGAGGATTAATGAAGACAAGTTGTTTCACTAATTGGCAGAAATTGCTGGCCATTAGAAGTATCTACCCGTTGTCAATAGGCACGAGCGCGAAGCATTAGCTTCAAAATGCAGCGTTAACAAGGTAAAGTCCATTTGCCGATAATGAAACCACAAAGGCATTCCCTGAACCTTTGTCATTACCTCCCTGCGAATTCACACGACCGACCATTTGAATGCACGGCTTATTATACGATCCCCTGCGAAATCCGATTACATCGGGGGAGCCTCAGAGACACGTTTCTGCACGAGTCACCTGCATGTATCGCGTATGTGCATTTCTTTCACTCCTGCTGCCTCGTAGAATTTCTTTCTCCGAGGGAAACTGCCACATAAAGAATCACATATAAAGGTGAATGAATTATTATCAAGGAGACACCTGAACCAGTATCAGGAAATGCAACTTCCGACTTCTCCGTAATGCATGTCGGTGCACCCCTGGAACGGCGCTGCACCTCAGAATTTCTCGTTTGAAAAAGTTATTTTTATATCTCGAAACAAAATATAGCAATATATTATTTCCTTCATTGAAGTAATCGAATGTGATTTAAAGAAAATGCTGCATCTCTGAGCAAGGTTTAGATGCACGTATGGAAATTAAAGGAAGAAAGTATTAATAAAGTGTAAACGGCTAGATTTCATCCACTATGGTAATAAAATAATGAATGATTTTTGGAGAAGGTAATTCCTTATGAATGAGAATTTGAAATGCGAAAATTTCGCTCCCTTTGTTGACGGTTCGATTTAGCCGGAGCTTCGGTAGGAAAGTATCTCGAAAATATACCTTCATATGTGGCTGCGGATACTGAAAAAGCGGATTCACTCACGAGATTTATATCTTCTTGCACCATTGTGCCATTGAAATCGTTCGGATCCTCAGAAGAGGAAGAGAGCTCTCTCTCTCTCTTTCTCGATCACGCCCCTCGTCTTCCGAGAGTTTGGAGAAGCACCGTCCCGAATCGTTCTCGATCTGCCCCTCGAAATGCGAGTTATCGATGTTTCGATAGAAATACCGACATTTACATTTCCGTGAATTCTGTTCTGGGTACATAGCAAGCTCCATTCTTGCCCCGGAATGAGGAACCTCTGCATAATGAAATACCGCACCTCGGAACCGTTGCCTTTGAAACCCCCTGACATATATGGAACTCGATGTATCGACTATCGATACTTAGCCCTTGGACACGTTCGGTCCCTACGACAAAGTCGGTATGTCCTTTTTAATAACGTCGCCAATTCGAATAAGCTCCGTGTCCTTTGAGGTAATCGACTATGCGCCCATAACTGCATCCTCCATTAGAACATGTCTTATCAAGGTATATTAATAATCGAACCTGATCTAGCCACTATTACTCTCAAAGTTGCCGATACATATTATATTATTTATCATGTCATATATATTATTTAAATTTAATAACCAATAGGACAGTATTATTAAAGTCTAATAATCATGGATTTAGACCACTGTGGTTACTCTTTTTGGCGAAATATTACTTTTTTAATTTAAGAGGTAAGGGGACGTTATTAGACAAATTTTTCCTTGACTTCTTGAGAAAAATCGGAAATATTTTATTGGACACATAAGGGCAGTTCTTCTTCCAGGGCCTAGTCATTTTAAGGGTTGCGTTGATGTTTGTCACTTGGACTACCCAAAACTCGTCCAGATCGTTGAATTTTCCTGGGTGGTATCTAGTTCCTCGTATGGTCGAAATTTCCATCTAAAACATGAACCCCCGAACACCTAGATATGTCTGCCGGCGAATTTGTTTCGATTGTAGCCAGAGGCGAGGCGCATATCGATCGGATATCGGAAGTCTAATCAAACCGTTTCAATCAGCGAAACTTAATTCCCGCCAATGACGTCGTCTGTCGTGAAATTCCCGAAATTACAGGAGGTCGGTTCTCCCCTGCAAATTTACTCGATTCAGCGCAGATATCCGTTTGCTAATTAGAAATGCGACGTAAATGACGACGACGTTCAATTTGAACAGCAGCAATGATCCCTTTGCTGATCGATCAACAATGCACGCCAATTCGAAGTAAACAATCAGTATCTAATCTCCGATTTTGAGCACGAGGCGAAGGTACATATTTACACGTCTGACAAGGACGAGACATATTGCAAATTTAACAAGACCGGATCTGCTGGCCATGTTAACGATCTCTAACTCCATAACATTTGCAGTAGCGAGAACGAGATGAATTCGAAATGTTTGAATGGTCTCACGAATATCTCGTTTTTCCCTGAAAATTGGTTTTGTTTCGAATCTGTCCCCGTCAGTCACTTTATGGTATAATCTATAATTACTTTTGACAATTACTCTGAATTCCATTAAAGTAATTACCTGCAACGGTCGTTGTTAACTTGGTATTATCAAATTATTATAAATTCTTTCTCGCTTTGGGCACTTTTGGTTTGCCTCTCCCTCAATCGAGCCGCGCAATATTAATTTCGGGTGCAAAGTATTCGTGTGAGTGTACACTTGTGGAACTTGCATGAAACAAATATCGCCATACACTGAAATTCAAAGCTTCCGAGTAATGCTTAAAATGTTTTACCGTGGGACGACCAAATGATATCGCAATTTTAATTAATTAGTCGATCAATCGCGAAGCAAAATTTAAAACCGATAAATTTCGCAACATTCTCGACATTTTCATTAAAATGGAGTTGGCCGAAGTGCCAGGATAATAAGAAAAAAATGGCGAAATACAATGCTTACCCTCAGAAAAAGATTATACCATTGGTACCGTTCAAATAAATATTTCTTTGGTTCAATGAAATTTCTTTTTCAGTGTAGGACACAATTCCTTTGGAGAAATTAAAATTTTTAAAGTATTTACGTCGATTAGAAAATGTGTACAATTCTTTTTTCGTAAAATTGCCCCCGATAACGAGACTCGATGTCTGCCCATTCCAGGGGAGAATATAATAGGAGGGTTGCCTGGCATTCGAATAAAATAACATTACAGAGAGATCCCAGCTGGGTAACGTATTTTCGATTACCGATATCCGTGGCCCGATAACGGCACGCGATTGGCGGGTCGTAACCGAAACTTCCCTCCATCTCCCTCTTTCGGTGGAACTGAAGTTCCCAGGGTGGGTTTCGCAACTTAATATTCCCTGCACACGGCGGCTGAAGGAGTTTCACTTCCCCTCCCCTGTAAATAATTTTGGCACCGGTATCCGTACTTCGTGACTTATTTTCGAATTCCACGGCGTATCAATCAATGGGGTGACACGTTTCGGGGTTCCCCTCGGGCCGAAAGTAACCTGGATTGGGAACACATTTCCCAAATCCACGAAGTCAGAAAGAACGACCTATTCTCGAGAACCCCGACCAAAAACGTTACCACGATGTTCCATATATTAACACGTTCCCTGCCAGACCGTTTTTTGAAGACTTTCCGTTCAGGCCACGTGGGGCGTATACGCCCCACGATCAATTGAGCGCATCAGCAATAATATTAACCCTTTGCACTCCGAACGATTCTGGACGTTGGCCATCAGCTACTCAGCGCCACTTTACGGCAGAAACGAACATTTACAGACCCTCGCATTATTTATTATAATTTTGGAACTAAGTAACGTATTATAATGATATTGGACTTATATGAATTGGTTGAAATCGAGGAAAGTATATTTGCAAAAAAATCAATATTTTATTCTTTATAATTTTGTACAGTATGATAAATTTTGAAACACTCCCCAATATGCATTGCAGGCTGATTAGTGCATGTTTGACAATAATAAGTTGTTTGACGCCTGCCACCAGGTGTTTTCCTGTTAGAACACGCAATGCAGTCCCGTTTTCTTTGTCCCACATCGGGAATATGTAGTTTATTGTCTAATCTATTGTCCGCAGAAGATGTGGATGCCTCTCACGTTCTAGTCTGACAGAAAACCCGCTGACATTTCTTGTATATATCTTAGTAATTTTACGATATTTTGATTTGATTTCTTGTGCCATTTCAAGAGAAAACTTCAGGGAAACATGCATGTCTCAAAAAGTTGCGCTGAAATAACTCAATTCCCCCTAATCACTAATAAACTTGAATGTCCCAGAGAGGGAACAGCGGAGTGCAAAGGGTTAAGATGCCCATAATTGACTGCGTAATGAAATTTTAAAAAATTCTTCATTTTACAATGATAATACCAAATGGCTTGAACGGAAAGTTCAGCGTGGGGGGCACACGCCCCACGCAGCAGGGTACGTGTTAATAAATGACCCTCGAGAAATCCGATGAATTTTTCTGAAGTCATTTCCGAGATATGTATCCCGCATATCGTGGACATAATACTACAATTATCACTACAAATCGCCGTAATTGTGAGCACTTTGGTATAACAAGGCAGAAGTTATCACTTCGAGGGCACCAATTAGAATCGACTAAATGCAATCGATAGCGCTCTTGTATTTCGGTTACGACCTAGGAGCACGGTTTTCGTAAGCCCAATGTATGGGTCGAAAATCTGGGCCACTCTGTGATTTGTAGATGGGCAAAATTACGACACGACCCATTGGTCGGATGAAGGTTCGCGCTAGTAGGTTGAGCTAGGGACAGCAAATCGCAGATTTGACTGCAACGACGCATCCAATGTAAACGACGACGGAGTTCGCTGGGGCGATAAATTTGGCACGCCGCAGTAGGAAATTTTTGGGTCGCCGGCTGATTTGTGGCTCGGTAGTCGAAGGCTAAAAGAAGTTAGTTGCCCCAAAAGTGGAGGAAAACGACTGCGCACTGGCTCCCCGTGCACCATTTTGCCCGATTCTTGCTGGCAACTGTCCACTAATAAAAGTGGCCCGTCGCGTCAAAAGCAATCGAAATTAATCGCTCGAAATTAATTCGTCGTTATGTCGCGATAGCCGGGCAATACCGCGTTATGTACCGAGGACGATAAAGCATAGAGAATTACCGTCATAATACAGTCATAAAACCAAGATGACTATAATTAAAAACTACCCAATAATATATTCCTTCACTAACGCTCGCCCCATGTTACCGGATGAGCAATGGACTCGAACCGACCACGTTATCGGCCTTATTAGAGCCTTTAATCTGCATTGTTTCCTTAAAACTCTACTGAAAGCGTGATAATTAAGGACATCTTTAATTAACATTTGATAGACGTGCCAATATCAAAGAAATCGGTACCAAAGCTGAAAAATACCATTTACGAGATACATTTAAATTTTACCATAATGATTAAGTTCTATTTCTATAAAAATCGTGTAGATATCCTTAAAAGATATTACAATTAGATAATCTATGTAGGGATGTTAATACATTCAATTATGAATTTTTTTCAGTTACCTTTGCCATCGAGGTCTCAAACATGTAATAAGTACTTAAAAATATTAACATCTTAATTAAGGGTTCTTCTGTGTAGTGAACAGTCATTTACTTACTTGGAAGGTAAATATATCCGTGAAAAAATATATTCACAGGTGACTATTAATTGTTCCCACCGAAAGTGCGTTTACTTTCGTCGGTAGTTACTACTATCTGGGAATACGTATATACGCTAACTCAGCCTTGCACATGTATTATTCCAACCCCCCTGAAAGCTTTTTGCTGTACAACAGTGTGCAAAAATCGAAGGAACCACCGTGCAAATCATGAGTCATTGCCGACTCCTGACTTATTGATCGACTTCGACAAATATCTGTCCATTCTAAAGTAAACCCAGCAGGAATAAAATCCTCGTTTTTTGCAGGCAACGCATTTGCTGGAGTAATGAGAGAAATGGAATGATTATGACCTACTTGGAACGTTGATACTAAAATTATAATAATTTTTATACAATTTCTCTTATTTTCTGACTTCGTATATATTGAAATAAAAGATGCGGTTACTCTACTATTTGAATTTAGTATGACAAAAGCAACTTTCATGTATATCTTTCAAGATTAACTCTTCGATTCAAATGCGTATGATAAATTAACCTGCAAGGTGTAGAAATGTTGAAAAGAGTCATTGCTAAAACTCAATATTAGAGAAAAATGAGAAAAGAAAAGAATTGGGTGGACAAAAACGCGATGCTTTTCATGAATTCAAGTGCACATTTAGAAATGGTATATTTGATCATATTTCGAAAGTCAATTGTTCTAAAAATCAGAAAAGTGCATTCTTGTCACTAGTTCTTTTAATTTCAATATTTTTACCAGTAGTTTTATTATTACATGATCATTTACTTTTTTTCAATATCCTATGACCGTTATCGCAGTTCGGCTGTAAATTAAAACAGTGGAAAACATCGAAACAAACTTTTCTGAAACGTAAATATGTATAAAAAGTATAATAGTTTTCTAACAATATTATCGGTTATTTGCTATAACCTTTGTAGAGATTATAAGTCCACAAAATATACTAAACGCTTGTGATATAAATTTCGACACTTCGAATGCAGAAAATACAGTCTTTTCAAATCTTCTAACAGCAACAGATTCTTATCCAAGCAATAAAAGACAGAAATTATTTATGACCGTAATGGAGACATTTCGTTATGAAAGATGTATGAAGCGATGAGAGTCGCATACAAATATTTCCGCACGATCGTTATTACTAAGTACGGGACATTTATGACATCTGGTACCATGTCCGTGTAAAGTTGATCTATGAAGACCGTAATCCGCATGATTTAGGCATCATACAAATTGCTGCCTATTACCACTTTGACATTTATCTATATCGGTAATTGAGTGCGCACGAGGATTATTAGTAATTGCATTGCGATCGTCATCAAATGCGGCAATGAGAAATTATTAATAACAAATTTAATTCGCGGCATTAATCATGAAACCGATAACCGGTAATATGTGTAAGTGCGTGGCTAGTAAATTTTCAATCACCTTCAATTTGAAAAGTCACATATTCAGATCCGTCATCAAGACAATGAAATTGATAAAGAATGAGAATATGAAATTTTAAGTGAGTGCCACTTTCTTTCCCGTTCTTTGCTTCCACTGATTTTACCCACACTCTTACCAAGCCACAACGCCGCCATACTTGCAATCACGTTTTTTCATGACACATTATTGGTTACAAGCGTCATATCCTGTAGTTATCCTGTTTAAAAGAGCAAGCTCGTCCAGACCGCAAGACATGACAATGTCGTTTCTGTCCAGCTTAATGGGAAATTCCTTTCACTCCCGAGTTCCAACCGACGCGTTCTTTTCACCGCAACCCGGAAAATGTTTGAAAGACCACGGATTCTGAAAAAAAAGCCATATCTAGAGGTCCGATCCTCCCAGGTGAAGCTTGACCGGACTCTAATTCAGGTCGAGCCCCTCGCTGGGAATTCGCAGCGAAGGGCAGCAATGAGCGAGGTGCGCCACCGCTGGTTATTTTGCTCGTTTTTCCCGTACAGAACGGCCGGAAGGTGCAGAAGGAGGGAAAGGAGAGAAAATGAGGGAAAGCCGAAGGGCCGGGGAGGGAAGGAGGGACTTAAAAGGTGAAGAGGGTACTAGGAGCGGGACGAGAACTGGAAGGGCCAAGTGGATGAGGTGGCCCCCGCAATTATTTAAACGCGGCTTAATATTTCATAACACTCGGCGTGCCGTGGCCACCGGTGGTTAGCGTTGCATATTTCAGATGACAGTTTCACGCGGGAAATTCAAATTGGCCCCGTGACCCCTCCGAAAATAAATCTGCCCCGCCGCGGGGGTGGCCCGCCGAGTCTCGCGGAGCCTTTACAAATTGCATCGCACAATTTCACCCGGAGGTCCGTCACCGTGGTGTTGCCGTGCTCGCCATGTTCCCCGTGTCCGCGGACACCACCACGGACCAGTTCCGGACAGTTCGTGAAAACGAAAGGCGCGAATATCCCGCCAGGACGACGCTCTCGAGGCCCTCGAACGAGACGAGAAAGAGGATTCCCTTGGCCATGAAACCGCGCGGCCCAAAATTACACCCCCGGCGTGCTTTATATGGGATATTTTGACATGTTTATCGCGCGTAAACTTTGATATAGATTCGCGCCCTCGTAAGGGATGATCCGATTGCGAGCTCAGCTGCAACGTTCCTGGATGCGCGAGGAAACGCTCAAAAATGAGATTTTAATGAGACCGATGCGCAAGGAAACGCCGTTCGCAGGAAACGCCTTGTTTATTTACGGAAGAAAATGGTTTCGGAAGAGCGAAAGCGTTATCCCGAAACGCGGCGTGAACCATTCAATATTAACTCCTTTGTGTACGGGGAAGGTACTCCTCGCGATACATTATGGAGGGTCATGGCTGTTCCTCCGGGTTTGTCAACGATTTTTAAATGCATTATGGAATACGCTAAATGCACCACTTCCGCCGGCGTAGAATGACGTCGTATTTGCAGTTCGCCGAGTTTATATTCGGACATTTTTATTGATGAGTAAATCTCGAACGACCATTTGCTTTTAATACTGACGTTCGGTTAAGTTTATGGGCGAGTGCTACGGTACATTACTCGGTACGACGCAAATATTTGAAAAACCAATAATTGTTACGAGTCCGTGTTACGATATATCGCTGGTAGCGAGGATGTGCAATGAAAATTGTAATTTTAATTCGCAGCGCGAAAACGCACGAAGCCGAATAAAGGATACGGTTTCGGCGTTGGAATAGGATACTTTGTATTTTTGTTCCGTCGGGATAATTTATTTCATAAAACGTAGGTCCGCTTTTAGGTATGCATGGAAAATAAATGCTGACGAGACGAAGGCTCTTACAGCATTTCGAAAAGTTATTTCCCAGGCTCGACGACGTGCATCTTATAAATTCTACAAATTCGCATTCGTGTCGAAGTCACGATCGAGGAAGGACATAAAGCAGTTGCACGTTTCTCCGTGCAAATGAGAGCACGTATAAGATGTGCCCCTGTTAGGGACTTTATTGAAAACGCAATGGCCATAACTCTGAATCATTTATTAAATATGAAAATGATTTCTAGCTATTCTTTGACCACATCCGATAGTCAGGAACGACGAAAACACTAGAAATCTTTATCTTGCTTGGAAACTGAACGCTCACTACTAATTAATACATTATCACTTTTTTAATTATCATGAAAAATTCCTAAGGCAAAATAAAGGACAGGTTTATCGTAATAGTTTTCACTTTATTTTAACTACTTACCTCAAAAATTATTATCACAACTGTAAATGAGAATACTTTACTATGCAAAAAATGTGTACAGGTGTCCGTGGTACTTTTAATATTTATCCGATATAGTGTATTTTCAACGATATTTATCTCACTAAACCAGAGATTATTTACGCTTCAATGTAAATGTAAGTGATTCATACTTTTCCCTACCGGTTTTCATTTCTCCTCTCCGGAGTCTCATAAGCAACCCCATGCACTTTATTACCCAGTAATATAGAGCGGACAGACGTGATTTAATGTCATAATTAAATGAAGCCCACGATAGGCGGAAGTTTGCTGAAACTTCCCGATAATTTTGCCATCGTAATAGGCTCGAGAGGAAGTAGACTAGAAAGTCGCGGTAATTTGCAGCTGCAAAATAAAACGAAACAAAGACGAGCTTTCCAGCTGCGGAGCACTTATAAAAATGGACTTCTTGAACGGGCCCAAAATCGTTCATTGGAAGCTGCGCTTCTTCTTCATTGTAAATCCAATTTTCGAAAACTGAGTCCAAATGTAACATCGTAGAACGAAACGCCCAGGGCCAGGCATTACCAATGTTATCGACCGTTTCGCGTTTTCCACCTGTCATACTTTTCGATTATTAACGCATGCTCGTTCGCGTTATATTACCATATTCGCCTGGCATTAATATCTCCACCCGCAAAATATCATCGCCACCAAATAGCGGCCCAAATATGCAAATACCGAAATTTCGGGGGAAATCGCGCGACCGGTCGTTTTGGAAAGAGCAAGTCGAAAAATCAAAAATATGAACGTGATGAGCAGCGAAACGATATGACAAAAGATTAATACACTTTTGTGATATATCTTTTATTGTTTTAGGAAGGGGCTACGGGTATCTTATTGCATTAAATAAGATATCTAAATATTTTTCCTCTTATTATACTTAACATATATCATACTACTTTACAAATGCATTTTACAAGCAATAATAAATAGTTTCGGATACTTTGCAGGTATAAATCCAATGTGAAGGTTCCGTGATACTCCATTGAATTGAATTATTGAAATCGGGAATTCAGATGTAATGATTTGAACGTGAAACTTGGCGTGAGAACAGAGAACTATAACTGAATAAATCGAATGTTTTTATAAACGAATCGGAGAATTCTCAAGATAACAGGTTTCAATTCTTCTTTTTGAATTCTCAAGACATCTGTGTTGCTGATTGACCGCTGATTGAACGCTGATTGAACGCTAAATATCTACTCGGAGGGGTTTCCTTATTTGGCACACATCCGCCGCCATAAGATACGATTATGACCATTGACGACATACCAGAGTCTTAAAACTGGATTAAGGAATTCCCGAGTGACCAATTATCTACATTATTCCAGGTCGCGAATTGATCAACAGGCGAGTACGCGGTACTGCCATTTGCACGTATATCCGGATTCCACTTGTCCCCTACCTAGAAATGTTAACGTACGACCTGCAATTGATCATTGAATCGCGTGCAAGAATTTCCGGAAACGTGCAATTTAATTATTATATTTCAAATAACAATTCCTAACATACATACACATATATTTGCAGTTTATTGTTTATAGATAAAAGTGACAAACAGTTTTAACGTAATTATCATTTATATAATTACTTACACTTCTCACCCTCTCGGTTTCTTAAAATGTTCCAATCGTATTCAGAAAACTCTTAAAATCTATTATGAGTAAAAATCTTCTAGATGGGTGTGCAATACTTTTTTATATCACATATCAGTACCTATCTACAGCGTGTAACTCCTACTTATAACAATATGCCCCGCGATTGTCAACGCGGGAACTCGTGGACAGGTGTACACGTGATTACGTTAACGCGCAATGACCATCGCTAGAAATAATCAATTTCCGCTGTACCGGCGCAAGTCAGGTGTGACGAATCGCCGGAAATCGTCCCGATACCCGTCTATTAGCAAGGTAGCCGATTGCAGAATAAATCAAGGCAGCCCACACACAACTCGAAAGAGCAGCGTTGCATTCCACCTCGTAAAGACTCTCAGTGTCCAAATGGTCCATGGCTCATTTCCCGAGGAATGATTTACGAGGACCGTTAAGCCACTGGTCACTGATATCGGGTATAAGGCCTGTCGCCGATCGCCATGACGCAGTTACGGAAACCATTTCCGGTGAAATTGCGCAGCTTCCGACAGGAGTTGGCTTTTATTATGTCTTGGCGAGAGCCCGATGGCGGGTTCAAGAAAAAAGAGACGACCAGCGCATTATACCGGTGAGAAGGAAAGAGACAGCAGTCAGAGATAATCTGAGTTAAAAGGAGAATACCTGGACGACTAGACTAGAAGACGCCCAGGAGGGACGAGGAAAGAAAGGAAAAGGAGCGGTGACAAATAGCGAGTCCAGCTACTGCAGACTTGTAATAATTGCGCTATTACTGTTATGTAAACAAACCCGTTTATGAAACTGCAGCTTTAAAACGCGTCTTCGCTTTTCCTTGCATCGCCTCGCCCGTTAAGGAATCGGTTCAATGCACGAATGGGAATTCCAGGTCATCGGAAGCATCCTGGATGGTTATTTTATGAAATTAAATATGCTTTGAACGTTATTATTAAATTAGTACTATTTTGTATTGTATTAGATCAGGTATAGGGGGAATAATGGACGTGTAAAAAATATCATGGGACGATTGAGTCTCTGCTTCAAGAAATTTGAGGCATTGTGTACCGTCATCAGCTATGCAAGGTCTTTAACTCCGAAGAATCCTTTCGAGAGCTTTGCAAGCTGAGTCCTCTTAAGATGGCGAGAGCTGGCCATGGAAAAGATTCGTCAAAATGGTGCAAAGTTAAAGAAAAGTGTAGGAAAAAAAAGGGTGTCGAGTGAAAAAGGTTTTCATGGCCAACCATCAGCCGAACGCTCTTCAAACTTGCTCTCTTTGTGAAAGCCACGGACCGGCCAACCGATTACGTTGGAAGAGTAACAAGAACAACTAATTTTGATATTACTTAGCATATAATTGTACTTTTCCTGGGTAAACGTTAAACTCCGTGAACTGAGGAAATTACACTGCCCCAGTTTTTGTACACCTAATTAGATTCGAGGACCCTTTTACCTTCTGGAATTCCTCACACAGAACTAAAGCGCTGGGAGTATATCAAGGGTGATATATTTAGAGAGCTTTCCACAGAATCGTGGTTATAAAACTAAAGCAGTTACGTTTATAATATTTAAAGTTATACGATCCCGCAATGAATAAATCAAACTGATTCGATCCCAAGCTTGTCCGAGCTTTAATTTTTATGGCCTGTTATATTGCAAGTAAATTGTATACTAGCCCGTAGGAATTAATTTATAGAATAAATTATAAAAATAAATTTAACTTTGATATCGCACACTTTAATATATTTCTCTGATGTTCAACTCTTGCGCCAGATTTTTCAAAGCTCTCGTAAGAGGAACAATTGCGATCCCGTCCATAAGGAAAAATTTAAATGATTTTATTTCTCTCCCCGCGTAATAATGGGGTAGTTGAATTACGTTGCGTCATCACCATAGAGAAGCGTAATAGACACGTAAAAGCTCGGAAGTTTCTGCTTCATACCCTGCCAAGGTATAACGACTTGAACTACTTCTGCTTTAAAGAGAGCGTCATTTCCAGTACGCGACGTCGTAGTTAACTCGTTTTCTTCTTTCGTCGTCGCCTAGCAAAACGACTAAAATGTTCTTCAACGCCGTTCCCTTCGTGCAGCCGCGTGTTCGTCTCCTTCCCTCTTCCTCGCCCCCTCGGCCTGTCTCCCATCTTTCTCGCTCTTCTTCCGCGACCAGCCCTTTAGAACTTCTCAATTGTAATGCCGCCGCGGAAGCAACAAAAGAGAATTCCACGAAATGCGCAATTATCCTTTTGACGGATACCGTACGAAACTTGGATCGCGACGTGCCTGTCAAAACCACGTGGCAGTCGTTATGCGCTCCAGTGACACCTGGTGGTCAACTTGCGAACTTCTACCTGAAAATACACATTTATATTATATATTACATCTAGATATCCGCGTATGGAACGTAGATAATTTTTTGGAAATTATTAGATATGGTTGATCAATGTTATATAGCTTCCAAGTTAATAGCATGTATCTTGAGACAAATTAAAAATAATAGCCCAAATCTCGTATCGCGATTATCTTTGACTTTTTTCCTTTCTCTTCAGAACCAGGTTATAATTTCATGGGCGTGCTCATTAAAATTAAAAAACTGAAATCTGTTATCACTTGAGATATGGAAAAATTATGTGAAGTAGTCATTACGTGGACACCATCACGAACGAATTGCGCCTCGTGGTAATTGTCGCGTGCCTTCATAATTCCTGGGAAAGAACTAATGTTTGCCTTCGCGTATCTTTGGGATGAACTGGGAGGAAAAAGAAAACCCTGAGAAACCTATTGGACCTTAATCGTATGACTTAATTGACTCGAGCTACTTTCGACGAGCAGGAATCTTTTTCGCAACCTGCCACCTACGTAAATCCATTTGCATTTCCGCAAGTAGGAGCGTTGAGCTGCGAAAATCACTGCTAAATGCGCGATCGCAGCTGGGCGGAAAATTGCACGCGGAAAACGCAAGGTGGACGACTTTCGGACGAAATGAGATTCGAATTAGGTCGGCGAATAACTCGCTCCGAAGGTTTTCGAGTTTCACTTAGCGTCTCTCAAGAGTCCCGCTCGAGTTGCGCTCAGCGTTGCGCCAGATTCGCGCTTTTGCAAAATTATATCACGCCTGGCTTATGTCATAAGAAATCAACGAATCAACGAATCCGTACAAATTCCCCTAAGTTATGTATGCACAAAAAGTTTCAGTCTGCCCGACATCTAAGAAAAGAACAACTGATCTAGTTTCAGTGACGTTTATTTCACTGTATAGAATGTCATCGATACGAACATTTTATACTAAAAACCCAAATCATTACATGTGTCGAACATTACAATGGGCAGATTTACCGACTCGCAAGTGAAGGGGATTGCAAGGAAAATTGTTTTATTTAACCGAGCGTGAATTATGGAAAGTGGGATGCGTTGCCCCTAATTGCAAATGCACCGATATCTATCACAGCCTCGCACTCTTATTTGCGCAATCCTTCGAGATATTTAATTCCTTCTTTCACTTTGGAGTGAAAAATGTGAACCGCACCACCCCACGCGTCATTTGATGCACATTGCACTCCGACTGTCACGTCTAGTCCCCTGCAGGACGACAGTAGCTTTGAACGGCCTTATCTTCATCGGATGAACTCGTTCGCGTGATCAACCGCAAGGACGCGCATTGTCAGGGTGACAGATCCGCGAAAATTGCGACATTTCAAGCAGAAGATGTTCCTAGCGACGGTGACGTCACGAGACTGACGGCATGTCGCGGAACCTCGCCATGTCGGCATCGCGCTTGCGTTCTCCGGCCGGAGATATTCGGTCTTCTGGATACTGCGGAACTCGTAAACCGAGTTGTAACTATTTCCACAGGTAACTATTTCACTTCGGTTCTATAAATTCGTTCTACGGTATCACTTACATCGAGAAGAATGTTTTTAAAATAAATGTTCCTTATAAACAATCATACCCGGAATAAACCTGTAACGAAAATTCGCCTTAACCCTTTTAGTGCCGGGCGAAAAAGAGGTGCTTATGCGAAGATAACCGGCCGAATTTTACGATTTTACTAGGATTTGGAAAAAAGCTCATAAAAACCAAACGAAAAGCAATATTTACATAATTCAAAACGCAGGGTATTAAGGACAAAATAGAGAATAAAACGGTGACGCTAATTTTTCTATATTCATTGAAAATTACATAAATAATAAAGGTATAAGTGATAAAAAATAAAGAAAAATTGAGTTCTCTGTTTCAAAAGGTAATTGCACATAGGAAAAGTCATCTTTTTTTTTTTCGTAAATTTATATAGGCCGTTTATTGCAAAGTATATATTTTAAATTTCCAATATATTTTTTAACAAAATAAGTAATATTGCACAAGAAACATAAAAAATAACTCCAAGGCACGTGGTAGGCGCCGGACGGATTATCTCATCCGAAACAAGTAATTGTTATAGGTTATAGGTTGTTATAGGTGTTGTTGTATTGTTATTTTAATTCTCTCGTAATGAAATTAGACTATTTATAACGTATTATAAATTTATTTTGAGATAGAGATCTCTCGCAAAGCGAATAGTAAATCGCTACAAGGTGCGGGCCGATATATCAGCTCTGGCACTAAAAAGGTTAAATGGGCAGTTTGTACCTCGTCGATATCACCTTCCGATTAATGATAATATATCCGGAATATGTCATAGTATATTATATAACGAGGGAGGAAAGTAGGCGATTGCGCGGGAAGGTGAGTTTCAACACACGAATCGTAATCTCATACTGAACTCCCGAGATACATATACTATTTTTTATCCTCCCTGCAATCCGAAAGTTCGGATTTAAATGGCTGTCGAGTGATGGCACGGCCTCGCGATATCGTGGTGAAACCGAAAAATGGAAATGTTTCTGAAATATAACGTGTGACGTCCCCAGTAGCACAAAATGTTTGTCCTATATTTTCTATATATTTAACGAATATCGTACATTTTGTAAATATTTAGCAGACATTTGAAATATTTGCAAAACGTTTACTTTAGAATATTATCTCTATAATATTTATATAATATTAGCTCCATGTGTTTTCATAATATTTTTCTACCAGATATACAAAACATTTCGTTTCATTTTAATACAAGTATTTTTTAAATATTATCTGCCGAATACATTATAAACGTTTTAAAAATATTTAAAATCAAAATCACACGTTTTGCTCCCATAATGAAATAGCGGAACGAAAATATTAGAAAAATTTCTCGTGTTTTTTGATACCAAATGAAGTGTCCGATAATAGTCGTGAAGTAAAAAATGTATTTTTATTATGTTAATAAGTTAAAAAATATAATTTCTCTATATGTTTATAAATTATTGAAACTAAATATGTCATTGAGATTTTCAAGAAATATTTCAAATATCTTCGAATGAAATCTACAAGAAATCTTAAAAAATCTGTCGCTTGAGATATTTAGCAAAGATTACAAAGAAATATTTAGAAATTATTATATGCTACTAGGGGTAGTTCATTTTATGCGGACAGAAAGTAACTACTTTCCTCTCTAGGGAGGTTAAGTGTGACGTAGCACGTCCATTTCGCCACGCTCGGCAGGCATTGAAAGTCAGACTTTCGGTGATAGAAGAATAAAAAAGGATTTTCGGTAGAGAGAGAATGAAAAAAGATTGTCTCTACTTTGAGCGGTGTTGTGCATTCAATATTTCACGTACCCCCGTCGATTTTAAAATACTCCAAAAGCATACTAAATGGAAGTACTTGACATCATTTGGCTCTTAAGGGAACTTCCGGTTCTCCTCCCAGAAATGTACTAATCAATGTTCATCTCAACTCCGGTCGAAGGAGCATTCCCAGAAAACGTCTCGGCAAGTGGAATGTTTTCGCAGAAGGATGAATATCGCACCGCCGGAACGGAGGATTCGCTTCCTAGCTGGTTCGTCGATTTATTGAAATTCCTGGTACAAGATCCGGAAGTGGGGCAGCTCCTCGAACGACTTCCTTGTCACGTAAGGACACTCCTTCCCACCTTTCCACAGGAACGGGATACGTCCTAGAGCTCTCCAGTTAGAAATTAAACATTCCTTGCTCGGGTCCCTGCTCCTGGAACTTTGCTCCAGAGGCTAAGACATCCTCGCACAGAAGATATCCGCTCTTCGCGATTTTCCACCCCCTCTCGGCATCGCTTGGATTTATTCCATGCAGGGAAATTCCGCATATTCGTTTGCACTCGACGAAGCCCCCAACTATGTCTAATATTACCCTTCCAAGGACCTGCTTTTAATCAGTTTAAGGTGATATGAAAGGGCGTCCGAAAGGTCTGGTTTATGAAGCCTTTCTTTGAATTGAGTGTACCTGTTTAAATTCGTATGTGAACATTTTTAAAATTTGTATAAGTAATGAAATTTCACGGGTGCCAGAAGCTTCATCCGTACCTCCATATTCAACGTGGTAAAATTTCAGACGATTCGAACTGCAAAGACGATGATCCCCTCGCATGATTTCGCCACAGGTATTGAGCTTCAATTGCCTTCTCTAAATATGTGCCTGACAATACATTTATTTTCTCATTCATAGCTCAAATTTGTCTATCTTCGACTCTTCCAAGTGTCAATTTAATCGCATTTAACAGGCACGATCATCCGTGAAAGACCCCAGCTACGTAAATGGCGATCAGTCTTACTACCTGGAAGTAATTACCGGAGGTCGACGATCTCCAACACCGAGGACGTAATTACCGAGATCGGCACAGTAGAAATGTCAGATGGGAGTTGGAAACAATCTTCGTGTCGCGTTGGATCGTGAACTGGGTCGTCGAGAAGTCGAATGCACGAAGGTCTTTGGCGTGCGAACAAATCACGGAAAAGGTCAGTGCATGTCGATCAAAGATTCGGTGCAATGACCTTCCGATGATCGAATTAAAAGGAAACTGAGCTTAAAAAGAAACGTGGAAAGAATCGTCAGCTCGGACCTGACAAATCCGACTCGCTGTTTAATCTAGACAAGGGTATTTAAAATGCAGCCTGTTAAATCCCGAAATGCTTAATCCATGAAAACACGAACTTATAATTTGCAGTTTCATTTACCGACGCATTTACTCGTTGATGAGGTCTTTTAAGTGACATTGAATTTTTAAACGGTACCAGAATAGGAGAAGCCCAGATCGTGGCCATCAATGTACCTGCTATCTTTGCAATTGTCGTCGATCCCGAGAAAAATGAGATGAAATCATTTAAGGATATGGAACATTTTTTTCAGTGTCAGCGTAAAATATCGTTAACTTCAATAGAGATATTTAGTCTTTGTGGAATTAAGTTAAACGCGATCTACATTCTACGGCTGCTCCAAAACTTAACCAGCTCTAACATCAACCCTAATCTGATTCCAAAGGGGTGCAAGCAGAAAATAGAGGCAACTCGAGGATAGAATCAGCAAATCCTCCACGACATCAAACCCCATGAGTCCACGTACAGCTCGCGAAGCAGGGATAGCAGGTAACTCCGAAGAAGGAGAAGAAGGTTTCACAATTCAACAATTTACTAAAGACAACCGGGCTTAATCTACCGAGCGATTGCCGTATAAGGTGCCGCAAACGAAAATAGAAGATCCATCAATTCCGCGTGTCAATAATTTATTTTATTCGCAGCGCACCGGAGCACCGAAGGAGAGCGCAGAAGTCGGTCTCTGCTTGCCCCAGATCCTGGTGCAAGGTGCCTCGTTGCGGGTTACGCATTGTTCGCAAGTGCTTGCGAATGTATATACAGATATACAGATAGATTTCAGACGCAATCTCAATGGTGGTAGCCACCCAGCTCGATCTCGTGGCCGCCGCCGTATCCGCCGCCGTATCCGCCGCCGTATCCGCCGCCATAGCCGCCGCCATAGCCACCGCCATAGCCGCCCTCATCGTGGCCCTGAACGAAAACGGGGTAGGATTCCTTGACGATGTAGGGCACCTTAACTGGATAGGGCACCTCCTTGTGGACCGCGACGGGGACCTTGACGGGCACGGTGACCGGGTAGGGAACCTTGACGGGGACCTTGTAGGGCACGTTGTAGGGCACGGGCACCTGCTTCTCCACGGGGTAGGGGATGTGCTTCTCCACCGGAACGGGGTAGGGTTTCGGTACGTGAACCGGGACGGGGTGGTCGACCGGGACCTTCACTGGAACGGCGACAGGGTAGGGCACGTGCTTCTCTACCGGGTAGGGAGCCGGGACTCCGACCTTGACTTCCTTGTGAATGGTGATGGACTTGATCTTGCCACCGTCATCGCCTCCACCGAAGCCGCCTCCTAAACCGCCTCCTAAACCGCCTCCATAGCCGCCTCCATAGCCGCCTCCGTAGCCGCCTCCATGGCCGCCTCCGAAACCTCCGAAATCACCGCCGTAGCCGCCACCGTAACTCAGTTCCAGACCTCGTTTGCTCTTCGCGTCCTTCACCTCGCTCTTGGGTTCCACGGCTTCCTTCTCGCCCGCGGACACCAGCGTGACCAATAGGCCAAGGAGAATGATGCTCTGCAAATGGAACGGAAACTGGGTCTTGATCATCCGTAACTCCGAGTCTAACATCCTTACGCTCAACGCGTGCTCCTTGTTTGGGAACCCGCCAAATAAGACTGGGAACTGGTTCGAGCCTTTCAACTTCGAGACTGAGATTACTGCCGGCAGTGATTGATCCCGTATCATCGACAAATAAGTTAACTTTCATCCGAAATTAAAAATTATACATTGCGCGAGATTGGGGGCCTTGCCATTTGGACATTGGCTGTTTGATGTTACAAGACGCGTTTGTATGGACTCGATAGAAACATCGGGCTGCATTGAACGGATGAGAATTGTTCCTCTTCGAAGAACCGATGAAAGTATCGGTGTTCGATGTCGATACGTTTGACAATGACTCGTTTAATCGAATGGCAATACCCCGATATTCGGGACTGATCGAACGCGCGGGTATCCGTATCCGGGTCTCGTTAGGAGCCGCCAAACAAATGAAATGGACAGCAATGAAGCGAAACGGTGTGTAAAGTGCCGTTCACCGTCCCCGTCTCCAGTCTAGCGACTCGCACGAGTTCCGTGGGACATTCGTCAGAGGCCGCGCGAATTGTTCCAGTTTCTCCTGGACCGGGTCAGCGATTATTCGCGACAAAAAGGCCACACGGGGTGCCGGCTTTCGGATTCGCGGCCGAAATTAACACTTTGTCGAGCAGAGACGCGTTTCGCAATTGCCGACCTCGTCCCGGCTCCGCGCTCTTGACACCCCGCGCGTGCTCGGAGGCGCATCCGCGAATCACCGTCCACCACCTATCGGGGGACTCACCCCCTATGACGCTCCGTTAGCCGCATGCCTCGTTATCAAACGGTTTATGAAATATCAATTTACGAGCTCCGCCGCTCTGTATCCGCTTTCTCTGTTCTACCGGAAAGCTGGTGCCCACAGGTGCGCAATTTGAGCCCCCGACCCTACCGCTGGTGTTTGACCACCCGGAGTGAAATTCCATTTCCATGGCCTCACGCCCTCCCACCATCTCTTCTTACATACTTTAGCGACTTTATCCCACATGAAAAGACGAAACAGAGGAGACAATGAAACTGAAAGCAAATACTTTGTAAATATACACCTACATAAATCCCTAACGCTACCTTGACCAGGGAGTTCGTAAAATCTGACTCGTTCACTTCTGAGTATCAGTGACGTCTTATACAAGCATGATGCCTCAATAGCGACCCATCGCAAAAGTATCGTAAAAATAGATGAGAAATAATTAACGGTAAATGTATATGCCTTGGTACTTGAAAACTATTTCATAGACCTTGGTACCGTTCCGATGTCGTATCTACCACCACCTTGCAACCCCGTTGAAGTCGATCGGCTCCACGCCCGATCGACTCAAGAGGGTTGTCCAAGATGGCGGCAGCCACCCCAATGCGACCCAACGCGTATCGAGTTTGTCGACCACCCTGACCCCAGGGATACTTTGCTACTCTTTCCCCGATCCCATGGGACCCCTTCTTGTAGGGAGGGATCGCTTTTTCGGCAGCGATCGAGCCTCGTTACCGACTAGGAACTGCCGAGCTCACCTGCGGGGTCCTCATGCTGGCCTGCGGAGGTGCACACTGAAGCGGCATCGAGCAATCACCTGCATATATACCTGCACTTTCGCCGGAACGGGCCCGCTCCCCGGAAAATCATACGTCGCCGCGGCGGATCAGCAACGAAACGTACCCTGAGTAGCGCTATGGTGATCGTCCTTTCCCACGGACCACCCCATGATCGAAGCTGCCCTTCTCGGGCCCACTCGGAAGTAAGGTGAAGTTTAACGACTAATTGCAGCTGGTCTCGATGCAACGCCGGTCATGGACCAGCCTGGAGATAGACGCAACGCTGCCTCGTGCTTCCGGTTATCACGGCCGCCTATCGGCAACGGGTACTTGGGTGTTACCGGGTACTCGGACATGTTACCTCCACCTGGGAGATAAATCATTACCGCGTTGTTGGCGTTACGGTGCAGGCCTCGCCCTGCACTTCCGGCTGGCCAACGTCACCTCAAAGTGTCCAGGTAAAGGTCCAGGACGCGATACTACCTATGTAGGTTACCTGACACGCGTTACCGGATGCTTAAGGGCCAGAAGTGGAGTAACAGTCAAGTTGCATTACCCTGGACGCGTTATCATGCCGCGAGCCTTGTCAAACGCTTCCGTTAATTCCCCGACGCACGCGGGAAAATTACGCGACGTCGAACTCGCGTGTTTTCAAGGGGTGCTATCGGGGATGTTTAAGGCTGGTTCTTTTAAGAATTATCGGAATTATCTTAGATGGTATTACGTTGTTTTCAATGATACCACGTGCGCGTATGGTCGAAATAGCAACGTTTAAAAATTCTTATCGCTGGTTCTGGTGACTTAAGAGGCTCCATAGGCTTTGGGACGGTTTAGTACAAATTTTAATAGTTTTCATTTGAGCGCTTTGTGAGTATTAACGTTGGGATGGAGATATGCTTTTCTAGGCATCTAGTTCAGTGCCGGGTATTGCCGCTGTTTCCGTACTCGGAACAAGTATACTTGCTGGGGAAAATTCTCCGGTGACAGTGATATACTGATAAAGGGAAAGTATTGGTGCTCGGGTCGGAAATTTGATTGCTATACATTGCAATTGCAGCCGGCGTGCTGCAGACGTAGGCAGACTTCCAATACGGCCGGATGTATTCTCTTTCCTCTGGTTACTAAGGATCATTTTTTTTTTTTTTACAGTTTTCTGTGTTGTACCTAATGATGGCATGTGCTCTACTTAGGAGGTATATGGTGGGATAGGAATCTTGGTTGCAGGGAATCGTTTTATCGGGCCTTGTATTTTATCCACCTGACCGTGATTACGCGCACGCAGTCAGTGATTAGTGATAACATGCCTCATGTTATAACGCGCCGCAGGGCTTTACCGCACACTTCCGGTAGGCGAGCTCAAGCTCTTGCGGCAAAACTGTAACCATGATGCTGCATTCCGTTTCCTTCGCGGAAGGAGCGGTCTTCTTTGAACTGGCCAACTGCCGATCGGCTTTACGTCACTCGATTTATTCCACTCGCGGTTAAATGTACCGCACCTGGTACAATGCGGCCACCACCTAAAGCGACAGCGGTCTCACGATACAATTGTAGTCCTGGTTCCACGGGTGTTAATTTAATTAATGTCTATGTTGCCAAGATTTTTAACACGTCCTTTCCAAATTCCAAGACCTGTTAAACAGCAGCAACACGACTGGTTTAATCGGCGAATCGAAAGCAAAGAATATTTATTATATGCAATAATGCAACGCAATTTAAAATACGTGAAATAAATATCTTTAAGAACATTTTACGAGGTTAGTTATTTTCTTTGGGGTGAATTCTGGTTTTATGATCTTTTTTTATTGAAATTCTATTGGTAATATAGGGGAGGAATCTTCTGGTGTTGCGGTATGGAGATTTTGTTTATGTTAAATATCCTAATGAAAGAATGTTTGTAGAAACTCTGCATTAGGTGGAGATATATTTTAGGCGCGTCTTTGTGCGCTGGACCACTCGGTGTACTTCTTTTGCCACATCTTCCTAAAATGTCCAAAGTATTGGCAATTACGAGAAACGCTAATTACATCCCAGGAAATCTGGCTTAGAATGTGTGGATTTCCTCATAATGCCAGTGTACAGAACAATGTGAAGATACTGGAGCATGAAGCGAGTGGTACCTGTGACGCAAGGAACATGCCTCCCAATTGAGGATTATAAATTTTCACCTACTTTATGTAACAAGATGTCCCTATACCGCACTCTTAAGAAACATCAACGGATATAGCCCGAAGGCCTCGAGATAATTGTTTCTAATTATACGGGGAAAGAAGACTTTCAAGATTTATTCCTATTTTCTCTCGGGGATTTTCCTATTTTCATAATGAAATTTCGTGGTAAAATATAATATGGGATTCTGACTTCCATATAGGAACCCCTTCCAGTCGATTTATCACAACCCCTGGACGCGGGGAAACATTTTCAATGAACCTCCGATAAAGGAATCTTCGATTTCCCCCGCCTCTCTCCTTAATTCGAACTTTCCGCGTTAGATCCCCGGTTTCGATTTCCTAATCCTTTTTTTCGCTTTCTCGGGACAGAACTCCTCCTTCGTAATCGCTTTTTTCCTTTCTCCGAGCGCAAGAATGATATCAGCCGGCTCGCATCTCTAAGCACACTTAATCCGCGTGAACCGGTAATTTTAGCCTCCACCCAATTAATGGGTTCAGGCCCGAAATTTCTCTCGTCAGGTCCGAAGCGGTTCCACGCGAACGGTCGTCGACTCGGTTCCTTTTACTTTTTTCCTCTTATTACACAAATCGTCCCTGCCGGTCAATTTGACGAGATTCCCTCCCGGCCACTTACACCCCCACCCGCTCGGCTCCGTAATACAACAATCTCAGGAGCTATATCGAAGCCTCAAATTTCTCCCCGCAATTTGCTCCAGAATTCTACTTTCCACGTCCGATCATCGACTTTCCATCGATTCCTCCGGCTTTTAGCGAATAATTCCACTGGCCGGCCGACTTTACGTAAGACGCGCTCCCTTGGCCGCGTCGTGTCGTTCCTGGAACGACGATCGTCGATTTCCCCGTTCGTCCTGTTCCCTCGTTCCCTTCGGGCCAGACCAGATTGCTTCGACGCGTTCGGGATAATTTCATCTCGCTCCGTCGGGGCCGTCGACTAATTTTCCCGGTCGCTCCTCCGCTTTTTCGAGCGGCCCTCCGACGAGCTTTTTTGGATTCCCCGCGAAAACTAATTAAGCCGCGAGAGCGAGCGCGTCGCGTGTCGAACTTTCTCCGTCCCGGCAACGCACCGTCGGCGTAATTGCCCGATTCTCGGCCAGTTGGCCTCCACGGCTTCGTTACGAAAGAAAGAACTCGGACCGAAATGGGTGTAAACGCGGAATCCGAGAAGAACTCGTCGAGCGCCCCTACGGGCAGCCGCGATCCGGGTGATTCATGGCAGCCGCGCGATCGGAACGCGACCCATCGATCACCCTTCGATTGCCGGCAACCCGTAATCCTTCGGAAGGAAATGCCGGAGATACGCGTTTCCTCAGGCCTCGCCGAAAGACGTCTGGATTTCTCCTAATAAGCCCGGAAGAAGGTGGCGGCTCTCCTGCGCTTCGACTTTTCCGGAAGTTCAATGGCGCGCGAGGATAGGTCGGTCTTACGTGCGGAACGAAGTATTGAAATTAATATATTGCGGATAAGCGAGTCGATGTTAATCCCCGGAGATAAATCGGGCTCATTTTGCCCAGAGGGGAGACCGAATGAAATTAAATGCAACGTGTAATTAATTATCCGTTGGATCTGTAGATCTGTAGAATTAAGCCTCTCGGGTGATTTGAAGACAAATTTGGAAGTTGAAGTGGTACCTCTTTGGCAGGGGAGTTATAGTTTTATTATAGTTTTGGAAGCGGTATTTAGTGGCTAGGATTTAACGTCGAACCTTTGATCCCGCCAACGGGATAGACGTCGATCCGCGCCGCGATCGGTATGGACGTTTTACGATATAACGCGGTTTATCGTCACATATTTTAATGTATCACCGACGAAAGGTCAGCCCCTTTCGATTTCTCCTCCGGGAAAGATACTCTTCCACGTGTTCCGCATCATGCGGAAATCCTGCCTTTTTCCCACCGCGTTAAAGTGATGTGAAACACCCTTCAAATCAGTCGATTTTAACACGACACTTTTTTTTAAGGGTATTATACCAAACTGTCCGAAACTTTGATACATCACTCCTGATCATCTAAGAATTGTCCTGACACATTCAAAATTTGGATTTTTCAAACAAATTTTATAACTCAGCCCAGACCAAAACCAAAATGGCGTCGAGCTCTCATATTTCGATCGATATACTACTATCGAAGGCTCCGATATGAGAATCGAAAGGGTCAGGACAATTTTACGACAATTTAGAACACTCTGGTAATCGATAAACTCGCATTTGAACGGGATAAAGGCAAAAAAAGTGTTATATGCGCTTCTATGCCAAAACGATGGGAAAACGAGGTCTCGGAGTGAAAATTTAATTGACCTGGAAATCACAGATGGCGCAGGGGGTCCCTCTGCAGTCAATTAGGGCCCCAGAAAGCATGAATGAAGAGGATTTCTGGAGCTTTACTTCGATTTCTTTATAATTATTGTACGAAAACGACAGGTGGAGTATGCCATTTGGTACAATACCCAATATAATTCGATACAGCTGTCAATATAAAAACGAACGTCGGAAACAAAGGTATTTGAAAAAATCTTCTTTATCGACGTCGATCAAGTTCCTCAACGTGTTTCACTTCACCTTAACGACTTTGTTCCTGCCGCGCACTCGAAATGTGGATTGATCGTTAAGTGGAAAACGAACGATCCACAACGGAGGAGCGATAAAATGCAAGGCAAGGAGATGCCGTGAGGCGCGAGATGTTTGTTAAGAAAATTAATATAAAATAAATACGAGATATCGCTCGCGCCCTATCTGGGCATCGGAGCGTGGAGAGGCACGCTTTTAAAGAAAAGGTGGAGTTTTTTTACTATTATACATTCTAAAAGTAAGGTCACAATACATGTGAATCGCACGTCACGGGCGAAGCTTGTATCGACAGGTGCACTTTGATCGCTCGATTGCGATCTACTCCTTTTCTCGACAGTCGTGCGTCATACGGTTAAAGCTCGATGTAAGAAATTTGCGAAATAATTTCCTCGTGACGTAAATACTCCATGTAAAAATAATTGTTTCGAGTGTCTTTAAATATAATTCCGAACAGTGGTACGATGAATGAGCGGTTATGAATGAACGTTGAAAGACTTATATCTATCGCTCCAGAACTTCTTTAGGTCCCATTAAAGAAGATGCGGATCCAGTGATTTTGTTGCGTCTCTCACTTATCATACATGATGTATCCACGTCGGGAAGTTAGCGTGATTACCTTAAACCTCCCTAAAACTAATCCTGGACAATGATATCACGCATAAATATTATCCCAAATTTAAGAATTTAATTTTCCTTAGATGATATAGGTCAGCCTGCCTCGATCCCTATTTCAGAAATCCGAAAATCAGGAATGAAACCTCGTGTCCCCTAGGTCTATCAATTGTACGCGGGGTATCCATGCATCGGACATCGAAATTATCTGAAATTTAATTTTGCGCAATGATATCACGTGCAAATAATATTTCTATATATATGAATTTAGTCTCCCTTATAGGTCAGCACGCCCCGATTGCCATTTTTGAAGACTGTCGAACAGGAACCATGACCAGGGTTTATTAGATCTGTCAACTCGTCCTAAGCTTAGCCGTCTTATCACGTTGTCCGACCGGTTTATCGCATTCCCGTGTCCCGGGACACCAGTTGAACTCTAAGTTACGCGTTATCACGCGCCATCGCGATTGTCCTTCCGTAAGGAAACCGCGTACACCGACGGGGTGGCAAAATGATATTCCACGAGGTGAGGAGGAAAGGCGTAACCGTAGAAAACGAGTCGACACAACACCTATGCGAGAATCATCCATCCATATATGCATGAGAGTACAGGAACGGAACTCCTCGGGCCTTTCTCGTTATTGCATAAGCCTCTGCTGCGGTTAGTGGAGCGGAAACGCACTTAGCGAAAAAATATGCGGCTCCACATATAACGTTACTTACGACTCCTCGTGAGTGAGATCGCTCTGACTTTCATAGACGTGGACGGTAAATGGCCAAAAAAGAATCCCGCTCGTTAAAATTTCATTTCCCCGTCACCCCTTTCATAACGCGACGTCGTTTTAGGAGTCATTCTAAATGTTTATATAAACTCCGCCTCGATCATGCAAATTTATTATTAATGGGATTTATGCAAAACCTGACGTTACATCGATGACTAACGCAATCGGGTGGAGACTCGAGGAGATCCTGTCAATTGTTTTTTTATGCACCATGATTGCGACGATAAGCTCCGGATATGAAAATTAGTTGATTCTCGCGTTCCCTTTCCCTATATTAAATCCTATCACTTGTTAAGTAGCCTTTGATTTGTACGATCTCTTTTTCATTTAATTCATCGGATTATGATCATTACGGTTACTAGGTGCAGCGTGGGGTGTTTAATTAATATACAGTATCGCACGGTATATTGAAACGATCCACGTCATTGTACATTGTACATGTAAATTACTAAAAAAATGCAGTACATCGCTCGCAACGATTTAGCTCAGTGCTTAATATACGCATACATCAGTGCCGAGATTGAGCAAGTTCTGCATCGTGTTCAGTTAATGACTTCGAGATGTGGCAGTCGCTATAAGTACTTGTGAAGTTATCAATTACTGTAGTGGCACTGAGAAATCGTTACCAAATACTATTTCGATACCACCACTCCCTTTTTTTACTCAATCGGTGGTGTAACACTTTCCCAAAATCCGTAGCAACGTCTCGTATTAAAAGCCTACGTAACGTCCATTAGCATAATGAACTATGATAGCTTAATGAAGAAAATATCCGGTGGCAATCAGTTTCTGATAACTTCGAGCAATTTTGACATCGTTTCTTAACCCTGCGACGGTGTCTAAAACATCACGCGAAGCCGTGCCGAGCCCCTGGAAACACTCCAAGTTACATGCTACTTATTGCTCTCGATAATTCATGTTAATTATAATCGTAATCATCCTCTCGAGGAACGTAACTCGCGGGGATCGCGAAAAGCTTTCCCGCTTCGGCGCGCGTTATTAACGCCGAATTCGGTGAATGAGGTTGCGTTTCCACCAATTAAAGAGCAGCGATCGTCTTGCGCAATCGAGGAGGGTGTGTCGGTAGCGATGTTACCGACTAATTAGCGTCAGTCATTAAACAGCGCCGTGATTTTCCCGCGGGAGTTCCGCAGCGGATAACACTTTTACCGCGCCCGGCTAAAGCCCGGATCGGACGCAGCGCGGATAGGACTAACCAGAGTCCGCTCGCATGGAAATCAGACTTAACCTGGACACATGGCGACATGGCGCAATCACGAGGCACGTTAGAAAAATTCTATTGCTTTGATATTTCATTTTAGAATCAGAGCAGAAAGGCACCGGCTTCTCAAATCGCCCAATCGAAATCATTGGGTCACTAATGAGGCATGTCTGTCACGCAAGATCTGGTCGGCTTTTTCACGACTCCTTCGGTGACTCATGAACACTTTCTTTTGTAACGAGATGAATTAATATTTGTTAAAATACCGTTGAAAGGGGGTATGTTACCTTTTCTCTCGCGTAAAATGGTGGAGGAAATTAATGTTCCTTTTTCTCAGGTTTTTTTTATCATTTTCGTGGAGATATCGTAACCCCTGGTTGACGCTTTGGGATATCGAAAAAGGGAAGAGGTACTTTCGAGCAAATGTTCTTTCTATTCGTCGTTTCTGATACATTTTGAAGTAGCGAAGATTTGATCTATTTTTCTTTTTTAGCTCTTTCATTGAAGGGGTTTAGATAATTATGTTTGGTGCTTTATGCCTGGTTGACGCTTTGGGATATCGAAAAAGGGAAAAAGTACTTTCGAGCAAATGTTCTTTTTATTCGTCGTTTCTGATACATTTTGAAGTAGCGAAGATTTGATCTATTTTTCTTTTTTAGCTCTTTCATTGAAGGGGTTTAGATAATTATGTTTGGGCTGTTTGAGGACTGGGGGTCGGTGCTGCTTTGTCTTTTCGAATCTCGAATGGCGATTCGCCCACGAATGGACGGAAAATAGCTCGCCGTGATAAAACTCCACCCGACGTTGCTGACCATAATAGAAACTGATACTCGCCCACGATGAGAAGAAAATTTATTCCCTCGGGTTAACCCACTAAACTCTCGGCCGGCTTAGAGACTATTTTCCGTGTCCGCGGTATCGGCATTTATATAATAAAATAAATAAAACGACCGCGAGGCCTATGAGCCGGTGATTTTATCTGCGCCTGTTCCCCAAAGGTGATAGGCTGATGTATATGTTTACATGAACCGCATTACATACTTACGTGCATTTACGAGAGAAAGGGGTGAACGCTCGGTTAAAGTTCTTGGTCGGTAAAGTCAACATCCGGGACTTTTGGCCATAAACTATATTAAGTAATTTATTTAAATAGCTCCACGATTTTCGTGCGGAACTGCAGAATTGCACGACTTTCTCTCCCTCTCTCGGCCAAAAATATGGAAAGGTGACTGAAATTATAAATTCTACGTTCCAGAGGAGAAACTCAAAAGATCTGAATATAATAATAATTTGAAGTACATCGCCGTGACGGTCCTTGAATTTGATATTATTATATATAACAAAGAAAATATTATATAACAAATCCCTTAACCATCGACGTAGATCCCGAGATTATTCTTTAAAAAATTTCACTTTTTTGCTGGACTTTCTGATATTCTTACCGAGATTTGTATATGTTCATTCAAAGAAAATGCCAAAACTATATACACGGAATATTTCTCTCCTTTAATCGTTTAGACTGCATGAAACCTAATGAAATGATTCAATGTTTGCAATGTCATAGCGAAGTAGCCAAACGGGTCAGTGAATTTTATTTCATTTACACGTACACACAAGGCTGACCCGTTGTGTAAAATACACATTAGGAATTTGAATAGTAAGAAGTCCATACTAGATAGCTGCGACGTAAAAAATGACCGTTTCATACCAATTGAAGCTTTGTAATTCTGCCGTAACGCAAATGACGTCATGGTACATTCTTCGCAATTAAACGCAATCCAGTTATAATTCAAGCTGTAACTAGGAATCACTTTACATCTAGTTTAGAACTTGTTCGATGAATGAACGGAATGTGTAAAGTGTACGTAATTATTTCAGGACTTTCCTCCTTAAAGCTTTCTAAGAAACTGGATCATTTCCACTCACTATTTAATTACTCAATTTTACAATCAACTGCAAACTTCGTGCTGCAAGTTAAGGAAATATTTGCGACGTCTCCCCCGAGGTTTAGTTCTTATTAAAATGTTCTATGGCATGGTGTGGAGGTTGTTTCTTAAACAAGATGCGAAATGCTCGTAAAATGTCAACCTGCAAATCTTTACAATGACAATTTCGACGCTAGTTAACGACGTGCAAATAATAGCACGACGTGCAAACTCGACGATTTCTCGCCGTCCGAGAATTAACTTTCCATTTTGACCCCTGAATCCTTTTTCCTTCGTACACGCCATAGCACAGAGACGGCAAGTCTTTCCTTTTCCTCTTTGCTCTCACATGGGAATTAATTAATGGGCTGGAAGGGCTATGCATGCCGGATACGCAAATCATGATTGGCCGACTCCAAACCCGTGCTCGGATCTTTGGTTCCGTAACTTTCTAGAAACATTTTCCTCGCCACAAACGGTCTAAGATCTGCACAGAGTATATTCAAATCCACGTCTCTGAAAACTCGAAAATAATCAGAAAATCTGAACAGCCCTCAAAAAGTAATTCTCCAAAGTTTCGAATTATTTCCGGTCATTTCAACATCGACCCCATTTTTACGTAATTTTCCGAGGGATAAATAGCCAACCGAATTGGTTAATTAAATTTCAAATGAAAACGTAATTCAATACGCGTGCAACGTGGAACTATACGTAAATAACGTGTGTAGATATGTGTGTGGAAAAAAATAGAACAAAGTCTGCCTTCGACAGACAATTTCCACTTGGGGATCTTGAAGTAAAACATTCCGTTCCCGCGAATGTGTCAATGTTCCCCTAGACCGGACGAAACACATTAAGCTCCATCCACAACACGCTCCAATGATTCCAATTTTTTCAACATCAATCCAGCAAGGTTGTCGTGCACTTTCATTTCTTCATGACGCGTCATCGAGCGTAAACATGTAAGCGTAAGCAACGGTAAAGCCAATCCGCGCGTGATTAATTTCGAAGGTTTGGGAAATCATTGCGAATACCTCGGAGACATTCTCTCGAGTTTAATAACACAAGGAGACGTCGAGATTAACAGTAATCTTTTCAAATTGCATAAGATCTTGCGAAATAGTACAAATGATTAGATAAACAAGAATCATTTTAGCGATAAGATTAATTGTCGAGCATGAACTATACATGAAACTTGTTTCAACGTAAACAATGTGAAGTTTTTCAATTATACAGTTCTAATAGAAAATAAAGAAATTTGTAATTATCAACTCTACAGCTCTTAGAAAGTATTATCTCCCTTGTGAGAGAGCTTCAAGATGACGAGGCTCCGAAAGCTCTCTTTCTCTTCGGGGTAAACCTTAACCTAAACCTTTTTATCGTTCAGCCAAAGTAGTTTTGAGAGATACCAAAGACAACGGATTCGCGGATTATGCACACCGGAGGAGCAAGAAAGTGCTCGGTAATTGGAAAAAATCCTCTATTTCGAGGCGTCGTCCGTTCCGTAATTCAAATCGTGCCACCCGGACTTAATTGCGAAAGGGGCGAACGAATAATTAGAAAGCCAGCCAAAATGCTCCTCCGATAATGAATGAAAATCCCCGCGAATCGACGCTAATTTCGTATCGATTCCCTGCAGGCGAATTCCACCAACGCTAAATGCAGTTTCTAATCTAACCACTGAAAGATTAAACGTGGATTAAACTTTATTGATCCACGGACGTCTCTTGAATTTGTCAGTGGCCTATTTTCGCGACCCGAAGCGCCGCTTGAACTTTCGGAGCTTCGTAAAATAGAACCGGTAATAAATGACGGACGGACTCAATTGACGGCCACTAATTTAATAAAAGTGGAAAATGTCAGTTATTCAGGGAATTCCTGATGTAGATATTGCATTTATTCGAGCTGCAACTCGGCATTTGCTATGATTCCACATCTACCTTAAAATACCGTCAAAAAAGCCACTGCACTCATTCCATAATCATTGCAAATTCTAAAAGGAGGATATCCACGATAAATTAAATTATTCCCATGCCGAACTATCTCATTCCCGATAAACGAAGCAAGGAACGTAAAAATCCCCCGTTTCCCTGAACGATAATAAAATAAATGCTGCATATAAAAAAAATACAATCGCGCTATCGACCACGTATACCCAAACCCATCACCAAGAATTAGCATTAGACCAGCTCCGAGTTTCGTGATTTCTCCGTTGCAAAATTTAGTCACGTTCCGAGCGGAATTTAAAGCGAATCCTGCTTCCGAAGTCCGATCGATGAATGCTCGAAAGCGATTAGCCCCGTCGTACTTTCAGGAAAAATGTGAAAATCCGAAAATCCAGCTGCAGCCCAGGTGCAAGCCCGAACAAAGAAAGGGACTCGACAAATGTCAGAGCACACCGGGACTAATCAGGAAACAAAGAAGGGATCCTTTCGAATCGGCAGGCACACGGCAATCGATCTAGTTACAGGAAGAAGTACAGAGGCATATAATGCAGCCGGAGAATGGGGTTGCGCAACCGATCGTGCGATCGCGCGCCGTGGGATTGGCCGCCATCTTGGCAGCGGACACGATAGATCCGCTCGGAAGGATCTTTGCGATCGTTTAGGGATCCTTAGGATAGGCAGACAGACATATGCGGGAAGAGGAGGAGAGACAAAGGCCACGAGAGAAAATGACTCGTCGCTTCCTTCCCTCCTGTGCCGACTTCCTACTCGGCGCCACAATTTCTTCGGTACGCTCGAGTTCGCCCGGGCGACGGCGAAGGTGCACCGAGTCTCTCTATAAAAGCGAGGGTACACCTCGGAGATTCAGTGTGCTCACTGTCGACCAACATGTACAGCACCGACAAGCTGAAAGTGAGTAAGAGAGTGGCCGTTCGGTTGGTATTCCTCGCCTCACCCATACCTACTTACCTACCATGGCACGCCAAAGTGCATCCGGTGCCTTGGATCGCGAACCTTACAAAAACGAGCCCGTTTTCGATCCCGAGACCCACTAGATTCTCGGAAATAGAGATTTCGAGTCCTCTGATAGGTCTCCATCGATATTCGGAGGCTGCGAGTTCCTCCTATCTCGGAGGGCACCTTAAAACGAAGGTTCTTCTCTCCGTGAACCGATAACACGCCGTATTGCACTTTTTCCAAAGAGGGATAGAATCCGTTTTATCTCATTCCGGGGAAATTATTGACGAGAAACTGGAATTGCATTTCCGCGGTCTCTTTATCGACATACTTTAAATAACGTTCAGAGAATAACTCGACCAATTGAAGGAAAGTCAAGATATGGCTACGTAATTACGTTTTACTTTATATTAAAATGTAATTAGACTTTATGTTGAAATTTATTGAAACTAAACTTTATTGACTTCAACATTCACAAAGCCAAAGACCATGAAACAACTATACGTATGATGGTGAAATAACAGTACATATTTTCTTACGGCATCTCGGATCGCTGGAAAAACATGCACGGTCATGTGGGACATCGGTTATCTTTTCATTATCGATGAAATGAAAACGAACCGCGTTATCCGGCGTTTCAGTTTTATCACCATAAAATTCCACTAAGAAATACGTCGCGAGTTCTCCATATCATGAATACTAAAGTACACGGTGTATCCACTTTCTATTTCAAAAGCGACCGATAACTGACTCTAACGTGCCGCCTCTTTGCACGAAACGAAACCAATGCCTTCGTCTCACGCATAACGCTTATTAACCTCTCACCGTCGGATAAATTATTCAAAAGTAACAAATTCTGTCAAACTTTGACCTTCCCCTCCAACCCATGGCCGCGATCCCAAAATTCCGCCTATTCATCGACATCGACAAAATTTCGGAGACATCCAAGTTTTCCGAATCCTTTCTTAAAAAAAAAAAGAAAAAGTATTTCCGATATCTAACGAACAAACATTGCCTTGACTCGAAGGTGATCCTACTCTGCGGTCTGGTGACGTTGGTCATCGCCGAGGAGCCAAAAAAAGAGGCAGCAGCAGCAGCCCCGGAGGACAAGGAGAAGTCCAAGCGAGGTCTGGAGCTTAGCCTGGGCGACCATGGTGGTTTCGGAGGCGGCTACGGGGGCGGCTACGGCGGCGGCTACGGCGGCGGCTACGGCGGCGGCTTAGGAGGCGGCTTCGGGGGTGGCGGCGGCGGCGATCTCATCAGCACCGAGCACATCCCCGCGGTGACCATCACCAAGACCGTGCACGTCCCCCAACCATACCCGGTGACCGTCGAGAAGCACGTGCCCTACCCCGTGAAGGTACCCGTGAAGGTGCCAGTGGAGCGACCCTACCCCGTCCACGTCCCTCAGCCCTACCCGGTGACGGTGGAGAAGCACATTCCCTACACCGTGGAGAAACATGTGCCCTACCCCGTCAAAGTGCCCGTCAAGGTACCCGTGAAGGTGCCCTATGAGGTCAAGGTTCCCGTGAAGGTGCCCTACACGGTCGCCAAGCCCGTGCCCTACCCCGTGAAGGTGCCCGTCGTCGTCAAGGAGCCCTACCCGGTGGTCGTCAAGAGCCAGCACGAGGACCTGGGCGGATACGGAGGTGGATACGGAGGTGGATACGGAGGTGGACACGGAGGTGGATACGGAGGCTTCGAGGGTGGCTTCGAGCTGGGAGGATTCGGTGGCTACGGCCATCACTGAGTGACCGAGTACCTGCAGCCCTAAGAAATCTCTCGTCGCGCCCCCGCGCGAAGGCGCGGGACCAGCAGGAGACCCGGGGACGAATCTCCCCGATGACGACGCTCCTTGCGATAAGGACGATCGGCGCTCGATCGCGTCGCGGGTCCCGCAGTGGACGCGCGACTCGTGTGATCCTCTCGAACGTATTATACCAGCTCTTTGTAAATGAATAAAAGATTGTTTTTTAATAAGCGCAGGAACTTGCACGGCGTCCTCTATCGGATACACCGGTGAATTCGGAAACCGGATGACCACGGGATAATTAGATTTTTATTCGACGAAGAGATGCACCGCGTATCTCTGGCGTTAGATTAGGAACACCTTCTGGTACGAGTTCATCTCGGGCATATAGACCTCGTTGCGAAATCGATTAGAGAGTACTCGATGTGTCGCAACGGATTTTATGGCGACCCAAGCGGTGCCGGGCCCGAAGTATCCAATCCTTTCGACGCTCGTATATCCATCTCGGGAAGAAGTTAAGTGCGTGTCTTCTGATCTTGCCACCTTATTAACCCCGAATATCGAGCCGCGCGGGATAGGGCAACCCTCGGCTCCGGCGGCAATATCGAACCTCTCGTTGCCGCTTTTTTCGCGGGTCGCTCGTAATTTTAGACATCGATTATCAAAGCTAATAACGCTCCTCGGCGTGCCCCGCTTCACGAGTGGTTTCGTAATTCCTCGAAGGGGAAAAAACCAAACCGGAGAGATCTCGGTCCCGCGCGTCGGGTCGGGACTCGACGGCGGACATTTCGGAATCCATTTTTCCAAAGCGCCGCAGAAAGGCTCGGCACGGTAATCGCTGAAAAAAGAGAGGTCGCGGTCTAATTGAAATCGGTATTCCGTGTCCTATCGAGCGGCACGCGACGTGGCAAATTACCCTCGGAAAAATGGCACCTTCGGCCAGCGCCACCTCGCCCGTTTTCCCGGACGGCCCCACCGTTGCGAAAAGTCGCGTTGCGAAACCGAAAGCTCCAAGGCAATCCAGCGCGCAAAAGGGGACGCGGCAAGACCGGATCCGGATACGACTTTCGAGATGGCAATCTCGACGGAGGCCACTCGTTACCGCACAGCGCAACCCGGCGATCGTTGGTCTCTTCGGGAGCCGATCCTGAATTCGCGATTCCGCTCCCAGGATCGGCGACCCGGATCGACCTGGACGTTTGGAAAGATCGGACTGCCCACGGACACCTTCCTCGACGGGGAACTTTCCTAAGCGCCGGGGAGGATGTCGGAGGCCGAGAAAGCGGCCACGCCGGAAGGAGCGAGGCCACTTTCCGCGCGGTTACGTATAACCGGTATACTCCCAGGGAGAGTTACCGACCGGCCACGTAATGTCCAGCCGGATCCGTTTGGCGAACGCATCTCGCCGGCCCCGGAAAGGATCCCTCGATGCCCGTCTTGCAGCGCAGGTGCTTTCTCCCGGCGAGCCCAGAAAATGACACTTTTTACCTGCCGCCTCCACTCCCAGCTGCCTATGACGAAACTGGGAACGAAAGCGAGGATAACGGGAAGAAAATGGTCATTGTCTCGTATCGACTCGAGGCTCCCCTTTGTCGCGGCTGGGACGAGAATTCGGAATTGCAAATTCGCTCCCTGGTAGACGGAAAATTGCCCTCGATATCTCGCGACCGACGTCGCGATTAGGCTGACGGATGTGTCCGATGGGCAAATGGAATTGGGTCGGTGGAAATCCGAGTATACGCGAATGTCTGGTAGTTTCTCTCCGGGTTGGTACCTCGTCTCGGCCTATCCGGTCGAATCGCATGTTGCGGCATTAATTAAAATTTCGCGAAAGCAGCTGCGGACCCTGAGTTCATGAGTAAGGGCGGATGGAATGCCGGATTTTTCAGTACCGGCTGTACGTTCTCTCGGGAAACGAGAAATTGGACGTTTAGGTTTTTCGCGCGCGCGCAATTGGCGCGTGCATTAATGCCGATCGGGACAACATTCGGAGCATGTCTCGATCGCCGGATTAGTGGTTGGCAAACCTCGAGCTATTTCACAGTCGATGAGATACGTAATCATATTTAATGAAATAGGAAGTCGGAGAGGGACGACGACTGTCGAGTCCGAGGTGGGAGAGATTTTCTCGATTGGCCTCAAGTCGCAGGTGCGCCCCTCTCTCCCTCTCTCCCTCTCCGCTCCTTCTCAGGAGCAGGATGCAAATCCTGTACTTATGCACTTTTACGGGGCCCTCGCTCGATTGCACAGCACGTTTCCTTTCATTCGCTCCCTCGGATGGCGAGCGATCCCGACTTTATCGCCTCTTTTACGAAATCTATCCTGCGTACGAGACTGCACGCGCGTATTCGCGGCTCCCACTTATCGACCCTAGCCAAGAATTCCATAACTCTGGGATATACGTGTGCGTAATACTTGCGCGTACGCAACTTCGAAGGAAATGCCATGAGAACGATCGGAACCTACTTGCGCATTGGCGGGACGGACGGCCTCCATTATGAGGAACCATGCTCCTGTACATTTTTTCGATTTTATAAGAGATTTCGTTGATCTTAAGGTGAAGTGAAACACGTCGAGGAACTTGATCGACGTCGATAAAGAAGATTTTTCCAAATACCTTTGTTGCCGACGTTCGTTTTTATATTGACAACTGTGTCGAATTATATTGGGTATTGTACCAAATGGCATACTCCACCTGTCGTTTTCGTACAATAATTATAAAGAAATCGAAGTAAAGCTCCAGAAATCCTCTGCATTCATGCTTTCTGGGGCCCTAATTGACTGCAGAGGGACCCCCTGCGCCATCTGTGATTTCCAGGTCAATTAAATTTTCACTCCGAGACCTCGTATTCCCATCGTTTTAGCATAGAAGCGCATACAACACTTTTTCTGCCTTTATCCCGTTCAAATGCGAGTTTATCGATTACCAGAGTGTTCTAAATTGTCGTAAAATTGTCCCGACCCTGTTGATTCTCATATCAGAGCCTTCGATAATTGTATATCGTCGAAATATGAGAACTCGACGCCATTTTGGTTCTAGTTTGGGCTTAGTTAAAATATTTTTCGAAAAAATCCAAATTTGAATGTGTCAGGACAATTCTTAGATGATCAGGAGTGATGTGTCAAAGTTTCGGACAGTTTGGTCTAATACCCTTAAAAAAAAAGTGTTGTATTCGAATCGTCTGATTTGAAGGGGGTTTCACTTCACCTTAAGATGATGTGAAAGTGGCGTCAAAGAGATGTCGTTGATGAAACTGGTTTCCGAACTGGATCCAGCGAATCGTTTAAAACTTAAAAATGCAAATGAGGAGGCTATAACGAAGATCCTGATACCCATGAAATTTCAATTCTTTAAAAATTTGTTCATGGAAAGTTTAAAAATTGTTTATAAAAGATGACATTTCACGGGTGTCAGTACCTTCCATATAGTTTTCGTATTCATGGTTGTAAAGTTTGAAACGATCCGGTACACCCAGTTCAGCGAGAAGTTTCATGAATGATTCAGATACCACTTTCACATCCCCTTAATGTCTGCCAATATATCAAATTTGAGATTTAGATAATAGTTATCGGTACCAAAATAATGATGTTCCCAATCGTATATATTCTCACTTGGAAAGAAATATGAGTGCAAGAGATGGGGATGTATTAACGATTGCATGTCACCGTTAATGTATTTTGTACACGATATGTATTATGTTAGTATTATATTTTTGTACGCATAATTTGAAAGACACGCGTGAATTTGTAAACGGAGATTATGTAATATGCTTGGTTTTCTGTTCTATCTCGTTAAGACCGGTGCTGCATCTTTTATGTTGATTTATGGAGGATTATATTGTAACAATCTGGCGGGAATTAAAGCATGTTACATTTTTTAACTTAGCCCAGACCAGAACCAAAATGGCGTCGAGCTCTCATATTTCGATCGATATACAATTATCGAAGGCTCTGATATGAGAATTGAAAGGGTCCGGACAATTTTATGACAATTTAGAACACTCTGATAATCGATAAACTCGCATTTGAACGGGATAAAGGCGGAAAAGTGTTGTATGCGCTTCTATGCTAAAACGATGGGAATACGAGGTCTCGGAGTGAAAATTTAATTGACCTGGAAATCACAGATGGCGCAGGGGGTCCCTCTGCAGTCAATTAGGGCCCCAGAAAGCATGAATGCAGAGGATTTCTGGAGCTTTACTTCGATTTCTTTATAATTATTGTACGAAAACGACAGGTAGAGTATGCCATTTGGTACAATACCCAATATAATTCGACACAATTGTCAATATAAAAACGAACGTCGGCAACAAAGGTATTTGGAAAAATCTTCTTTATCGACGTCGATCAAGTTGCTCGACTTGTTTCACTTCACCTTAAAGTTCTCGAACAATTTCCGATATGTTTTCTTTTAATACTTTCAAGGAAACTTTCCGAAGCCTAAGTCCAGTGGCTCCTTTAAAGGATCTGGCCTGGAGTCTGAGACCACTTTCATGCCGCAGTTTGCAGCGGCCTAATTAAATGCAGGGCAGTAAAGCGACTTCCTGATACGCCGATCAAAATCCCAAGTTCTGCGGACGCATTACAGCGTTAACGTCGGTGCGTTAACGCATCCGTTAAAAAATCGGGTAATTCGTCTCGAGTGTAAACTCGTCATGGTTCGTTGATCCGCGCAAAGGGGACCGAAACACGGCTTGATCTAAGTGCCATAATTCATTTCGCAGTGGCTAAGTGCGTCGATTGCAAGATCGAAACGCAGGCCACTTACGCAAGAATGCCACGAGATGCCGGAGAGAGGTTTACGGAGAGAAAGAGGGTATTCCTCGACATGCGTAGCAAAATGTGCCTCGGCTATTTTTCTGCCTACAAGGTGCACTTAATGTACTCGGAAAAGTAGAGTGCCCCGCTCCGGGGAAAAGGACAGTCTTCGTTATTGTACCGCGCAAGTGCACTTCTGACAAGTACTCGTGCATCGGACCGATTACGTCGTTTAGCCGTGCGCGTAAACATGGTACATAATGTACCGACGTAACGTAGACGCGTTATGATTTCCGCAAGACTGGCCCAACGTGCAAAAACGACGCGTTGGACCGTCGAAGGGAATTGTAACGTTTGCGGATATATTTATTCCAAAGTATGTACACGAATTTTTATGAATTCCAGAGAGTATACTCTGGTTTGTTGCGACGAAATATGGTCGTAATAGATGCCGATATGACTTATTTTTTTAATGGGAACTTTTACTTTGACCCCTAGTCTATGTGGTATTTTGGTCCGAAGAATTTCTTATGCGATAAATAAATTATGGATGCATTTATAACGCTAATACAATGCAGTTTGCGGTGGTGGATATAGTGGCTCTCTCCTGGTTTTAACCAGTTTTTTTTTTACCAGGTTTTAACCAGATTTATTTATAAATCATGACGATGTCATTACTAATCCACTCCGAAATTAACTTTGTGATCGTTTCTCCTCGCACCTTCTTATCGAGACCCCTAAAATTGCTAGAAAGCGAAGAAAAAGTTAACGCGGCAGTTGTTTGTGGATTACGTCTCGAATTATATGGAATTACCGGTGCAGTCTCACCTCGAAAGCGAGAGGGCACACATGTGGATCCACCTTGTCCATTTTCCGCCTTGTAAGGTGCGGTTAACGTACTAGGAAGAATAGAAGCTGCTCTGCTTAAGCGGAAAGGAGGGGTCCCATTACCCTAAAAGTACAGCCCTGAAGTTCTCATACGTCGAAGAGATTACGTCACGCAGTTGTAAGTACATATACGGTACAATGTACCGACGTAACGTAGAGACATTATGATTTCCGCTATGCGGAATCGCCCTGGTGTGCGTGCGCGTACGTGCGATTTTCTCCTTCGGTAACCGGAGGAGTAACGCCGCAGAAACGGTGTATACTCAATGTGGTTTAATAATAGTAATGGCCGTAATAGTAATCGAGTTTACTGGCGAAGGGTAACGATCGAGATCTTAACTGCGCTCGGATGATTTGCGATCTTCCTCGGAGAAAGCATATTTGCGAATGCACGAGCCTTAAGATGTGGGGCACATGTGTCCACACCGAGGATAAGACCGCACCAGTATGTGCACTGGGAGTAATTACACGTTAAGCGACCGGAGCGCGAGATTGAATAATTATGCAGGAACCTTTGAAAGAATGCCCGAGACGGACGGGTTGCTGCACCGGGTGCTGAATAATTAGCGATTGCCTGCAGTCATGTCATCGGGCGATTCTAATTACCACGTGCGAGGGACATTATGACCGGTATTTAGGTATCCACGTTACACGAAGTATGCCTCAGATTTTTTCTAATTTTCTCTCCAGACCGAATATAGTCGCACCCTCGGTGAGCAAAACTTCTAAATTTTCCCCGGGACGTTACTCGGAGAACGTATAATTTTCATTGTGACCGGAATTATTGGAATTCTGCGGTCTGGGGCCATTTTGGTTCCCCGGATGTGAGATTTCCCAACTCCGGCTTCTGCTAACTGGGTCGCCGGTTGTTCGGCTGATATCCGGAAGAGGGGCATCCCAATTGGTCGGCGAGCTGATAATGGCGGGCATTTCGGGGCGCAAAAGTTATTAACGTCTTACCGCAGGCCACGCCTTGTCACGCGGTGAAAAGATCCGTGGAAATCACGCGAGGTAAAATGTCAAAAAAGGCGGGGGATTTTCTGCCTCCTCTCTCACTCTTTTTTTTTTTTTTTTTAATAAGTTGAAAGGGCGACCCAGTTTCCCGGGATTTCCTGAAGAGCGAGAGACTCTCTTCAGACCCGGCACTAATTAAGCGTCAAATCTGCAGCGCAATTACGTGCACCTCGAGATCTGGAAACGCTCGTGGTAATAACTCGTACGTCACATCCAGACATGTACACGATTGCGGCCTCGCGTTGAATCTTCGGGTACCTGGAACTTAAGACTATGTGCCCACACCTTGAGATTTGCATACGAAGTAATTCTCCGCCCCTATTTTGTTACCTAAACCAAGCTGTATAAATGTAATTCAATTGATACACTAACGTCACTCACTAATATCATCATTGCGCATACCCCACGACTCCGCATTCAAATCCCCCGGTACAAGAAACAAAACATAATTAAAAATATATGGGAATAATTATTTTTCTTTCGTACGTGTATTTCCATTATTTCACTTCAAACGACAATAATTATCTGAGGAAATAAAACACCAAAATGTTTGCGCAAAATTAAAAATTTTAACCGAAATTTAAACCACTCTTTAAACCTGCTTTACCTAAGTAAAGCCTCTGTTGGCTATATTTCACTCCTTGAGTCCTACTTTCAACTTTGCACATCCAACTTAATACGAGTTAATTCCTACTTTAGGCCCACGGGTGGAATAAATGCACATATCTGCTACTTGTAGGGTCCAAAGTAGGGCCTCAATTGTACAGAAGTTATGACCCTCCTTTGTCTCAAATCCCATTAAAAGCCAATAATCAGAGGTTCTAAATAGAACAAAAATTTCGCCTCGGAATACTCCACATATACCACGCGAAGAAACCCGTAATTCTCCATAAAAATGGGCAAATAAACGCAACATCCAGCCTTTTGGGCGCCTCCAATCTCCATCAACAGCAGAGGTTCCTCAACTCGTAACCACCGCACGTCGCGCGGGTACTCAGCAGGGGAACATTTCCTGGTTTCCTGAAAATGCACCAAGTGCACAATCCCCTATAAATTCATATGCACCTGCACATGCCGCAAGTCCGTTAAGACTCGAGCACCATCGACGCGGGTTCTCTCGGGGTGGCGGAAACGCAAAGCCTTAGTTAGGCGTAACGCGTGCGTCGCGGTGTAATCCACTGGCAGCAATGTCGCGTTTACGCGTACACGCACGGCCCCGTGTTCTCGAATTACGCGTGTGTACACGGGTTCAAGAGTCACCCGGGAGGGCGATAGCGTAATCGGAGGTCCGAAGCTCTGCTTTCAGTAGACCAGTCGGTGGTTCTTCGTCTCGGATTCCGGGATTTTTGCCCCGCAAACCCGCGAGCGGATCCTCCGTTCCGTGGCGTCCGTCACGTACATCGAACTTCGATGAACAGGTTTGTTTGCTTGCGGAAATGATCGGCGACGTTACATTAATATTGGTTGAGCAAACAGTCCCGCAGGAGCTGCGCTTCGCCCGTGACGTTGTACCTTCGATTGACGAGGAACGGGAGGGACAGGTTGTGCGGCATGTTGATACGGTGATATGCTCAATGAGCAGTCGTGATAAGCGGGAAGAGCAGGGATTACGCGCGAGATGTTGCGGGCAAACCGCTGCGGAAAGCGTATCGCGATTCCTAAGTGATCACGCGTGTAGATCTAATGCATCTCTACCTGAAAATTTATTTCTTATTACTATCGTACAATTGTGTAAATTGAAGTATGTTCATCTATGTCAGGTATTGTTTCTCTTAAGGGAGGCTTATAGTGATAAAAACTTTTGGATAACGTTTGGATTTAAGGCAGTATCGATTAAAATTGGCCAATAACGTCACGAGTGTACCGATTAATAAAATCGATTGCTGTTGGGAATTGGAGACTCATGAGCGTAATTATTAATGACCAGTGGCATAATTATCTTAAGAAGTGATACGGTGAATCTAATACTACTCGACCGTGGGGTTAGAAACTAAGAATCGATGGAAAATGGGAATGACTATCGTATAGGTTTGAACAACATTTTAAACCGGTGTACCTAAATATTCTGTTACTTTGTTAGTCTCGTTAGATGAATTACCAAGTGAGGGTCTAAATAGAATTGACCTGACAGTTCTTTTGCAATTAAATTTTTGCGGTTCCGATTTAACGTTTCATTTGAACTTTTCTGGAAAAGTTCATTGAAATAATTTCTTTTCTGTATGCAACGCTAATTATTAAGCTCTGCTCATTTACGTTGTAACAACCAGGTTAATAAAATGGAATATCGTGATCTATAAATAACCGTTACTGATATTTTTATCTACGTTGTGAAAAAGCGAACGGGCAGGGATCTATATCTGTATTGGTTATCGCTGCGCAAAATCGAACATTCATCGATGATATCGTTCAAAGACAGTTACGTGGAAATTCCATCTGGGATTTTATAGAATCGGTTAGAAAGCGAGTTGCGATACGAATCAGGTACCATTTTAGATGTGGCAAGGGGAAACGATGACGTGTAAGATAGCAATCGTGAATTGGCAACAAGAAGATATGAAGGCTGGTAGGGAAATAAGTGGAGACAAAGAAGGGAACAACAAAAAGAGGCAGCGATATCGGTTACCCTACCGAGAAGTAAGTGTCGCAATCCTATACACGATGCGAAGGGGGCATATGCCGCTGTCACCAATTGGATCCTGATCAAGAAAGATAAAATAAGGAGAGTCATGACTTTGTTGTCCGCTAACGAACGCAACGGGAGTACCATTATTTGTCAACGAGATCGAATCGCCGCTACCAACGCTAAACCTTGATAATTATTCTGACTTGCTACACTGAAAGCGCACATCGTCCGAAGGTAAATGACAATTTTCAACCAGTATGCGAACTGTTGAATATCGATTTTTTATAATAAACGAAAAAGGACAGGTACGAGTAAGTTTGCTACAAAAATGTTTAATAAGAGTTACATTGATCCGCGAAAATAAGGATTCATGTGATTGTTGTCCGCTAACCAACGAAGGACCTTGATTATTTGTAAACGAGATCGAATCACCGCCACTAACGCAGACCCTGATAAGTACTCCAACTCGAAATGCTACACCGAAAATACACATTGTCTGTAGATCAATGGCAATTTTCAACCAATCGATGAATTACCGCTTTGACAGCTAAAAGTCCAGTCCGATACCAGCACAGGAAGCGTTGAATATGAATGTTTGATAATCGGCGAAACAGGACAGCAACGAGTAAGTTCGCTTTAGAAATTTTAATTAAGGCTTACATTGATCCATGAGAAATTGATCGAGTCCATTACCCACTCCGACTAATTCGCCTTTTATCAGCCCGGATATATCGCATGTGACAAGCGCACCGGATTCGTCGCAATCGCTTGCGATAAATAATTGGCCGACAAGATCGGGACCTTTCGCCATTTTTCTTCGTGCGTAAATCCAGTTATCACTCCAGATATCGAGCGAGACAGGGTGCATTTAACGGCCGTATTGTTTCCTCGTTGCAATCGTGTGCAATAAATAATAGATCGACAAGATTAGGACGCCTTTCGCGCGAGTGCCCTTTAAAGAATCGGCTCGAAAGTGTGGCCGCCACTTGCTCCATTCCAGTTTCGTCGGAAAAAAGAAACGGAAGAAGCACGAAGAGAACCGGGTAGCGAGAAGTAAGATGCAGCAATCGAGGGAGGCGAAGGGGTAATAACTGCACCGGGTGCAGTGCCGAATGCTTCGGAATGCAGAAGTAGCGGTGAAGTCGTTAGGAGGCCCGAGGAAACCCGGCTCTATTATTACTCATATTTCTGTCAGGTCAAAGGTCACCTGGGAGATATTATCGCGGACTTTACTGAGAAATAAATGTCACGGCGGCGACACGAATTTGCAGCTGCAACCCGTCTGAAATCGATGTCGTAATGCTTGGTCATGTTACTGTCACTTAGGCCTCTCCTTGAGGACGCTGAATCGGACGTCGTGACGAGAGACGATGTCGTTCCGTTGCTCTTAACAATTGCACTCGGAAGTTTGCTCAATCGACGCCGAGTTCTGTCGCTCACTTGTATCTAATGCACCAAGGACAATATCACCTGAAAACGGTATAAATCTGCATCGCGAAACTCTGACGTTAACTCCTTACCCTTCGGGCACTAACTTCAATAATTCTTTGGTACTTCTGGAAGATTAACTTTTTTTTTATTTAACCCATTCAGCTAAACGGACGTCGTGACGAGAGATGATGTCGTTCCGTTACTCTTAACAATTGCACTCGGAAGTTTGCTCAATCGACGCCGAGTTCTGTCGCTCACTTATATCTAATGCACCTAGGACAACATCACCTGAAAACGGTATAAATCTGCATCGCGAAACACTGACGTTAAATCCTTACCCTTCCGGCACTAACTTCAACAATTCTTCGGTACTTGTCGAAGGTTAACTTTTTTATTTAACCCATTCAGACGAAACTAGGCGCACGAGTTAGTGGGTCACAATGCGCAGTTATGAGTCGCACTCGAAGTGCTCGTGTAAATTAAATGTCTCATCTCGTCTACATAAGGCATAAACATCGAGCAAACTAGTTGGATAAAATTAAATAGTCTTGTTACAAAATATTAAATGAAGACAGTCTGTAAAACAAAAATAGGCGCGTTGAGAGTGAAACTTCTAAGACAAAGAGAATTATTAGATGTTATTAACACTTTGCCGTCCGCACGATTCGTAAATATTTATTCGCTTGGCGCCGGCAGCGCTAAATTCGGATCACTTGACTTGTCGCCGGCCGTTTTTGATGTTATCGACACCACTGTGGTGTCGCCGGCTGTTGGCCAAAAGTTTGCGCACATCACCACTGTGGTGTCACCGGCCGTTGACCGATAGTTTGCGCACGTCACCACTGTGGTGTCGCCGGACGGCATAGTGTTAAGTGTTCTTAATCATCCTCTCACGAAATGCCCTTACGCCTTCGATACTGCCTGCTTTAGGTATAATTATTACTCTTCTTTATTGGTATAACTTTTACGTCATCTTAAATGTCAACAATTAACCGAGAGAATAACGCACTAACGCTGAAGAAGCCGGTGACGCAAATTGTGTTTAACACTCAAACACACATATGAATATAAATAGCAATTACCTCTAAAAGAAAGCGTTTCATATTCCGAATCCGATCTATTTATAAAATGCGAACTTACGCGTACTACCATGCCCTAAGAAATCTAATTTAAAATATAAATGAAGGTAAAGAAAACTAATCATCAATGGACATTTTGCCCAGATAATTGGTTCTACACTGCATAAACTTCTAATCGCGCAACTTCGGTTCTTTTCAGACGACGTAGCGTGAAAGCTTCTTAACGGTAGAGGAAGGTCCTCGTGTCAAAGCATCTGTCATTGAACCCGATATAGCATTCAAGGTCTCTTGACCGAAGACACGATGTAGTTAAACCGAGACTCGTGTCGTCCATGAATCGTGACGTCACTGGAGCTGCTTCAATGACACACTGCGTAAACGCGCTGCTTAACTGGTCTCGTGAGTTTAGTAATTCCGTGGCCATTGTCTCGCCAAGTGTGCAGTGTCCCGTGATTACCTCTTAACGAACGAAGCTAGAGATTATTTTGCGGCAACATGGAAATATTATAGCGTTAGTGGCCAATTTTCACCTCGAAATTGGGAGTAACAGTGTTCCTGCATCGTGCGAGGTATTCCCGTGTATTGCCATTAGATCGATTAGTTAAGGTGAAGTGAAACACGTCGAGGAATTTGGTCGACGTCGATAAAGAAGATTTTTCTAAATACCTTTGTTGCCGACGTTCGTTTTTATATTGACAACTGTGTCAAATTATATTGGGTATTGTACCAAATGGCATACTCCACCTGTCGTTTTCCTACAATAATTATAAAGAAATCGAAGTAAAGCTCCAGAAATCCTCTGCATTCATGCTTTCTGGGGCCTTAATTGACTGCAGAGGGACCCCCTGCGCCATCTGTGATTTCTAGGTCAATTAAATTTTCACTCCGAGACCTCGTATTCCCATCGTTTTGGCATAGAAGCGCATTCAACACTTTTTCTGCCTTTATCCCGTTCAAATGCGAGTTTATCGATTACCAGAGTGTTCTAAATTGTCGTAAAATTGTCCCGACCCTGTTGATTCTCATATCAGAGCCTTCGATAATTGTATATCGTCGAAATATGAGAACTCGACGCCATTTTGGTTCTAGTTTGGGCTTAGTTAAAATATTTTTCGAAAAAATCCAAATTTGAATGTGTCAGGACAATTCTTAGATGATCAGGAGTGATGCCTCAAAGTTTCGGACAGTTTGGTCTAATACCCTTAAAAAAAAGTGTTGTATTCGAATCTTCTGATTTGAAGGGGGTTTCACTTCACCTTAAGGCGAGCCCAGATGATATTCCACGTTATGTAAAGTGAGCGATTTTTAATCGATTCGCGGAATCTCATCATACCTGCATTCCGGTTACCAGTTAATACCCGTACTTGATCAGATCCGTAAGAAGCGTACCCAGTTATTTTGGTGCACCACTTCTGTCCATAGAGCAGCAAAAGAAAGGGGCATAAGGTCTCGTAACTCGTGAATGATCTAATTGCCATCGCATTAGCCCTTGTCCGAGCCGCTCGATTTGCTCCAAAAAGACCGTGTTTACTTCCTTCATGCATCACTTGGCGATGCACAAAGAAGTGAATGAATGGCGGAGGAAATCTGCCGATTCATGGATGAGAAAACCGTTCGACCATGATACGGTTTAGTTCGATAGCTTCATTAATGGGTTAAGCTTCGTTCGATGATTCAGGCGTGAGATACGGTTATCCTGTTTTCTCCTGACAATCCGTTTCTTGCGGAAGTATTTAATCCTCCACCTCCCTCCACATCCTGGTTCTTGCGGCGAGAGGTTAACGCGAAAAGAGAGTAAAACTGCGTTATCCATTTTTAAATTAAAATAGTACATTCGACCAAGTGAGTCGTGATCTGAATATAAATACAAACTTACCCTAGTAGCACAAAATATTTGTCCTATATTTTCTATATATTTAACGAATATCGTACATTTTGTAAATATTTACTAGACATTTGAAATATTTGCAAAAGGTTTACTTTAGAATATTANTTTATAAATTATTGAAACGGACAATGTCATTGAGATTTTCAGAAAAATTTCAAATATCTTCGATTGAAATCTACAAGAAATCTTAAAAAGTCTGTCGTCTGAGATATTAAGCAAAGATTACAAAGAAATATTGAGAAATTATTCCATGCTACTAGAGTATGGGTACAAATAATAGAACGACATTTTCAAGGATTCCTCCCCTTGACATCGAGTCTCCGTGTTTTTCTTTTAAATTTGGTGGAATTTGGAGCGCGGGCAAAAAGACTTTCTCGTCGCGAATCCCAAATCCAATTTATCTCCTGACAGTAAAAAAGAAATAACCTTCGTTTCGAGGACTGCCGAATCACTCTTTCCCAGGGCAACAATCTTCTTTCACAGCCAAGTTTTTATCGACACCTAAACCGCGGGCATCGCAAAAAGGCAATATTATTCAATGAACCCCAAACCGCAGGTATTAATACAATCCGAAACGAATCAGTGGGCAATATCTGAAAATAAAAGCCGGCCTATGTGCGTCTGCAAATAAAGTGGCCCACCATTCAAGTGTCAAGATAGGATTTCAAGAACCGCTACCCGATTTGCCACAATCCCGCGACTGGGATAGTTTTTTCAGGCAACGTCCTCGTCTTTTTCTTGCTCAGAAAACGGTCGATGTGGTAAGAGGGGCGTTCCTTTCCTTCTTATTAGAAGAAAGGCCTCCTCTTACCTCGAAGGTATACACGTATATTTCTACACTTTTTACCAGGGGTGTCCTCTTACATAAATGCCGTTCCGAATCGCGCGTAACTCGACGACGCATTGGTGAAACTCGGTCGCTCGGGCGATTCCTCTTTTTTGGAGAAAAAAATTGCCCGGCATTAAGGCGAATGAAATGGGCTCGTGGACTCGTAACTAGGATGCCTCTGGTGTTTTCTAGCCGTTACGCTGGAGGTAACTAGTTCTCGTTTAACCCAGGGAGCCGACAACAGGTGCAGAAAGTATCCGGAAGAATCGACGATGGGCCCTATGGGAGTGCAGCGATGATGAGGGGACCAGAATCGAAAGGCGGAAACGAGCATTCGCGGCTCGAAGGAAAGAGTGTTTTTCGCACGTGGCCGCTCGCTCGCGATGATTCATCGCCAAGTCTTAACCGAGCATGTAACGCGCAGCGAAACGTTCAACAACGCGTTTAAACGCTATCATTAAAAACAGGAAAAAGGATGCTGTACGCGTATCACAGAGTTTCCGGCCGGACAGCGTAAGAGACTTCGCGAGGGATCGTTTTTCCTGGACTAATCCCAAGCAACCAATGTTTAACCTCCATACCTTCTTCGGGTCCATTTAGACTTTTTCTTCTTGCTTCTTTCTACCTTAACCCTAGTAGCACAAAATATTTGTCCTATATTTTCTATATATTTAAAAAATATCGTATATTTTGTAAATATTTAGCAGACATTTGAAATATTTGCCAAACGTTTTCTTTAGAATATTATCTGTATAATATTTATATAATATTAGCTCCATGTGTTTTCATAATATTTTTCTACCAGATATAGAAAACATTTCGGTTCATTTTAATACAAGTATTTTTGATGCCGAATGCATTATAAGTGTTTTAAAAATATTTAAAATCAAATTCACACGTTTCGCTCCAATAATGAAATAGCGGAATGAAAATCTTAGAAAAATTTCTCGTGTTTTTTAATATCAAATGAAGTGTCCGATAATAGTCGTGAAGTAAAAAATGTATTTTTGTTATGCTAGTAAGTTAAAAATATTTCTCTATATGTTTATAAATTATTGAAACTAAATATGTCATTGAGATTTTCAACAAATATTACAAATATCTTCGAATGAAATCTACAAGAAATCTTGGAAACTCTGTCGCTTGAGATATGTAGCAAAGATTACAAAGAAATATTGAGAAATTATTCTATGCTACTAGGGAAGTCTTTGTCGTTTTTATTACCTAATAATTATATGCACTATTGTATATATGAACAAATTTGTGGTGGTACTAATATCTTCACATTTTGTTACCATGAGGACATTTGAACCCAATCACAGTAAATTATGTGAAAATTGAGAAAAGCTTGAAAGTTAAAAAAGATGTGAGGACGATTCGACAATTTCAAGGGCTTGTATTCTTTGACATTGTCGAAAATTTCCGAATGTGGTGCACTTATAACAGTTTCTTCTCACCTTTGGATGATAATCTCGTATTTGGATGAAGTATTGTTGCAAGGACCTAAACAATGTCAAACATCGAATTCACTTCAGAGTGGAATTTAATATCGACCGGAGTGTTTTCTGATTTGTCCTTGCAACAATTTTACTTTCATCGGAATCGCATAACTTTTAGGTATTTTCTGAAGAAAAAAGAAAGAATCGAATTAAAAGTTTTTTTTTTATATACATTTTTGTGTTGTCAAGAATTTCAATTGCTTAATCAAATTTCGTTTTATTTCATTATCATATATATATTCCCTCGAAACTCCAAGTCGATAACTCCATGTCGATCGATTAATTTTTCTTGATCGCTTTCGGAAAAATTTCCGTATAAAAATTGAAAGTACAATTGTTCATTAATAAATACACATGAATGTCTACATAACTAATTTTGTTGAAGTTGAATTCCAAGAAACATGGAATCCTTGGCGTAATCAAAAGCGGCGCGCGGAAAGAAAGTCCGGGAATGCCGGGCGGAGGCTAATAACCGTGATGGATAAAAAAGAAAAATGTTGTCCGGAGCATAATAAATTAGTGTAATTGGACGGTTCTAATTGGCTCGCTTTTCAGAGCGATCTACCACTTTGTCCAACGCCATCCAGGGGTTTCCGCAATTGGATACGTCGGTGATAACACGAAATCGATTTCAAGGAATTTAATGTACGCGACTGCACCAACACTTTTTCAGGTAGACAAGTTGTCCGAAACATTGTCCGGTAATTAGTTTCTACATGTACAGAGACAATTGAAAATAATGGCCATCCTGATTTACACGGACGACATATGCTGAAATTCGTAATCAATGAGGTTGTGTTTCGCCTATTTTCTTTCTTTATTTCGTTATCTCCCTCTATACATTATTCTGTTTACTCCATTTTCCATTATTATGTCGTCAAATACTACTTTTTTCCAATCGTAATCGAAACGCTGCATCCCTCCCTGATTAAAATTTCTACATACATCGGTTTTTTTTTCTACCATCTATTCACACGAGCAAATTATAGTATTACTTCATTAAATCGTAATTTCGGGGTGGCAAATTTATCGGATGTAATAATCGGAAATGAGCTCGACTTAATTAGCGACTACTCGTTATTGGAGAACCTTTAATCGCGGTATTATCCGCCCGCGTTTTTCCGATAACAAAAGATGCACGCGGTACCTCATTTGAAGTGAAATTGTAAGGGGGCCATTAGGAATTAATTAACTAACAATATTAACCATTGGGAATTAATTAACTAACAGCATCATAACAAATACCGGACACATAAATCTAAGTGAACTCAACGTAGGAAACTTATCGACTACTTTGTAGACCTACAAGTGTTACATTTTACTTGTACTTAGCTGCTAGTACCAAGTGAGCCTATTATCGAACTGTAATACCATTTAAGTATGAGCTAAGTGACTTATATCCATATTTATAGTCGGCCGTAACAATTCGAGAGACACTTAGGAAAACTTTTGACCAATTCGAGACGCCTAAAGCACCTGTAAGTGTCTCTCGACACTTGAAAGTCGACTGCAAATGCAGACCTCACGGTGCACCTGCTGCATTTATGCATGTCCAGCAATTGTGCTCTACTATTTACCTAAAGCGATAATTTAACCAAATCACGATAATCCAAGCTCAAACGTGAGGCGAATTCTATTTTGACGATTGAACGTCATTCGTTTAACTTTGTCTTATCGCTATGGAATTAATAAACTCAGTTTCCAGACATCTCTTGTCTCTCTTTCCGTTGACCATACATACTATCGCTTCGGTTCTTATGTACATCCGTCACGTCTCAGACTCTGTAATCGCCCCTGAGCTCAAGCAGTGTTATCAGAAATCCGCCAATAAGCGGAATCCGTGTAATGCCATCAATATTCCCTATTTACTCAAAACACTGACAGCTGAACATACAGTGGAAACTGGAGTTCCTCTGAGCTCCACGTTTCACGTTATTCAGAATAAAAATTTCTTCGATTAGTCTTTAGTAAAGGCAGTGCTATCAAGTCTACATGTTCACTTCGATCTACTTATTCCAGGATTTAATTAAATTTCTATTTTATTTACAGGTTGTAAAATAAGTGCCATCGTTTTTCTACGTCAACGAGAACAATGAAAAACATGGCTTCCTGGCTATCAATATTGTTAGCTATATCACTATCAAGAGCAGTATCCTCAAATTTTATTGGTAAGATATTTACATATTTTAATGACCCTCTTTATCATTAAAGATTATAGAATTAATTCGGAAGTACAGAATTAGGAGAGCGGTGGATGGAAAGCTTATTCTTTTGGCGCTGAAATATGAATGCTTATCATTTGAAAAGGTTAAGGTGAAGTGAAACCCCCTTCAAATCAGACGATTCGAATACAACACTTCTTTTTAAGGGTATTAGACCAAACTGTCCGAAACTTTGACGCATCACTCCTGATCATCTAAGAATTGTCCTGACACATTCAAAATTTGGATTTTTAAACAAATATTTTAATTCAGCCCAGACCAGAACCAAAATGGAGTCGAGCTCTCATATTTTGATCGATGTACAATTATCGGAGGCTCTGATATGAGAATCAAAAGGGTCGGGACAATTTTACGACAATTTAGAACACTCTGGTAATCGATAAACTCACATTTGAACGGGATAAAGGCAGAAAAAGTGTTGTATGCGCTTCTATGCCAAAACCATGGGAATACGAGGTCTCGGAGTGAAAATTTAATTGACCTGAAAATCACAGATGGCGCAGGGGGTCCCTCTGCAGTCAATTAGGGCCCCAGAAAGCATGAATGCAGAGGATTTCTGGAGCTTTATTTCGATTTCGTTATAATTATTGTACGAAAACGACAGGTGGAGTATACCATTTGGTACAATACCCAATATAATTCAACACAGCTGTCAATATAAAAACGAACGTCGGCAACAAAGGTATTTGGAAAAATCTTCTTTATCGACGTCGATCAAGTTCCTCGACGTGTTTCACTTCACCTTAAACTCTCCTTGAAAGTAATGCCAATAGTGTTATGGTAACAGGCTGAAATCCACTTTGTGTAATTTTTCCTAGGCGTTATGGCTTAGGCGGATGTAATATATGGAGAAAAGGAAGTATATACATATCTTTCTCGATGTTGCAATTAAAACAAAGTGTTCGCAACCGCGTGCATACCTGTTATTACATCTGCATTTACTTCCTCGAGCGCAAGGTATCGGTTTACTTGCAAGTTTAACTCTAGACTTACATCCGGATTCTGACATGTTAAGGAGCAGTCTACTCGATACCTTTCCGCGTTCCCACAATTAGAAGCGTTTCTACTTTCTCGGGTGCATAGCAATATCATTCGATAAGAAATAATACTCCGCGATAAACGTTCCCTTGAGTTCTGAAACTTCCAGCGATCTTATCAGGAATTGTAAATACTAGACTTCACTGATTGCACCATTCATATCACTGTAAGATATAAAGATGTAATTTTTTCTTTCTTAAAGCCAGCAATGGAAACCACTGATTAACAAATTTAGCTTCAGATGGAATATTCAATGTTGGATTTCAGGCTGCGATTTGCCAACAAATTTTGTCATCGACATATCGGAGGACGTAAAAGTCAACATTTATGGAGCTGAACTATGGGTCGGAATTAAACCGGAAGACGTAGGCATTGTCAGATATCCGTATATTAATGCTGTTAATCTTGTGGCAAACAATAGCATCATAGCTTTCAGAGGTGAGTACAATTTTAAATCTCTTTGAGTGAAATGCCGATTATCCGGTCGTTGCATTAAGACTTGTAACTTCTACTTTAGGATATTTGATCAAGAACAATTTAAAGGATCGTTTGATTTCGGGACCAGAAAATATCTCGAGACACCTCAACATTGACCGTACCGTAGGACTCGCACAAGTCATTGTAAGTCACAAATATTACTCAGTAAGCTTGGATATCAGTAAATCAAGTACCCTAGTTTAACAAGTATCCAGAAAAACGTACTCTTAATGAAAGAAAAATGAAACTTCTAAAATAATGATATCGACCAAGAACGAATATTTCTAATGCATTACGACAAAAACCTAATATCAAGTAGAAAATCCTACAGTATTCTGTTTAAATTTTAAATACATCATAAAGTGCAGCAAAAAATTACAGTCGTTTGAAGATTTACAAAAAAAATTACTCATTTTATTATGTTTTGCGGGGATGAAGGAACATTTTAAGTAGCGCAGGAAATTTTCTGAAGCGATGAAAGTGCAATATGTATTTTTTTTTCTAGGTAGGGAGATAAATTAAACGTTTTGTTATAATTTTAGAGAAATGCTTGTGTACCTGATGAAGCTTACCGACTCCGTGACTGTGTTATGTTCCTTTCGCCGGCCAGAGAAACTAAGTAAGTTTTCATATTACTTTTGCTCTCAATCACGAAATGAAAATCAATGCTACTAAAAAATTGTTAATACAGGGACGACGTTCTGAAGAAGGTGGACCGAGAAATTCTTAAATTGGCCGAATCGTGTTTGAGCACTGAAATTTGCGAAAAATTTGATCACCAGAAATTCGTGGAAATTCCCCTGGATGATCCTGATCAATTTGGCCCACTATCACCATATTCTCGGTCACTATATGCTGCATTACCCCCAAATAAACAATTTAGTCCTTCCGCAGTTGGCAGGGAGAATTGTGAATCGGTACAGGTATTTCTTAGGACAGAACACGTTGAGTGTTGAACCAAAAAGAGACAACAGTAGGTGATGGCCACCCTGTAAATTTTGACTTCCTGAAAATGTCAATTTATGATTGCCAGTATCTTTATTGACACAATTGGATGTCTTCCAGCACTCACCGCGTTAAGCTTTTATTATTAGCGAGGCTATCAATTAATTTTATAAATTATGTACATTAAGTATTATCACTGTAAGTATTGTAAAATTAGCAGTGTCAGGATTGAACAAATGTTACTTTAGAGCTAAACAATTCTGCGGACTATGAAAATAATTAAATTAATTAAAATAATATGTTACTTTCAGTCGGCAATCAACATCTTGGTGGACGTAGCTTTGGCCGAATTAATTGAAAGGCTCAGGAAGAAAAACGAGGGAATTATTAAGATTCCGGACATTTACCAGGAGTTTTCAACGGGTTCGGGAATATTCGAGACAACCGGTCGTTTTGAGGCCATAAATGGAACATTTAAGTTAGCATTATTAATGACATTGATCGGTTCGCCCTGCATTTCACTTAAGACGATCTAATCATCGTAAGATCACAACTTTTTAAGAAGTTTGTTCATGATTCGCTCATAAATTAATTTGAATTAAACTAATTAGAAATATTCTTGTTACAGATATTTAACAAGCTGTATCATTTACCTAAGGCTACTCTAACTTTCCGATTCAATTTCAGTTCTCTGTCATACGTATGTACATTCTCGGAAAAAAAATTATAAACAATTTGATTCCATTCTTGCGGACGTCAAGAAAACATATTTGTGAAAGAAAACTCAGCGCGTTCCATCAGAAACAGAAATTCTGATCTCTTTTATTTCTGGCGGTGACTGTGAATAGAATTCTCATTGAAATAATGGAGAGATAACCGAGTATTCTGTTTCTGGTGAGAAAGTTTGTAGATCCCGTTCCTCATGTTTCTCATTAATCCATTTTCGTAAAATTCTCATTTAAAATTTGACAGTGTACTAACTTAAGTCAATGGAATACCGAATTAATTTAATTGGCATTGTATCAAATTTGATTTTCAGAGATCTGACGACACTGAAGAGAACCGAGGATGCTATCCTATCTAATGCAGGACTAAAATTCAAAGCTTCATGCGGTTTTGGACTCTCAACTGCGCAGCTGCAATATCCTTACTATAAGGTAACTCTTGAATCACTTTCTAGCCTCATGTATGTGAACCATATTGCAAAACTTTTGAACCCACATCGTAATTTCGTTATGAAATTCTCGACAGCCTAATGTAGTCGTTTCTTTATACCAAGGAATTTCAGCACCTTTCGCAGTAGTTTCAGGAAAGCCAATCAACCGAAAATTTACAAGTTAAATTTCATTATCAGCAATGATTAGAGATGAATAAATAAACGTATTAATTATTCCCATTAATAATTCACTGATTTTTAAATTTTTAATTTAGAAAGGTCTGCCTTGGTTCTAAACGAAATCCTTTCCCCCCAATCTTTTACCCTTCATTCTGAGATTAAAAAGAAAATGAAAATATTCGTTCGTCTCTCATGTTTATTTTTTTTAGGCGAAATTTGGTATCTTGAAAGTTAATGGCCAAATATCTGGCACTGTGGCAGGGACGGCAATTCATGTTACAGTTATTGTTGACTACAATCAAAATCCTTGTGTAACGACTTTGGATACTCTGAAAGTGACGGAATTTGGCAAAGCCAAAATCAATATTACTGGTCTAGGGCCGTTAAATTGGTTAACGTCCAAATTGTTGAATTATGTTGCCAAAACATGGCGCGAGGACGTCATCAAATCTATCGAATCCAAGCTTAGAAATACAGTTACTAAGCAATTGAATAAATTCAATTGCGAAAAATATAGGCCATAAAGAAATGACGATGGATAACAAAACTGATCGATTTAAAAATGAGAACTATATTATCGTTAAGCATCGATTTCATTTCACACATTCTTTAAAATGCATTTCATTCACTTGTGTTTGATCTACAAAGATTCGATTGAATAATACAAACCGCAACAGAAATAAATAACGCAAATAGTAGAAAAGGTTCCCGCTTGTACAAAACGGCTAGGGTTTTCCTATATAATAAAGTATATAGTACATATTAGCACACACATATTTAACTTCTTTTTCCAGTCCTTTGGTCATACGATTTGTACATATTTATGTACATTGATTGTTTATTATACATTAATTGACCTAATAAGCAATAAAGCTGAACGATTGCAGATAAAAAGAAATTACTCTTAAATATGAATCTTTTAAATGAAAGAAATCAATTTTTACAAGTATTGAATACTCTTCAACTGTTATTTGACGCATGCTTAGTGAAAAGAGCAATCATAAATGGAATTGTAATGCATTTTTTATTGTAAATTTATAATAGTGGCCGAATGACCACGAGGTCACATAAAACTATTGTAATATTTTATGTACAGAAATTATGCTAGAAAACACTGTGTAAACTGTATAATTCTTGCGCCGTTATAAATCATCTTTAGTTTGTTTAATTTTATGTTCCTATTTTCTATATTAAAGAACATGGAAGAATAATAAATGTGAGCAGATATAAAACAAACGCTCTACACCTATATATAGTTTTTGTTAAGATTCTTGTATAAACTAACTTAATGTTTCAGTATGACAAAGTGAATAATTTATACGCAATGTTTGGTTTGATTTATGATGTAATAGCAACCTTTTTTGTTCATTGAAAATCCAACTAAAATGCTCAAATTAGATTATCCTGGAAATAAATTTGAACCGATAGTATCTTGACTATCTTCAAGTTATTGTTTATCGCTAACGTTCAATTTCATACCTACATTCACATCCTCAGTGCAGTTTTCATTTAATTTTTGAATCTCAATTTTCTGTAGATTTGCAGAACATGTTCCTAGAGTGGACACTGTGTTATAAATTTCTTTATCATTACATTTTGTTTGTACTACATTTGAAGTAACTTGGTTGGGCTTATCGCTATCTTCATTAACATTTTTTATCGTTTTAGAATTTACACTGGGATTGTAAATAATATTAATAGTTTTTTCATCATCAGTTTTTGCTTGTTGTACTTCTACATTACCTTTATTCAAATTGCAAACTGTGTTATCTACTTTCTCGTTTACTGCACTATCAGTAACTGTATTAGAATCGCACAATGCATTATCAGAATCTTCCTTATTATTTTCTCTTGATGTTACATGCGCAGTGGAATTACAATCTGGGGTTCCAATTTTGTCATTATCAATTTCTATTTTAGCTTTCTTAAATATATTAATGCTACTATTACTGCTACTACTGTTACTGAGACTCGACGATGCAATGCCTTTCAATGCTAAGTATTCTTCCACAGACCCAGTTGGGTTGATTTCTGTTTTATTATCTTTCTCTTCTGTAATCGGTGGATTAGAATTTAAATTAGGAGAATTATTTAACTTAGACAATCGTTGTCGTTCTCTTAAACGTTTCCTAATTTCCGACTGAATCTTTGATTCTTTTATAACGTTTTGAACATCGTCTGTCTTATAATAACGAGTTGCCCAAGTTTCAGTTGAACTTGCATCCTTCTTAACGTTATTGTCGGATTCCTTGATGCTATCGCATGATTCTTTGATAGTATTTGATATTTTTACTGTATCTTTCTCATATTCCATTTCGTCCATATCGTCAGGATAGTCATCAAGATCTATTATTACATCCATGTCAATAGATTTGTCATCCTCTATTACCAAATTTTGTGGCTTGTATACTTTATCCTCTTTTAATACTGCCTTACCATTTGCTTCAATTTTTATTTTCTCTGAATCAGTGATATCAGACAACTTTGACTCTTCTGACCTCTCCAATTTTGCAGATTTTTCTCCGTGACGTTGAATCTTCCCTTTCTGAATCTCCTCTTTACCAGATTCAGTCAATGATTCTATTTCTTTGGTATTACAAGAATCAAGAGTTGAATTCACTGATTTATTATGAGCAGGTTTTTCCTCGTGCGTATCTTCCACAGGATTGCAAATTCCCTTTTTATGCTCTTTAGGTTTTGACTTTTCATGTGTTTTGTTTTTTCTCCTTGTGTGAGGTCTCTTTTTCAATTTTTTAAATACACGTTCATTCACTGCTGTACTTCCTTCTGTGGCAAGTTCTACAGAATCCACTTTATTTTGATTACCAGTTTTAATTGCACTATTATCCATCCCATCTTTAATTTCACCAGGTTCAAGTCTTTCTACATTTACATTAGCTTCTTTGGGTGCAGTCTGTACTGTTTCACTGATTGCAAGATTTTCATTTGAACACGGAGTTTTATTTACGGACTGATTATCAGTGTCTGTTATTTTGTTTGTATCCTCTGATTTCTTTGCGATACGTTCATTTTGTAATCGTTGATTTATACGATTTTTATGCTCTTCATCACTGCTATCACTTGACAACAGTTCAATAGTTGGAGTTGGTTGTACTACTAACACAACATCTTCATCATCTCCGATACCTCCCTGCTTTCCAGTGATAAGTGACTTCTCAATTATTCTTCTATCTAATTTTCTTAGCTCTCCTTCCATTAAACTGAAATTTGAGCCTTTTTCTTTACGATCCTTTTGCGTTTTATCCAAACCTGTATTCTGTGCAGATGGCATTCCTGGAATTATATCCTCTTCCTTTCGAATTAAAGCTCTTATAGCCCTTGCTCTCATCTCAAGTTCTAATAAATCCAGCAAACTATCGCCTTCTTTTTCTTTACTTGTTGACGCTTTCTCACCTTCCACTTTCACTTTTGCATTTGCCTTAATCTCATTTCTCTGCTTATGTTTATTCCTACCTCCAACTTTTTCTTGGTCCACTTTTTGCCCTTGATTTTTCTTTAAGTCTGATGACACTTGACTTTTAGCTTTGGATTTTATTTTTTCTTTTTTTGTCTTTTGAATTTTTGATGATACTTGATCTTCCTTTTTAACAACTTCGCTGTCCGTTAACCATTCCTCTGTGTCCGAAATAATTTCCAAAGAAGGCCCTATTAATCATAGTTTGCAATTAACATTATATACTATTTTTCATGTAAATACAGAGAAATTTTATAAAACAAAGAATAACCTGATCCATCCGTTTCACTTGTGTCCGAAGACTCCAACAATGTCTGACCACTCAAAATTGATAAAATCCTGGCTTTAGACATTCCAGTTAGCTCATTCGCACACCACTCTTCTAAAATGGATAAATCAATTCTCTAAAAGTAGGGGATTATTTTAATAATAATTCAAAGATAGGACAATGTGAAACATTGGGAAAAAGTTAATATACCTTCATAACCTGTGGCAACATCATACGAATTTTTTCAATTTTAACAGATTTAAATAATTGCTTTGCCATTTCTGTACGATTTCCCATGTAGTCCTTAATAGGTTTGAGATCGCCATCAGAATCATCATTCGATGAATCAGTTGAAGTACTACGTGAACTACTACTTGACACCTACAAAACAAGAAATAACGTTAAGCAGAATACAAGGTAGAAATATGTCATTTTCTCTATTTTTTCACATGAAACGTACATAAAAGTGAAGGAAAAAGCAATTTCTTCAAATTTATGAAGGTTATGTTCACTTAGTTACATAAAATTGTACTTAACCTGGCTCTTTCTTCTTGCTTTTTTTCTTTTATCTGACATTGCCGTTTTATTAAGACACAATCAACGTAAATAAAATTATTTTCCTAAGTGCATCTAATAGTGAATGTAATTCAGAGGTTAGAATTGTTTACTACTGAATATCTTTTAATAAAGATTCTATTCATTTATCGCTTTCAAGATATAAAGTGACTTATCACTTCGTGTGTACATATTACATTAAAAATACACGGTGTATGTGCTGCCAAATGTGATTCACACAACACAGCACTCCTTCCAAATCGTAGAAGCGAAGCTGTCAACAGCTGTCAAAGCGTGACTATTTTATCTTGGAATAAAGAATAGCGAAGAATGTCTATACTTCCTGATTTGTAGTTACTAGCGAGCCACTATCACCTAGCGGCAAGAGACCAAAATAGCATGAACCAGAGATAAGATGGGAGATTGCTCACGAGCAGGGATGCTTGATTGCGTTCTGTGCTGCCCTCAGTGGAGAATGCATTTGTTCCCAATGGCGGCCTAACTCAAGAGATCAATTAGAACATCTTTGATTAGAAGCAAGGATGAGTTGGAACCCCGAGTTGGGTCGCCATTGGAGGCAAGTGCGTGAACCGCCTGCATTTTCCACCGAGGGCAACACAGAATACGATCGCGCGACCGTGCCCGTGAGCAATCACCCAACTCATTTCTGCATGAATAGACTCACTTTTATTAACTCCGATTCAGACGTTATCTACTGTTTTGAGAACTCGTTATCTTGACTGAATTGCAAATCTAGTCCCACCACAGTTTGGATCTGATTGGATAAGTCCGTGTTGTTCGAATATATTATGTAATAGTTTACCATAATTTTGGAAGGTAAGTATACCGAATTTGGAAATTCAGTACGAATGCTACTAATTGTAAGAATACCAATAAAATAATATTTACAACTTACTATTAAATATTTTTTCATTAGTTAAAAGTAAACGTTATTTTCTAATACAATAGTTATCCAAATGTTTGATTACTATTAATTGAGCATGATCATCTTTTCCAGACATGCACTGTGTCAAAACGCTTGTTGTGCTTTACCTTGTAAAGGTGTACACATTAGACTTACAACAAAGTCCAACCACAAAAGGTTAAAAGTAATTTTCAATTACATTTCAACTGATGTTATTTCTCTCTATTTTTGTTCCTGCTTCTGTGATGTTTGGTTACCAATTTTATCCTTATTTTCCATTATCCAATAGTGAGTTTTAACGGCTTTAAGAGAAATCCTTTCGTTACTTTTTTTTTTCATTAACTGCAACAGAAAATGTTAGCGATAATTTGATGACTTCAAATATCGAAATAATGTTAATTTTTTACATAATATATAAATGTGTATCACTATTTTGGTTTTACACAGTAATATCATTTGAATAACGTTTCTACCACAAGAATAAAAGTATCATATATTTGAAAGTAATAATGTTACCCGTGAGATTAGATTCTTAGCTCCTGCAGTAACATGTGCTGGCCATGGAATCTGTGATACCTCAATCTTTGTATAAGTTTCCTGTTGTGAGTCACTAAGAAATGGTGGTGTACCAACAAGAAATTCATAACAAAGCACGCCTAAACACCACAGATCCACGTAAAAGTCATATTCCTGTCCCTTTATCATTTCGGGTGGAAGGTAATCCAATGTTCCACATAATGTGTTACGTCTGTAAGAATAAATTGTAGTATTGTGTTAAAAGAGACTTTCGTATTAAACAATGGTTAATAATTAAAAGATAAATTATAAATATAATTTAGTTCATTCGCCCACATATAAAGGATTACTTACTTTGAAAATGGAGCATGGACAGACCATCCAAAATCAGCTAATTTTATGTCACCATTATATGTTAAAAGCAAATTCTCAGGTTTAATATCTCTATGTATCACATTGTTTTGATGGCAATAGTCCAGTGCATCTGCCACTTGATATGTATATTTAGCTGACCTATAAATAATTATTCTCTTGTCACAATTCTGAAGAATATTTTAATGCAAATAATTAATAGTAAAAGTTGTATCAGAATCAATCAGACGAAGTTATACTTACAAATGCTCGTTAAGTCTTTTTTCAGGCAGCCGTCGCATCTCTTTATAAAGTTCTCCCCTGGCAGCAAATTCTAGGACTAAATATATTCGTTTCTCGTCATGGAAGTAAGTAAATAACTGTAAGATATTAGGATGCCTAGAATATTAAACAATTGTTAAAATAACGAAAATCTAGAAGAGATTCTTTAATTCTACAAATGACACTTCACATAAGAGTATGATCACATCTACATATACAACATTTGTACATGTGTATGTGTATATACACATTCTTAAATATAGTACCTTAAGTGTGACTGTATTTCTATCTCTCGCATAACTTGTTTCTCAACCCGACCTTTTACCAATTCTGATTTATAAAGTACTTTCAAAGCAACCATATACTCTGTTTTCACTTCTCTTGCAAGATAAACCCTTCCGAACCTCCCACGTCCTAGAGGAGCTCCAAGTTCAAAATCTTTCATTGACCAATTGTATCTAAAAAAATATAAACACAGTTTACAGTCACATGCAATGTGAAATATTCACGCATGAAAATAATTTCAACATTCTAATAAACAATTACCTATCTTCATAAGTTTTCACGTGATCCTCCATGACAGAAAGCATATTTTGTAAAGGTTCCCGATAGTTCTCAAGAACATGGTTTGGTAATTTGAAAGCATTTTTTGGTTTACCCATGATATAAAACTATGAAAAGCTTTCGATTAACTTTCAATCAATTACAATATTAGCCGTAAATGCCTTGCAGTTTATAAATCTTGTAGGGAAATTAAGCTTTAAATTAGAGACGATTTTAACAAAATTAAGTAGCAATTGTATCTAGTGTGTGTTACTCCTTTTGGCTCCAAAATTGTTCATAATTAACTACTGAAGTCAACTACGATGTTGTATTCAGCACTTTGAATCCAAAATCAGGTTTGCAAAATTCACCATTCACAGCATTTGCGATAAAACACAGTAGAATATAATTAATATACATGTGAGATTGTCAAACTAAATGTTCAATTCGGTTAAATGTCACTTCAAGTGACAGAAAAACACCGGTTAATAGAATTCAAAGCACCGCGTAAAGAACGACTCAATCGAATTCAACGTAAATCAACGGTTCATTTTAGTCAATTTCAGTTCATTTAAACGCGGGAACATTAATTAGAGACGAAGTTGAAGAACAAGAAAGCTCGCGCAAATGGCAACGCCATCATACGAGCTGCATTTCAATTATATGTATAAGCACATTCGCAAGAATAGGAACTCACCACGATATAACCGAAGCTGGAGACAAAGATTGCTCACGGGCATCACGGGCAGGGTCGCGTGATCGCGCATGTGCCGCCACCCGATGGATGATACAGATGGCTAACGACGCACTTGCCACCTGTTACCCCTCAGTGGCGGCGCAACATATTTCTGATGAGAGCTCACGCAATCGCGATGGCAGACACAGGGTTTGAAGCTTTTGTGAGGGCTCCATGACTTCTACAGCCAGTTTTCGAGCTGCCCAGTCACCGGTGAATTTTTCTCGCACCTGCGGCCATGGTAGCTTGACGGGGATCTTCGCGCGAAGACACAGGAAGACGCAGGAAAACGAAAGATCAATTTGAAGAGAACAAAGATCCCCGTCAAGCTACTGTGGTCGCAGGTGCGAGAAAAATTCATTGGTGGCTGGACAGCCCGAAAACCGGTTTAATAAGTCATGGACCCCTCACAAAAGCTTCAAAACCTGTGTCTGCCATCGCGATTGCGTGAGCCCTCACCAGAAATGTGTTGCGCCGCCACTGAGGGGTAACAGGTGGGGAGTGCATTAACCATCCGCATCCTCCACCGGGGGGCAGCACAGGCGATCGCTCGACCCTGCCCGTGAGCAATCTTCCAACTCATCTCTGTTAATGATCTTCTAATTAGATCTATATTCATCGGTTATAATTGCCCTCGTGACCAAAGGGTATCAAAAGTGGAGTACTAAACTCTTTGCTCGTAACTACACGTGTGACTCCGCTTTGTATGCGGTAAATTTAAAAGTCAACATGTGTCAGTGCTATCGTCATGCTTTTGTCTGACAAATAAGTTTCTGCTCTTATGGAAGCAGGAAACAATGTAGCTCGTGGTAAATAAATGACTGCTTTGGACCGGTATTACGATACACTTAAAATGCAGAAACAAGTGGAGATAAGAGTTAATAGTTTGTCGATATGATACAGGACGAAACGTAATATTCGACAGAATATTCGTGTCTATCACCGATTCACCAATAATAAGCCGAATCGTGCGTCACGTTTTATTACCTTCTCACAAACTGTAATAATAGTAATTTTTATTTAATCTTTCTTCAACTGTTTTTATTTATTTTGAAAATAAACCAATAATCTAATCCCTGTCATTTTTGCAGTTATGCTTAATCAACTAGGAAACTGAAGTTCCTCCAAAGCATCGACTGACAGTGTGCCTGAATTAACATTCACAATGCAGAGATCTATAAATGCAGCGGTGAATGATTATACAGAGATTGTGAGGCGGTTATCGTTTGGCCAAAGATTGGCATATGGCGTTGGACATGTATTGAATGACATATGTGCTTCCATGTGGTTTACGTACTTATTGGTATTCTTTCATCTTGTTTTGGAATTCGATGCATTTTATTCAGGAGTAATATTACTTATTGGCCAAATAGCAGATGCTGTAGCGACCCCTTTTGTCGGTTTTCATTCCGATAAACATGATGATTTTTGGTTATGTCGATATGGCAAACGCAAGACTTGGCATTTATTTGGTAAATTATTAACATTAATTATATTTTTACGGTATTACTGACAATTACAATGAACACAAACTTTGATATCTAATACTTTATTTGGTTTTGTTACATATAGGGACTATTTGTGTTCTCCTGGCTTTTCCATTTATATTTTCATCGTGCATCAATTGTGAAACAGCACATCAATGGGCACAATTAATTTACTATGCTTCATTTGTGATAATATTTCAATTTGGTTGGGCTGCCGTTCAAATTTCTCATTTGTCTTTAATACCGGACCTTACTCCTACGGAACAAGAAAGAACGGAACTGACAGCTCTAAGGTATGTTATTTGTTGATTACAAAGATGTGCCAGGGTATATAATCTTGAAGTCTTTATTTAATAATTAAAACATAAGTCCAAAAACAAAGGCTCATATATTATACATAATTACATATAAATGTAAACAAAGACTAACTGGTACATTTGTTCACCAGGTATAGTTTTACGGTATTCTCTAATATACTAGTGTACTGCATTGCTTGGGCAGTTCTTCATGTAACTAATGATGTTCCGGGCTCACAAATAGGACCAACGGATGTACATAAATTTCAGAAAGTATTATTTATTGGATTAGGAGTAGGTTTTGGAACATCCCTAATCTTTCATATTTTTGTAAAGGAGACGGCTGCTAATAATTCTGGAGGTAGGTAGTATCTTTTCCATAGGAGTTTAATATTTTGTGCAAATTTTTAATTTTAGTTTTTTTCCAGGATTATTGAGGCAAAGTACGCGTTCCGTGACCAGTATATTAAAAGATGCACAAATGTATCAAGTGGCACTGGTTTACATGCCAACCCGACTATTTGTAAATTTATCACAAATTTATGTACCTTTGTACTTACATGAAACTCTCCATATGGCTGCTACTTCTTTGGCAGTCATACCATTAACAATATTCCTCAGCAGTTTTATGACGTCTTTAATTATCGAAAGATTAAATACGAGATTAGGACGAAAAATCTCATACTTTATTGGAGTTGTCGTTGCCTTGTGTGCTTGTGTATGTATATGGCTTGGACAAGGCAGTGCATACGTTACATACGAAATTTATTTAGTAGCTATTTTACTAGGTAAATATCACAGAACAGTTTTCTTGCGCAGTTTTTTTTTTAATATGTTTAATTAATTGCATCTATTTAATACTGGTAAAATTTTATTATTAGTAACCAGTGTATCCGCTATTAAAAATTATACATTTACGCAGGAATGGGAGGTTCGATCATGCTGGTCACCAGTCTTGGTGTAACTGCAGATTTTATTGGATTCTGTTCAGATACGGGAGCTTTTGTATATGGTGTCATGAGTTTTTCGGATAAACTCTGCAATGGATTAGCTGTTATCGTGATACAATCTGTGTACGCAATTTAAAACATTAATTATAATTTTTCAATGAGTTACATGAAATATATACTGACTGTTTTGTTTTCAGGCGTTGTACAAGTAATTGCTCGAGTTACTATAGAGATGTAATCGCTTTCGTTTGTGGAGCTGCTGCACTTTTTGGTTTATTAGTGATCATTTTCATTAAACCATTTACTTACAACGATGGTAATTAAATCAACAATATTTTTCCATTCAATTTTCATCCACTATTAAATAAAGTAAACCGTTTTGTTTATCCCGCTTCAGTAGTCCAGCCAAAGTAATTTATCAATATTTTCAGGGTTTAATAATTTATATTATGAGAATTCAATGGATTATCCACCAATATCAGCCATAACTACAGATGAAACTTCTAATGATGTTACGAGCCCAACAAGACAAGACATAAGTGACTGATTTTAGTTTATATAAAATTAATTGCACAGAGCAGTTCAAATTAGTTTTGGTGCAGTGGTATTTATGGAGCGCACATTAGAAAAATTTTTTTTTTATTCGGCTGCGCCGATATTAGTAGTAACATAATTTATAGAAATGTAATTAGAGCACAAAGGGCGTATACGCTTTTTAGGATCGCATGTTAGTGCAATTAAAAGGTTTATTATTCGTCGACGACAATATAGATTAAGATAGATGGACTTCTGGCGAGTGGATTCTGTTAAATAAGAATGAGAAGAAATTTATTGATTTGAATATATCTGTATATATGCATATAGAATCTTTACTTTTAACACGAAGAACGTGTTGGAAGTATGTCTGCATGGTGCTTAGTTAAAAATACGGGTTAATGGTGCTCAGTATGTCTTATAAATTTGGTTTGTATTTAATACATAACGGTTTACTTAGTGGTATCAAATACTACGCTCTTATTTAACATGGGAATCTATAAATACTGAATGTGAGCACTAGATAATCTATTGCAATTGATGCCAGAAGTATATCTAGGTTGTGCCTACCTCCTGCTGACAATAGCAGTTTTTTTCCTCTGACACAAACAATGAAATCAAGGTCCGAATGGGAACATATTGCTCATGCCCGTATTTACGAATTCATAGTATTCAACTAGCTTTAATAATATTTTTAAATAAAACAGACTAAAGCTGTATAAAAATGGTGTTACGAACAACTAATAAATGTTAACCGAGTTGCCACAAGGTTGCAGGGAAGCCAAGACGAGACTCAATACATCTTTATTAAAAAACTCGGTAGAGTTTCGCGCCATATATATACATAGACGCGACCTAGTCATTATCTGCGATGTTTAGCCTGGCGCATAAAACTAGACAATGAACGTCGTCTTCTGAACCTCTTGAATGAGTAATGTCAACTTTAACCAGGTCATCGAGATTGGACTATTTTTCTGCGTCTTTTAAGCTACAAACAAAACCGATTGGTAGGTTTAATACGGAGATATGCAATTTTAAATATTGTTTTTCATTTCTGTAGATCAAAAGGCATTTCTCTACGCACACCCAATGCCGAGCAAGGTCTGGGATACCAAAGTGGAACGACTGATCGGCATTCCTGAGCCCGGTATTATCACAGAATGGAAATAATAGATCTCGGGCAAGCAGTTAAGTCATTAAACCGGCTCAAGGTTCGATGCGATGTCGCGGACTTGAAACCAATGGATTAATTCGTCAAGAGGGCCAGCGTCGAAACGCGTCCTCCGTGGTTGGCAGCTAGCCCATCGGAGAATGGGCGGATCGTCGTTTCGCGACGTGACGCGATGGAATGGTAAAGATTTTCTGATCGCAAACGAATGACGGCAAGTCACGGAATAGGATACACGCGGTGGTACGGTGCCTGCCCCCTCGAAAAGCGAATGGGTTGGCTGCACGCGATTCACTACCAGGCTCTGGTTACGTCCTGTTGAGCCAAAGTTCGTCTTCCTTGGCCGATTCGAGCCCGCAAGACGATGGGACCCGTGCTTTACTTCTACAGGGGCGAGTATACCGCCGGGCCATCGATTGGAGAATGCACGTATATCTAGACCCGAGGAACACCTTGGAATCCATTGTGCTACCAGAATGCTGGCGACGAGCACCGATTCTCGCCGGTCCCGGATCGGTGGTTCCTCAATGGCTACCACGACCGCAACCTTGGGAACCTCTGGGACCTATTTGGCGCGTCCTAGACTTCCCTTAAGGTCCTTCTTGAAGCCGAAATCTCTGAGCAACACCTCCAGTTTCGACATCTCCGGATACGGCCGGACGAAACGCTTCAAGTCCAGGTAAACGTGCTCCCCTGATGATGCTAGGGTTGCAACGAAAGTGATTATACCGAAAGCAAGGACAAAGGCGAAAGAGAAAAAAGAGATCGTATTGCGGAGGCGAAAGTGAGGGCGAAAGTACAAACGGTGCGAAACTTTTGCGTATGGTGAAAGCCGAATTGAATATTCGTTACAACCCTATCTGATACCTGCAAACGGCTTTTGAATTTATTTCTTTAACCCTTTAACTACGACGGAGTCGGACGTGGAGATGTACCACCTGTACGGAGAGCTCCACTGCGGAGTACACATATTTTATACGAATATTCATTTGTCGCTTCCAATACATGAGAACGAAAGGGGCCACTATAGCGGTGCTACGTAAAATAACGTAACGTAACGTAAAATAACGTAAAATAACGTAAAGTAACGTAAAATAACGTCGATCAGCCACTTTAGTGGGGCTTCGTAAAAAAACATCGGTCGTGCGGAAGCCACTATAGTAACGTTTCGTAATTAAAGGGTTAATATTCGAGAGAACTTTTTGTAATATGTAGTATTAGGTTGTTCAGAAAGTTATTGCGGGTTTTCTCGTTTATGATCATACGCTTTGTTTTCAAATAAACTTGTGTTTTTCCTTTATGTCCATGTTATATACCAGTTTAAAGCGCACATTCTTCTCTATATTTTGGTAACAATTATTTTATTTTAACTCGTTAACTATGGCGCAATTGAATGTGGAGCTTTACCGCCTGTACGGATAGCTCGGCCAAGGAGTGCTAATATTTTATATGAATAGGATATTCATCTATCGCTTTAAATACGTAGGAATAAAGGGGACCACTATAGTGACGTTTCATAAAAGAACGACGGTAAGGCGGAGGCCACTATGGTGATGCTTCGTAACTAAAATGATATAACACCATCAAGAAGCCATCATCCATGGCCAAAACGCTCGTGATCTTTAAGGTACCCCTTTACAGAACTTGAACAATTGTCACGTGCAAAAAAACTGTCGTGCACGTGATAACAAAGTATCACGTGTAAAACAGCAAAGCCACGATAACTTTCTGGCTAATCTAATATGTGTATACAGTTTCTTTTTAATTTTTGATATGCGCGTTTGTTTGAGCGGGTGCAATTGTCACGGTACCTTGACCGAAGATTGAGTTAAGAGTGTAAAAGCATCTGGGTGTTTTTGTATAGAAAAGTAAATGTTTTACAAAGAATGGACCCGACCAAGAAGAAGTTGCCGGACTACACGGAGATTGCGTACAGAGAAGCCGTTTCGAAGCTGAAGTACTTGTTGTCGGAGTCCTATTCGCCGAGGACCAGCGGGTATGAGATGCGACAGTAATTAGAATTTATTTCGAATAGAATAACACTAAATTGGTTATTTCATTAAAAAGAATATTGAAATTTTATAACCTTTTTTTTTCGTTTTATTCAGCAATGATACACTAATTTCATAACATTTTATTTGCATATTTTATAAATTTAGAGATCTATAACCAATGTAGAATACTAATTCATTTTTAAGACATCAAATCTGTAATTTCGCTATAACCTTGTGTACTAAAATCGCACGAATTTGATGAATATTTAAGCAGTATATACAGCAAAAAGGATTTAATTTATATCAATCTAGGAGCCAATTGGTGATTATTGTATATTCTTCTGCCACGTATATGTCACGTGCGTCTAGAATAAATTATTTCACCAGTCATTGTCGGTTCAGAGGCGATATTTGAATGCAAAGTGTTCGCGATCATTAGAAAAAGCGGATTAACGGATTGGTTAGACGTTTCTCTGGAGTTGGGTAGAAAAGTAGATGCGGTAGAATCGTTGCGCTTTTTATTTAGGAAGATGCATCACTGCAGGGATCCGTTGCAAGACAGTAATCCACGTGTCAACGAATCCGGAGAAGATACGGATGATCGGAGCGTCGTGAGCGATGGATCGCGCATGAAAAATTATTTGGGAAATTTGCCACCTCGAGCAAGTCCTTACTTATCCCGACCTAAACACACGCACGTTACTTCGAAAACTTGCGGAAATATGGGTTCGTCAACAGGAGAACAGGCTCCTCCAGAGCTGGCGTCTTTCATCGAGCGACAGGAAGAGTACATAGAACAGTTGGAACGGGAATCGCAGTACTGCAGGGACGAATTGACAAATCTGCTGAAGAAAGTCAAGGAGGTGAGGAGACGTCCGTTTTTTTTTTAATTATTTAAGGGTCTAGTAGAGCCAGGTCGGCCATAGCGAATCGTAACGTCAGAGGTGAGGCAATCGCGTAAAATTAATGTGATATGAAAGGGTTATTCTATATATATAATTATATATATAGAATAACCCTTTCATTTCACATTAAGTATATATATATATAAAACGTCAAAATATTTATAAAATTTTTCTCCAAACTGGATGCATTAGATCGTTGTAAACTTCAACCTGTGATTGTGATCCTAAGGAAGAACGGGTACTCATGAAATTTCATTTTTAATAAAAAATTGTTTGTATTTATCCCAGACTAAAACCAAGAATATATATATATTTTTTTAATGAAATTTCGTGAGCACCATGTTCACCCTTAGGGCCTTCATAATCACGTGTTCAGTTTCAAATGATTCCGTGCACCCAAATTGGAGAAAAGTTTTATAAATATTTTGACGTTTTATAAGGTATGGAATGACCTTTTTATATCACCTTAATAATCGATATTCTACGAAGCGAATAACTTTTGCCAATGAAGGCTACGACACGAAGAAACTAGGTATTTACGAATTATATCCGCTGATCAGTTTATGACGGGTCGTGCACTGCGAAACAAGATATCGCTATCCGAAAATTGGCCCGTTGACGAAATTGGGATTCTCAGGCGATATTTCGACAACGAACACAACGTCAGCGAAAACATGGACCGACTGATACATTTTACACATCCACTGGTCATCCAAGTTCGATAAAAACATGAAAATTGGAATGAAATACCAGTTGGGCATTTTACGTAATCTCGCATCTGACATCAAAATTCAATATGGCCGACTTGGCTTTACTGGATCCTAAATAAAGAAAAAGAAAAATCGACAAAAGTATAGTCTTCCTGGTAAGTCGTAAATATTTGCGTAGAATTACGTTCGGGTGATACGAAAAATGAATTGTGGATATCAGTGCAATCATTCACCGGATGATAAATCATGAACACTGCGGATTCGATGGTTACATATATACGGGAATGATGCGAGATGTACATGGGACATTTACAGTTCCACACATTTGTAATATTTGAAAAATACCCCCGACATAAATATAATTGCACATGTGTGATATTTAAAAAATATACTCGACACAAGTGCAGTTGCACATTGTGGGTGATATTCGCACATTGTCGTGCAATCTGCCCTTTTTTGCGATTGCTCATTTTCGTGACATTCTATTCCCCAAGGTTCACCCCATACTTAGCTAAAAATGACGAAACGACGTAGCTTTACGTTAAGAAGGAAATAATTACGCTTGGTCGCAGGTTGTCGCGGAAAACGAAGCGCTGAACGACAAGAGCAAGACCGGGTTCCTGAAGGCGGTTCTGGAGGAATACAAGATTTCCGACGAGGAAACCCAAGAAGTCGGCGAACGGACCTCGTCCAGAATCAGCGACAACAGAGGGAAAAGGGTGAAACTGCACAAGACGTTGGAAGGGCCGAACATTGTCTTCGAATCTCGCATCAGCGAGCTCGAGGCTCAGCTGACCCAGGCGAGGGTCGAGCTCCGCAAGGCGCAGGAAGAGAATCAGGCGAATTTACAAAGATTATCCGAAGGCTCGTCTTCTGGGGTTTCTCCGGAAATCAAAGCTCAGTTAGACCAAGCCTTAAAGGAGAAACGAGAAACCGAGGCTAAGCTGGAGGAGGCGCAGAGGAGTCTGAAGTTGGCCCGCGATCGGGAGGCGGACACGGCTCAAAAGGCGAAAAGGGCCTTGGATATAGTCCAACAAGTAGAATTCGAGAAGAGCCAGGCGGAAGCCGAGACCAAAAGGTTGCGGGAGGAGCTGGACAGGCAACACGAGAAGCTCAGGGATGCGACCCAGGAAGCCAGCAAGAGGATCGTCGACGAAAGGCAGCAAGTGGAACGACGGTACAATCACCAGGTCGAGCAACTTTCGGCAGATATCGCTTATCACTGGGATGCCGCCAGCAAATCCCAGCTGGAGGCGGAGAAACAACGCAGGGAAATGGTAGACCTTCGGAGGGAACTGGCCCAAAAACAGGCGACGATCGACAACTTGAAGAAGGAGCTGCAGGGGAAAATCTGTGAGTCGGAACTTAAAGTACCCATCCGCGAGTAAAGAATATACACGTTATCGCTGCGATTACAGTCTCCTAATAGTAAAACCACTACTGTTCTATTATAATATCTGTATGGTGATAAACCTTGATAAATTTAGACAATGTCCAGACATGCGGAACGCCCAATTTATCACATGGCCCGAGACATATTTACCATTTAATGACCCAGAAATCGTCCGACTTCCCTAATCCGAGTCACGAGTCGCATTGTAACGCCCCGTTGAACTTACCATGATTGTGGAAACTCTTATCATTACGTCGTGTTCTCGTGTATCGAATACCTACTCTTACGTTTTTCAAGGAATAAAATTAAAGAAACAGTTTCCAATCGTCGACTAAGTACGCGTCACCTCTCCATTCCGAGTTACCGCTTACCATAAACGTTTGTGGCTTAAATAAATTCGTAGCGAGCTTGCAGAGCGAGCTGAGTCAAGCCATAGCCGAAAAGGATGCAGCGGAGCAGGAAATCGCGGCCGCAAAATTATCGGCCGAGCGAATCGAGAGACAGGGCAGACAGGAACAGAATCGCCTGCAAACGGAGATCAATTCCTACAAACAGAGATTGGAACGAGCGGACGCCGACCTGGTTCACTGTAGGCGGGAAAATCTCCGGCTGACCGAGCAGATAGCTTCGTTGGAAAAGGAGGTGGGTACCTAGAACAGGGACACACGATCAAGGGTAATGTCTTAATGTATATCGATCACGCTAGCAATTTTATACCCGATATCGTCTTGCAGATCAGCATGAGCAAGATGGTGAACACGGAAGAGGCTCGCGCACCTGCCGCGACTCCCAGGCCAGGGAAGGAGAAGGAGCTCACGACCATGATCATGGACATGGAAACGAAACATGGTAAGATCCAGACGTGTACTCGCGTGCCTGTGTTAGGTATACTGTCCATACGAACAAATCTAGGCGCGATAAAAGGAGGCTAGAGTTTCTTTATCAGTGGTCATGCTTTTTGCGCGGCGGGCGCCCCGATTGTGTGGGAAATCGGCATGCTGACATTATGCCTAGCATGGGCGAAGGTAATGGGTCGATTCGTTCCGCAAAAATTGACCGATGGAATTGAATTTCTTAGCTGCTACAGTGGCCGGTCTAGAAGATGCTCTGACCAATCAGGCTACGATCGTCTCTCGACTGACTGCCGAATGCCAATCTCTCACACAACGCTTGGAAGCTAACGACCTCAAACACAAGTATCCCTTGTCTTTACTGGAATCGTTTTCGTATAGTCTGTCATCCATTGCTCCTCGTATTTTGTGTGTCGCGCACGCCGCCACAGGGAAATCCCACCAAGCACATTATGTTACCGTTACATAACACTAAAATAACCTGACATATGACGATAGTTATTGAAAAAATACATTGATATTATAGAATAGTACATTTTTATCGTTCCGTAACATTATTACAAATATCAGCATTGCAGATATTAATACTAGCATTTCCATCGTGGCGATATTTGCACGTAGAATTCGAGATTTATAATCTTTCCTTTGCATTCTTTTTCATCTTCTTAGGGGTTGGTAAGGCAAAATCCTAAAATTGCTTTTTAGGCAATTGTGCATGTATCGGTTTTAAATGAAAACCAAGTCGATATTTTAACGGACTTCGGTGATATTAAGGGGATATGAAAGAGGCATCTGAGATATCAATTGTTCATGAAACTTTTCTTCGAACTGAGGGTACCGAATCATTTCAGGCTTTACGACGTGAATATGGAGGCTGTAAGGAAGATCCTGACCCCCATGAAATTTCATTTTTTAAAACACATTTTTTTAAATAACTATGAACAAATTGTTAAAACATTGAAATTGCATGGATGTTAAGACCTTCCTTGTAGCCGCTACATTCACATTGTTAAGTTCCAAACGATTCGGTACACCCAGTTCGAAGAAAAGTTTCATAAACGGGAGTTTATTTGACGCTACTTTCACATCACCTTAAGAAATAGTTTAGAACACATTTTCTTTCGAAGAATCCCTTCTCCGTAAGCCCTGATGTTACGAACAGAATATAATCCCTAAATTTGTCTTTCCTGGGCTTAGTGGTTTAGACTGAACGATGATTAATTAGACAGGGACCTCTTTTATGTATACAGATTAACGTTACGCATAACATATTACCGATACGTCATGCGTATGTTATATTATTCGTTTAAAACAGTGTTATGTAACTGTGCAAGAGATATAACGTAAACTTTTTGTACATGTTACAAAGCATATATAACGGTTATATCATTGTTATGTAACTGTGTTTGATGGGTTGATCCTTTTCCCTCGTTGACACATTCGCGGCGAGGTCGAATTTGATGGCTGAAAAGGGAAACAGGTTTGGAACCTGAGAAAGATGTCTTAATTTCATAAATAATGAAATACGTTATTAATAGGGATATTATGAAAATTGTACCGCAGCTGAAACTGTGGGTCAGTGTCATTTGTCAGGTGAAAAATCATTTCCATCGGTCAGTGAACACTTAACGCGGCAATACAGGGTTTACAGGAATTATCTGTTAACACAGGGATAAGAAAAGTCGCGATTATGTGGAAATCTTGTATGCTTGTAGATGTACTTATTCTTGAATGACCGTAGATCGTAGATCACAGGTCACGGATCAAAAGTCAATCGCCGCGAATGTGGAAATTCTTGGACGTATCTTTACAATCATAGAAAATTTCGTGAAATCTGGGTACATCTTCGGAAGTAGTCTCGCAATTATGCACTCGATCTGATCGTATCGAGCTCGTAGTCTCTAATCCCCTTGTAATGATACTTGCAATTACTTGTAACTGCGGCTGTTCTGTGTTGACAGAGGGGGTCGTTGAGCGACACAAAGGGGCTGTGACCAAGACTACTTCGCCTGCAAACAAGAAACGCAGTGTTAAGGTTGATCTCAAAGTAAAAGTAACTCCGAAAAAGAAAACAGGTCGCATTGAGTCCTCCAAGGTGCCTCTATCAGCACAGTAACAGCACGTATGACTGTTTCGATGACGGACTGAGTTCGTGTTGGTAGAAAGAAGAATTTTTCTCCCGCGGCTCCGTTTAGGCAATTTTTTACTTAATATTTGCCAATCGTCGTTATTAAATCTTATATAACGTGCTCCTCCTCGAGTAATTCTTTTTCCTACTAACATTGTGTATTCGTTGTCATATGTGTGCACGATTCGCAACATTCTCGCACTCTTAGATACCTTTCCGTAACTCCACTCGAAGTGCCTTAATTATCGTATATTTATTTTCCATGTACTCAGGGAAGAAATGGCCAGTTTACAAAGCAACATAGCGTTCTTGTCGTCCAAAATACAAGACACGATCGACCACCAGAAAGGTAGGAGTTGTCTGTACAATTGTGGATAAAAATACATACACGTATGGATGACTGCCATAAGACATGCCCACAAAAAATTCGAATACTTTTGTACGCCGATTTTTAATCACGTACATCTACACAATTGCATTATTTTGAGAAAAACGCATTATGGTGCATTCATAGACATATTCATAGAATACTCGCAGACATGATCGAAAATTCGTATATAAAGGTTTCGAAATTTAGTATACATGCCCTCCGCATTCATAAACGCGTATACTATAATCCTGAACAGTTGTACACGAACTTTCGAAATATTGTATCTTGGAAAAACTTCTATTACATGTATACTACATTTTGAGATTTTTTTAAGTATTATTATTTAATCATTTCACGTATTAATTATACATTTTCTCCTTTGCAGTAAGGTCTGCAGAGAATCTAACTAACGGTAGCACCGCTTCTCACGTACAATCGGTGCAGCCGTCGCTGCCAAAAGATCCGGCAATCGAAGAATCTGATAATAAATTTCAAAATCCGGTGAACAATGAAAGCACGAGCGGGAGGACCGAAAGCGACGTTTACTTGCAAGAAGGTGGCGAAAATTTCGATCCTACGTCCAGTATGTTAGCTCAAGAGAGGCACAATCCACAAAATGTACCACAGGATGATATTGCGATGGATCAGCAACAATATCGCGTACAAGGTGACGAACGGTACGACGTCGATGGACAGAATTACCCGTCCGAATTTACCGGCGATTACGATCAGTACGATCCAATGCAATATCAGCAAGAGCAATACGTCGAAGACGAGCAATATAAACAGGAACCCTATCACGATATGCAATATAACAAGGAACAGTTTCCGAATTATCCTGATACTCAAGACGATACGCAAACTACTCAACTGAATTCGAACGAAGGAGAGTCAGCTGACCAGAATGCATAAATCTTGAAGCTACCGTTAGTGGCATTTATTTATTCAAGGATGACGTGTTATTATTTGTATTGATCTTTATCTGGAGTCGTTACGTTGTTGTACATTGCAATAAAGTATACGTGCATCCTCGGCTTTACTCTGTGACCTGATAGCGTGCGGCTTATTAAAATTAATGCTTGCATCTTCAATTATTGTACATTTCTTGTTCCATCTGTTATTAGTAAGAAATACGTACAATGGCCAGCAGAAGTATTCGTACAAGACGGCATACGATAATACAATGATCTCTGTTCATGGAAATAATACTTGCTCTATGATAATAATTTTATTACGAATTACTTAATTACAATAATACCTCTTTAGTAATGTTGTCAGTAGATGAAAATTATCGTTGCTGTTAAAATATAAATTTAACAATAGTTAAAAGCGTGGAGAGTCAGTAGAGCAAAAGTATTCGTAAAGCGTCTTTCGCAGTGGACAGGAATTAACAGTAACGCTTGGATAATGAACCGTTGCACGTATGGACTTGTCGACCGATCTCTAACATAGAATTTACATATAATCATTAACGAAATGACGGTGATGCATCCAACACTAGTATTAATGTTATGTGCAGTTCGGTGGAAGCTTCATTCTGTTAATGTGTAGGACAGGAGACACGTATTGTATCATGTATGTGTATATACATACACATTGCTGTCAGTTGCAGCTTGTATTGTAAGGTTTGTGTATAGTGGTAGGGAATGCTCAGAGAGCAATGAAATTCAATGGTGGGGAATGAGAGGGATGCAATACGTGCCCGCTGACACATCTCTAGTAACTGGCTGTAGCATGCAGTAGTACGAGTCAAGTGTCGAATTTACGCTACGGCTGGGTGTTCCGTAAATCAACCGTAAACAAGCTGAAGGAACGCCCTCCGTCGCGTCAAAAGTATTTAACAGATATTTAACTTGTTATTTAAGTAACGGACATCTCCGCAGTTACTCACGTAAGTGAAGTCACGTTTCGGTTATTCGAAGCTGGTCGACGCCCAAATCGTCCCGAGTGGAATTAGTAAGGTTAGGTCGCCTCGGATTGAGCCGAGATTTTATTTGGCCTTTATTAAAAATATAAAATGGTAATTTATATCACCAAATGACATTTTTCAGGTCTAAGATGACTATCTTAAAATCCTGTTGGTCGCCTTTTATATGGACGAATAGCATCAAGACAGGCAGCAAAGCCGTTGCATTTTACACTTCGGTAATTCACCTCAGTGACCTAATATAATGGAGTTTTTCAGAATTAGATTTTTCTTACAATAAATGTGCCTCGGTAGTACCTGAATTATATGATATTTAATATATTTTGTTTTTACGAACAGATTGTTACAATTGTTGTTATGGTAAATAGTATTTAATCTTGTATAATATTTTAGGCATTAAGTATTATTGCGATCACGCTGATATGTTACCAGTTAAATGGAGGGGATTCGACGCAGCTATATAATCCATTATTTGAAGCTGACGTTAGAGGATGTAAGTAAAATAAATTTGCTAAATAGGGTTGAATGTTTTTTCAGTTAAAATATATTTAATACTTAGCTTTCGATTAAGTTTTACTATTAGGAAGATGGTATCTGTAGTTAAATATTTTGTTTACTTTTAGCTATGCAATATGTTGGAGGATTCCTTATATTTTATTTCCTGCTGCTAATAGTATTTTCCTTCTTGATGGTTTATGGAATCAATGAAGGAGTACGTGGATGGTTATTGCCCTGGCTTATTTCATGGTTTGTAGTTTGTTTGTTCCAACTTGTGTTTGGATTGTGGTTGTTAGGAGGTTACTATATTTACGTAAGTTCAATTTCTACACCTATATTAATTTAACTTAGATGAATTTCAAATATAATAAATATTATTTTCTTCTAGCTTGATTCTGTGTTTGCAACATTGTGCGATTGGCTATGGATGTCTTATAATGTAAGTACATACCAGAAGTTTGAAAAAAAAACAGTCTTAATATTCCTATCCCATATATTTAATTGTATCTTGTTTTATTTATTTACTCCCATAGATTTACTGTTGGCTTTGTGTCTTCTCCATGTACAAAATATTTGAAGAACTCCAGTCACCAAATATTGAACTTCTGTGGCCTTAAGGAACTCGTCAACATTCTCATTAGCGAGTTAATTATCCAGTTCAGAAACTGAAAGCAGTACAACAGATAACATATCGCGATAGAGAAGATTGGCAGATGTTGCAACATGAGATAATGTTATTTACACTTCATTAATGGAAAGGTGCACTACAAGATCTGTGCATTGAAGTGCATCACTGGTTTGTATACTGTCAATTAAAAACACTCTGTTTTACAGAATAGAATGTATGTTTTACCTAAAAATACTTAAAAATTCACTGATTATAACGTGCATGAATACTCGTTTTATCAGTGAATTAAAAGAATTGGCAGTTATACGCGTATTCCACTATATTTAAAGTAGCAATACAAATAATTTCATAGGATGACCGAAGACTGAATAGGTCTGATTCCAGCCACTTGTCCAAACTCGGTCAGTAATATTAAAAAATATAAATAGGGAACAATTGCCTTATAGAGAACATAAGAATACGACATTATGAACAATCAAAGAGCACAAGGTGGAAAAAAATTACATTTTATGAATTAGTGCTCAAAATACTTTCACCAGCGATATTGAGAATCACTTTTTACGTAATTTCAAGTTTTATTCAATTTTGTAACAAATCGTATTTTGTATGATAGTTTTGCATTAAGTAAAACCCGTATTTCTGTAATTCACAAAATTGATCTGAAGTGTATACATGTTAATTGAGACTGCGACTGGGTTACATAATGATTCTTATCCTTATGTGATCAAATACCATTGCAATGGCGTTTAGTAATAATCATGAAATTGCCTACATATGTGCCTCTTTATGCTATTTATTAGTGCTTATTGTGTATGTAATATACAATGTTTTTACACGATTTTTACAATAAAAGATTTTAGAATATCTTGAACCATGTCTATTTTTATATTAAATTTGTTGTCGAAGCTGAAAAGTGAATAGCATATGGAAATGGACTGATTTTCTTATTTCATTTTCAACTGTCTTCAGCATATCTAATGAATATGTCAGTAAACCTGTCTACATTAAAAATAAAAACTCTATTAGTACTTGTACATTTAGTGAAGCAGAACAATCAGTGTCATTAAATCTGTGAATTCTTAATCTTTAATGTTATCTGCAAAGTTACCTGTACAATAATTGAATACTTTGAATGATTTGAGTATATCAGAGAAGTAAACAAAAAAGGCATAAATAACTTAGGAATGCGGACGATGAATTGGTACTTATGTTTGGTACTTTTACACATCAACAGATGAGTTCAAGATAAGTACAATAAGTGCTTTATTAAAACTTAATTATTTTGTTTAGAGACGATGATTGTCATAAATAAATAATCGTTATGTAATCATTAAATGAATTTGTTCATAAGCGATGAAACGGTTTGAAATATTAATTGGCAATGTTACACTGATATGTTAAAATGTTATAAATTATTTTTTAATAGTATGTTCAAAGAATATCTTTTCTTTTCTTGAAGACAATGTATCATCCTATTCTTTAATGGTTAGTAAATCCAAATAAGCGACAGAAATTGTATCCTCTTCAGCAATTTCTAACTGCTTCATTAAATCTTGACTTATCTTTTGTCCAATCGCAATATCCTGATCATCTCTTAAAACAACCTGTAGAAAAGTTTGTTCTTTGTAGGTACTAAATAATAAGTGCTTAATTGAATCACTCTGTACTTTCTATACCTCAAGTTCCATAAAATCTCCAAGATTGGATACTTTGTCGATATGTATGCGGGTTTGATCAACGATAAACAACTGCCTTGTCTTTTCTACCGAACCAAGTATACCGTATGCTTGGGATAAAACTTCTTTTACTCCTTCTGCTCCTTCAGCACTTAAATCTACTTTCGAGTAGCTTGATAATTTTGGACCTTTGGTATCGGGTCGTTCATAATATATAAGTTCTCCAGTTCCATTCTACAATTTTAAGACAAAGTCAATTACGAAAATGCAGCTATATTCTTATGTTATACAGTGTACTTACTTCAAACTTTCGTAATTTAAGCCTTCCTTTAGATACAAGAAAGAAAACATCGTGTTGCTTCATTATGACTCCGTCAGATTTGCTTAGCCTTTTAGCTTTTTCTACTAAAGCCTCAGGATTTGATATCTTTGCTTTTATTTCCACGTTTCGCATTTTAGTCCGTTTTCCTTTTGAAAAATTTGCAGAACTTGTAGAAAGTGTATATATATACGTACAACTACGCGCTGTCACGTGTTTCAGGCAAGGGTGCATTTACTTCAGAATGTGAAGGTTATTTATGTATTACAATTTTGCCAACACTATCCGTAACGTTTGCTTCCATATGCTCAAAAGTGAATCTTTATTCGTCGCCGACTTGCACCGACTTTTTTCACTCAAAGCGGCTTGATAGACGTCACTGATATACGTTATTTAACCTCACATTTCAAATAACCTCTTCTTATTGGTACATATGAACAAACAAGTGGGGCAGGAGCTACAACCAATAAAATGGTTACTTTTGCAGCACTCTGAAATACACGTCTGATTGGTGATAGAATGTTGGGCCAGAGGGTCTATTACGTAAAGCAAATTCAGTGAAAATGTGAAAAATGAGTAACTGACGGTATTACGGAACGTTTTTGGTGGTGAAAATGCGAGACCATTCATGTGAACTGGGACAAATTTTTAAGCGAAATAGTGAAGTAGAGTTCTAAATCCAGTAAATTACGTCAGAAACGAAGAGAAATTCCCGGTAATTTATCGGTAATTTCTCCTAAGCCTTTTTTATCGAGAAATTATGAGAATTTGCATTTTTCAACACAGCGAACGAGAGGTTTCGATTAGCTATAGAGAAACATCGCAGAGGGGAATTTCCGTTGTACGTTGTCCGTAGCAAAGATGACTATCGGGCCGGTGATGGACCGTGATTGGACGACGTCGCCGGCCCAAGACGGTCACGGCCGGGGATTGCGGCCCGGCCGGCGGATCGCCAGCAGAGATGAGTTGGGAGATTGCTCACGTGCAGGGTCGCGCGATCGCACCGTGTGCTGCCCTTTGATTTCGTACGTTAGCTTTTATCGTTTTTTGCCCCCAAGGGCGGCGCAACGAATTTCTGGTAGGAGCTCGCGCAATCGCGATGGCTGTGCCATCTACCAGTTGCCGTTGACGGCTCACGTATTCGTGATGGTAATACCATGCG